>NC_091064.1:195622846-195937756 GCF_000393655.2 Nicotiana sylvestris
AGCTGGTTGTCAAAAATCCAATAAATGCGATCTCCTCCTGGCCGCCTATACAAGCAGATGTGGAAGACCAAATATGATCAACTTAACCTCATTATAAGGCAGTGTAGTATATGTCCTTGGTTTTTAAGACACTACGCATGAAAACAACTGAAAATATCCTCATTACATGTTTCCAACATTTTCACAGGTTGTAACACAATTTGACAGCCAATGGTTTACATGTTAATGGAACCAAACATTGTGTGTTTTCCTTTACATAAGAAAATATAGTTGTGGTTGTGAAGACAGAAGCAAAATACAGTAGTAGTCAAATCAACAATTTTTCCTCCTTTGTTCGGTTAAAGAAAAATGTATATTCTTACCCTCCTTCAAGATGCTCCTTGAAAATCCTATCAAAAGCACGGCACAGCTCTAATATGGCATACAACTGCGCCTGTCGATTTAAGCAAAACTATTAAAGATATTGAATCAAACAGTAGCATGTTTTCAGAAAAAGGAAAATATTAGTATCATTACGCTTGCATCAATAGCAACAGGTCTCCCTAGGTAACTCAGCTCTTCCTCAAGTTCATCAATGCTTCTATTGATCAAAGACAAAATGGTTGGTATACGGGCCTTGATCACAGATTCTAGGTGCTGGAAAAACAAATATTTCCTATCAGCATTGTGTAACAAATATCAATTGCAAGAATTAGAGTAACAAATATCAATTGCAAGAATTAGAGATAAATCTTTCTTGGTATAAGCAGCTTCGGTAGAGTGTATACTTTCGAGAGTAGTTTTGCCAAATACTCTGAACCCATTCTATTAGCCAAATGTCCATACTCAGGACTTGTAGCAAAAAATTCACGTTCCTTGCGCCTTGAAACAATCATGTCAACATTTCTATTAATATCGGCCTGTGAACGATTGACAATTCCAACCCAAGGATGTTGTAGACGATAAGATCTTCCTTCAAGAACCTTCATCACACAATTGAAAAGGTACCTTAGAGGAATGTCAATATATGATAGGATACAGCCAAAAAGATGTTGCAATTATCTGTAATTGTGAAAAGACTAGCAGCAGCAAAGATAACATAAAAACTGCTGCTATTAATGACAGAATTTAAGCGTATTTGTAAAGAGAACCTAATGAATGTTGCATAATCCTAAGGAAACAACCACATCCTACTGTAGTTTATGGCCTCGAGAGGGCATCAGTGCCTTCTCTACATTCAACTATTCATCAATACCTATTTATACCAATCTTGAAGTTCAGCATGGTATAACTTAACTGAAAGTTCTTGTCCATAAATGTACAGTTTTAAAATGCATGCCTGATGCAAGGGACTTCATATAGCCACAGATGATGAAAATAGTTATACGCTCTATCCTCATACTCTGGCAGACATAAAACTCACATTCAATGAATATTATCACTTCAAAACAAACACATTATACTCAAATCCAAAGTGGTAATGGATATTGCAGATGACCTGTGGAGGAATCAGCATGGAACAGACTTTAAGAAGAGTTTAGCGGGGGTTTTTCCCGTAAATTTAGAAGATTTAATAGGTATAAGCCACTGAATAATTATAAACTACTCCTCATTAAAAAAATGGATCAGGAATCAAAAGATGTTGACTGATACAGAGAATATAACACCTCTTCAACAAACAAAAGCCATTTGTTAGGTAGAAAGGAAAAAAGACTCACATCCAATGCATTTGTTCCCTTGTCCATCAAATCAAGCTTTGTCAACACACCAAGTGTACGTTCACCTGCATGGAAACAAGTTAATGCTCCAATGACCCTCAAAAGTATTTTTCAAAATGTGGGAGAAAAAACAAAGACAGGAAAAATTAAGCAAATGTTATATTATGCCAGAGAAGATCTGAAAATAATACCAGTTGGGTCAACTTCTCGAGCAATCTTTATAGCATCAGATGTTGCAACATCCTGATTGGCTGGGGTAATAGCTAAAAGAATACAGTTCGGCTACAATGCAAGAACCAAAGTGTTGTCAGTTGGTTCCTATCAAGTGTCGAGAGCAAAATTTACAAGCTAAGCAATAGCATCAAAGTCTCTAACTTCTGTGTGGCAGGATCATAATTCTCAAAGTTCCACTTTCTCATCTCTAAAGGGTAGAAACATAGTTAGATTCTGCCAATCAACAAAGACATTCTCTGCCTCTCAGCATATTACCTTCTCAGCATATGAGCGAACCATATCTTCGATTTCCTGAACTATACTTTCAGGCTGCCCCTCTGTCAACACACACAATTGTATTGAGCAAAATAGATCATGAAACGTGTACGAATGAAAGATCAACAACATGAGAATGAAGAAACATACCGACGGCAACCTTTGTTAAACCAGGTAAATCTACTAACGTCAAATTGACAACTGCAATGAAACCCCATATGAGTTATCTGATTGATAGTGAAACCAAAACCCCAATACTGAGTACTCATATGAATACCACCAAGAATCTATCAACCATAGAGTAAAGCTAAAAACTTACAATCAAGCAATTGCACCACCCTCCTTAAATCAAGGACGTTTTACAACATGTTAATATGAACTACATATATAATAACTTTATTAAGTTCTTTTTTTGTGTGCTATATGAATAATAGGTAATAACAGACAAAACTTTGGAGAAGCACAGCAAAATGCAACATAATGGACATATACATATGGAAGCAAGAAAGCAAACCATCAGTTGCATGCCTTCCTGTAGATACACTGCTAAATCCACAATGAAAGCCAGCACACTATTGTAAATAAAAGAAAGTAACATAAAAGGCGCACCATTTGGAGAGTAGATGCTGAGATTAATAGGAAGAGAAGAAATCTGCTTTGTCTTTCCAGTCACCCTGTCCGTTTCTTCCTGGATCTCTGATCTTACCATAACTTCATTAAGAAGAAATGTACAAATCAAATCAACACATAAATATTGCATAGTTAGAAATGATATTACACGGAAGATTCACTTCCAAAATGGCTACGGTAATGGACTAACTACCAGAAGAAATATGACAAGGTAATGTCGAAAGCACAACAGTAAAGGAAAAAATGAAGAAGCTCTAAGGCAACTATGCGTTGTACCACATTTTCAAAAAACCAACATACCAAAATCTATAAACTTTCTATTTCCAGTGTGAAGAAACTGTGCATAGTCTTCTTGTCCTGGCTCAGTCTTGTAAAGTTGCAAAACCAATGGCCTTCTTGTTACAATTCCTGCCCAAAATAAATACTGCTATGTGAAAACTGAACAAAAGGGAGGGAAGGAGAAATATTGTGGTTTATCGCTTTATTTTCCAATAAATTATAGATTTTTGTTTCTATTAGGAGAGCGAGATTGCAATAGAGCAGAATTGTAAGGTGTTTTTATAAAATTGCAATGCAGCTTCCTGAAAATTGTATCAATTTGGAGTATCTCTAAACTAGTGAAATGGTATAGTTTGTAGGTCCAGGGCAAATATGGTTAAAACTGGGTTATGCTGAAAGGTAGAGAAGGAAATAAATAGTACATAATTTTTCTTTTAAAAAACAGACACTTAGAATCAGTGTCTTATCTATTTTTTGTGTCTATCATTGTGATAAGAAAAGTTTAACTCGAGCAAATCATGATAATACACATAATGACATAAGCATAAGCTCCAATCATTAGGTCAAAAGGTCTAAAACCGGCTAGAAAAGTAGCATTTTCCCTAATTAGTCAAATATCTCAATATAAGAGTCACTGAGAATGTAAATTGTGGTCCAATTAAAAAAGACTAGTTTCTTTTTCACTAAAGTAACAGCTTATTTTAGTTTTCTCTACCTGCATGTGTTAATAGTACAGCACTTACAATGATACCAGCCATCCGGTATTTCTCTATTCTTCTTCCCAGAAAAACAAAAAAGCCAAAACTATAGTAATTTACAAGGAAGTAATTAAGGGCTTAACTACGTGTCTTTTATATCTTCTTTATTTTATTGGACATAATCAGAGCTAACATTTTGCTAAAGCTGATTTCATTTTATCTTTCTGGGAAAAAGAATCAGATTTTTAAGTTTCTGATATTCTATTCCATTGACTGATCCATATATGTGTGTATCTCGACTATTTCCCGGATTCTTGCTACCTCTCTCACCAATACAAATATCGAGTAACTTCACCTAACAAGGCTTGGGCAGATAGGAAAACATCACCTAGGCTTTTGCAAAAATCTGTTTCTGTTTTTTTTTTTTTTTTCTTTTGCTTTTTAATAATTTGTTAGCACCAACCAACTGGCAAAAAAATCTCCAATTGAGAAATTATAGTTTAAAACAACTGAAAAGAACAGCAGATTTAACTTTACGAATGTAGTTTTGCACTTATTTTTCCTAAAAAAAGTATATATAATTCGTGCATTAACCATTACCTGATCCTCTAGGAAGAAAATCCCGGCCGACGATGCTCTCCAAAACCGAAGACTTCCCCGAACTCTACAAAACCACCATAATTCAATCAAAACAGTTCAGAAAACAAAGCAAGAACGCTAAATTAACTAGCAACACCAATAAAATTCCATAAAAAGCATTAACACCATCACAAACACTGATAAAACAGAAAACAATCATCTACAGATTCTCACGTACATAAAATAACCAAAACACATACATAAGCAGAAAACAATAAACAAAAAAAAGAAGAAGCAAAAACAGAGAGAAAACACACGAAAATAAGTGTATATGAAACGGACCTGGCCACCGAGGACGACGATAGTTGGAAGAGCATCCCAAAGAGTAGGCAAACTTCGATCATCACCGTAATCACCGAGGAGCGTACACGCTCTCTGAATTCTATTCACAAGGCCAATGACGCCTTCCATTTTAACGAAAACCCTAACCCTATCGATTCTCCGACGTCGTAGATCCCTATCGGCGATGACGACGAGCAATAGTAGTAGTACCAATGTAGAGAACGTGACGGAATCTATTTTTATATTATTATTTTTTGACTTGATAAGGAGTGTGACTGCCAGGGGGTTTGTGTTGGTGGTCGAGTTAGTGCGCCACGTGGGATAGTCTTTTTCAGGTCATGGGAAGTTGTCAACATTTTTAAAATTTTGACTCTGGGCGGGATCTTTTTTGACGACATTTTTTTTTATGTGTTGTCAGCTTTATTTTTTTATTTCATGTCAACAAAAAACTTTATTTTATCTCCTGTACGTACTATATAAAGTAAAATAATAATAATAATAATTACGTGGCAAGAAAAGAAGTAAGTGACCTACTCGTGCGCGTTTATATACCCACTCTATTTCAAATTTAGATGACATAATTCGCTTATCGAGAGTTAATTTGACTAAATTTTGATATTAAATTGGATTAGTCAATATTTAAAAATAAATTTTAGATATTTAAAATTATACAAAAAATACTATTATAAATTATAATTTTTCTTGTATCAATATAATAAAAAGATACAATATAAAATATTGGTCAAAATGAATATTATTTGACTCTTGATAAGCGAACATATCATCTCAATTGCAACGTACGAAGTAATATTCCCCCTCCCCTCCCCCGCATGACTATACTAGGTGATGTTGATTAAAAGATCACTAAAATTCAAATTCGTAACAATACGAGTCAAATTACTATTTTTTGTCATCACATGATGATCTTAGAAAGCGGTTCAGATAATTTGCATCCTAAATATGTATCGTCCTCACATATCCACAAGAAAAGAATTAATATTGATAATTAATAATAATAATAATAATAATAATAATAATAATAATAATAATAATAATAATAATAATAATAATAATAATAATAATAATAATAATAATAAGAAGGGGAGGTGTGATACACGTGTATTTATGGAAAATCAGCCTATTTTAAATCCTTACTAGTTACTGCTTGACTCAAAAGATGTTAAAACCCTTTTGAACAAATCAATCAAAGATGAAGGAGTAAATCATAGTTTAAGATAATAATCTCTAGAATAATAATAGGTAGGGAGAAGAGAGTTGCAAAGTTTCTTTTTATTCAAGATTAGTTAGCTTCCCAGAATGTTCATTACCCCTTACAAGGTCTTTTTTTTCTTTTTATACTAGGGAGAAACCCTTCGGAGTTGTAAGAAATCCAATACAAGGAATATTCGACGAAATATTCTTAATGTCCCCTAATGGGTTTACACTTCTACAAGGGTCGTACATTTTCTTCTTTCGCCTTACGGTCGTCTCCCTCGGGACGCAGGTTCGGAATTACCCGGTTGTTTGTTGTACTCGTTATGCGTCGTGGTCGGTCAAATTCGGACCCATACAGTTAGTCCCTCCGCTTGTCGAGGTCGCAACCGGATGCGTCCTCGATGAGCGGACTCCATGCACTCTTTTTGGAGAAATTTGACCTGTGGAAGCGTTATGACGTGGCAAATGAGGGGGGTCATCGTGCTTAGCAAGACATGCGCGTGGTACACTTCTCCGGGAAATGATGTCAGCTTTACGTGCATCATCATTGCACAGATTTTTGAGGTGGGGACTGACGGCTTGGTGCTTCGATTCTGGTGCTGCTTTTAAGTTTGCCGCCTCGATTCTGGCGCCTCCCAATCCTATAAATAGGTGAAAGATTTGATATTTTGAAAAACTTTGGCCATTGCTCTTGTGAGCACGTGATTTTTGCCCTATATGAATTACTCCCATAAATTCAAAACAAAATAATTTCTTTCAGTGTTCGCAATTTTGTAGATTTTCGTGACATGTTCTGTTATTTGTTTGCATTTTGTGTGTGCATTTTAGTTAATGAAAAATACAAAATATATTGCATTTGCATTTAGAGTTTAACTTTGCATTTTCTTAAAAAATTAATTATTAATTCAATTGTTTTATAAAAGTGGAAAAAAATAACGTATTTTTGCATTCTTAATTTTAGTTTCGAATTTTGGTAACTTTTCGTTAATTTGGTATTTAATTAATAGTGGTAATTATTATTTAGAATTAATTAATTCAATTTGATAAGATAATTTGATTAGGAATTAATTTAGGTTTTATTTTTAATTTTAATTTTATTAAAAAGAAATTAAAGGGAAAATTGAAAAAAAAAAAGAAAAACAAAAAATGAGATCAGATTTTTGGGCCAAATTTGATTTTCCAGCCCAAAATACCCATTAACCCAGGCCCAGACCAGCCAAAACCCGGTCCGGTCACCCTTTTCCCCTAACGACACCGTTTCATTGGCAACAGATCAGGACTGTCGAGGTTTCTTGATCGGACGGTCCTGAAGCTTGGATCACCTAATATTTAAGTGTCCAAACGTGCCCCCTACCCCTCACTCATCTCCCTCGCAACCCGTCTCTGCAAACCCAACGACGCCGCCTCCAAATCCCCCACCATCGGAGGCGGCGCCACCACGAACCGACTTCAAATTAACACCAAATATCCTCCTCAACTCCCTCAGTCCAAATCTACAAGTACCTTCCATCAAACAAACCCAGAACGTCTCAAATCTTGGTTTAAAAGAAAAACCCTAGCGTCGCCCCTGTGCTCTCCGGTGGCGGCGCCGCCTCTGTTCGACCCCAAAATCACACCCCTGAACCCCCGCGTCTCCTTCACTCCAAATCCCCACTTAGATTCCCTCAAATCACCCCAGAACTCTTCGAATTTCAAATCCAAGTTCGAACCCTAAAAAGCCCGAAGTCAATTTCCGTCGAATTTGTTAGCATGCATGACCATAAGCTTCCGATTTGTTCAAGTTTGAAGTTTGATTCAACGCGAATTGATGCTGCTCATTTGTTTTTGACGAAGAACAAGTGATTAGCATCAGTTCCATTTAAATCAAGATGTCCAATGCCATGTCGGGTTTACTAGGGTAAGTTTTCTCCCCTTTTTTCTTTTCTGTCCGAGTTTCACCTTTTGTTCCTCTTCTTTTCTTCTCCCTTTATTTACTTTTTTTTACTTTGATTGAAATTCGAGCAAGGTTTGGAACCTAGTTTCCCTCTAGATTGATTTTGTGTTCGTATTTGTTCCATTGGCTTTTCAGCTTTCCTTTTCAAATCTGAAGTTTGTGGTCTGTTTAGTTTTTATTAGTGTCATGCTTAAACTTCTCATTTCATCTTTTGTTTTAGTCGCATAGTTTAATTTAATTAGGTCATTTTGAGTCCCTGCCTATTTTGTTAATTAGTCAGTCACTTAGTTTAGGTTTTGGGTTTTGAAAATTGTTTGAGTGTTTTCTTTTACCTGCTATGAAATACTGATTTGGTTTGGGTTGTCTTTGCTGCTTGGGATTTGAGGACAATTTAGACCTCACCTCAAAAGGTTTGTTTGGGTTTTGGGGTCGGATCTGAGCCCATGTCTGTTTGAGCTATTGGGTCAATATCACTCATTTGGTTCCCAAAGTAAAAACAGAGGGACTAGGGGTTAGTATAGGAAATTTAGGTGGGGGAATCTCTTGTAACTGAATAGGGAAGCTTCCTAGAAGCTGGGATTGAGACTTATATGAAATACTGATTTTAAAACTGAGGACATAAGAGCAAAAATGAAAATTCAAAAAGGGTTCAAGTGCAAAACTGAACCCACTCTTTGCTGCCCTATTTTCTTGCCTATAAAGGCATCATTTCTTGCCTTTCAAGGCAGAAAAAAAGAGCTGAGAGGCGGAAGAGGAATTCAGGAATAAAAAACCAAAAAACAAAAGAAAAACATCTGAAAATTTCAATGAAACCACTGTTTCATTGAACTTCTCCTGTGATTTTTGAAATTTTCAATTTCTGAAACAGTTTCTGATTCATCTGGGGTGGAAATGGATTGAATCTGGGTTTGTAGAGGTTTGGTTTAAAGTTTGCTTGGTCACTGCTTAATTAACATTATTTTTTGGACTGCTGCACCTCATTTGTTGGTTTGAAATTGGGTTTGCTGGTTATTTCCTGCTGCTGGGTTCTGCTGTATTGTTGCCTGGATTCTGACCCTGCATTGCTTTATTCCTTTTCATATTCCAGGTATACTTTGGCCCCATGGACATCATTTAAGTGTAGTTTGAAGTATAGATTTGTGAAATCTGATGCTGTTGTTCAAGCTTCACCTCCTTTCCTTATGATTTCATTCACAACATGTAATATTTAGGTAGAAGATGTTCTGATTAGTATGTTTGTCAATGAGCATGATGTAGTCGAAATCTAGAACATGTTGGTTCATTAAGTGCTTCTCCTTTACGTTCCGTCTTATCAAATTCTGCATTCATTTTCGAATTTCGCTGCTCTGTGTTCTCATCTCTGCCTTTACTTTTGAACCTGGCTTGTACTGAGGGAATAATTTGTGAGTTTAGCTCTTTTAGTTTTACACGAGTTAGAATCAAAATCATTTTTACATTTAAGTTGTAGTATGACGTCTGTGCTAGTACAGTTGGAATCAGTGGATTGTTTGGTGTAGATTGCTGGTTGTTGCCCTGTCCAGTAAAGGTTTAGATATCATTTCTTGTTAGGAATATAGGCTAGCATATTTTTTTTACTCCTATCACCTTGAGGATCTGTATACTGACTGTTAAAATGATGATGGGTATGAATGCTGGATGGCAGAAATGATCGTTGTCCTATTGTATTTTCTGTATAGAAATCCATTAAGGTTAAATATGCCATGGTATTTGTGTAAAGATGACCAATATTTGTTTTAAATTTCCATGCAATGATATGATTCGCAGCTGTGGATTCGAGTGCCTCCTGTTTTGTGTCATGTGAAGGCTCGATCTCAGGACCCAAAGCTGCCAAAGCTGGTTCGTCCTCCAGTTTGGGCTTTCTTTTGGGCCCAGCGTAATGAAAAGGCAGTTTTGGAGCAGCCTTGTGCCATGTAGGCCGTTGGGCTTCACGCTAAACCCAAACAATTGTTTTAAATAATCAATCCACCCTTATAACAGACAATTCTTTCGTTGGTCTGGACAGTGGCATAATCCCCGTTTCATTAACGAGTAAGTAATTAGTTTTTTTTTTAAAAAAGGCGGAGGCGAGTCGTTAAATCGGACGTGGTCGTGGCCTTTGGGGGTTAACATGAATTCCCTTTAAAATTGGAGTCCAGGGGGTGCAGCACTAAACAAACCTTAAAACACACGGCCTTCTATTAATTCTCGTGATTTAGATATAAGCAGCAAATATTTGTAGTTTGTTTTAGGCCCATTTAAGATACCACCGAGATTGTGTATACGTTCGCGTAACATAATTACGATTTAAAAAAAAATTAATTCGGAGTATGCGTTCGCGCAACTTCGACTAAATTTTCTTAATAATAATAAAGCACTATTAATTGTGGACACGTTTGCATGACATGATTTTTGATGCACCAAACAAGGGTACACGTACGCGTGACCCGTTTCAAGATAGTTTTCTTAATTAAAAAGCGGTAAAGGGTAAATGCACATAGGATCTAAAGTCAGTAATTAAACAATTGTAATAAGCCAGGTATGATCAAAGTGACCGTGCTAAAACCACGAAACTCGGGAATGCCTAACACCTTTTCCTGGGTTAACAGAATTCCTTACTCGGATTTCTGGTTCGCGGACGGTAGTACAGAGTCAAGCTTTTCCTCGATTCGGGATTTAAACCGGTGACTTGGGACACCATAAATTATCCCAAGTGGCAACTCTAAATCTTTAAACAAATCCCGTTTCGATTGTCCTTTAATTGGAAAAACTCCCTTATATTTATACCCTCTCGGGTGGAAAAAGGAGGTGTGACAACTCTGGCGACTCTGTTGGGGACCGAACCCAGAATCTCTGGTTCAGGGTTCAAGAATTCGAGCTTGTTAATATGATTTTGTTTGGCTTTATTGTTAATATTACTGTATTCTGTGAATCTTTTGTGCTAAATGCTATTTGTTTACTGCTTTAATATTATTTGAATTGTATATAACTGTCTTCTTACACCACCCATCTGAGTCTTCTGGAAATGGTGCATACGTTCGCGTAGCCCGCTTTTTCTGTAGAAATTATACCAAATAGAACGAGGCTGGGCAAGCGATAAGGCCGGGTAGACTTCAGTGCTCCTGGTACGTCGCCCCCTCCTCGGCCCCAGTTGTCCGCTCGGGTACCCCAAGTCTAGACCAAAACCCCAGTATTTAAACCTAGAAAACCATAGTCTCATGCCGGATCCCTAGTAGGAACGTTTGTTTGCATCATGTGCATTTGACTTAGGGGACTCAAGACAGCGGTTGGGTCCGTCTAGGACATGTGTGCCCGAAATAACAGTCCATCCTGATGCATTCTACGTGCTATGTGAACATTTATTTGTTTTGGCTTGCATGCTGACCGACCAGGGAAAATAAAGCAAAAAGGAAAACCAAGAGTGATATAGGGAAGGAAATAAAGCCCGGTTCTAATAATCCCGGTATTTGAAAAACGTCCTGAAACTCTGCCCAAAATTTTTCAAAAAAAAAGAGTTATTTCAAAAGAGTCAAACACTGTGTTCTTTCAAATGTGTCAAAACTGACCGAACTACGCAGGTCTTATTCTCACTGGACGTGGGATACGTAGGTAACCTACATAAGGTTCGGCCTTATTTTTTGAAAAAAAAAGGAGAAAAACAAGAAAAGAGAGTTGGTGGTCGAGTGAATGCAATCTGGATTTTTGATCAAAATAAGCCAATCCAGCTTCGGCAATGTCTTAAACCGTTCTTGCCGAGATAGCCTCAGAGTACTCTTCAGTTGACGAAAGGCTATTTTCATAAAAGAATGGACAAGTTTGTGAAGGGTCATAAAATAATCCCTCCCGACCTCAAAATTCGCATGAAATTGGGAAGGGGCCGCATTTGCAAAAACAGTCATTTGGCTAAAGTTGGCCTACAGGGGAAGAAATTATGGTTCTTTGATTTCTTTTCTTCTTTTCTTTTCTCTTTCTCTTTCTTTTCTTCTTCAAAAACTATTTACAAAATGGTCCACTCGAGTCAACCCTAACCTTAACCCTCCACAGGAACAAATGAATACCATCCAGGAACCGCCAGAAGTGGTCAGGGAACAGGCTCAGCTACACTTGCGTATGTGGTGGAATGATCTAGACGAAGATGGTCAGAAATGGGTGAAAAAGCAGTTGGGTGCTCTTATAAACATTTTTGAGATCAAACCACGGGAAGATTTGATCAAGGCTTTGGTAACTTTCTGGGATCCTGTCCACAATGTCTTTCATTTCTCGAATTTTGAGATCACCCCTACTTTGGAGGAAATAGCCGGGTACATTGAATTTGGACGGGATTTGAGGAAGCAACGACTTATATTTCCAAGGGCTCCATTGGTGCACAAGTTCTTTGACCTCCTGAATATTAGTAAACAGACAAATAAAGAACGTGTGAGCAACGGGTGTTGTGCTTTCCATTTCTTATACTTCAGGTTCGGGCACTCTGCTGGTTTTGAAACGCATGAAAAAGGTCTGAGCAACAAACAAGACAAGGGCCTTTGGCAAATTCATCGTCGGTTCGCATTTATTGTTGCATTCTTGGGGATCATCATTTTTCCAAATGAGAAAGGGACGGTGGATATTCGTATGGCTAGAATTGCACAAATCCTGACTACCAAGGAAGATCATACACTTGCCCCGTTGGTGCTGGCGGATATTTATTGAGCATTGACTCTATGCAAAGTAGGGGCTCAATTTTTTGAAGGTTGCAGCATCCTTCTGCAAATGTGGTTGATCGAGCACCTTCGCCATCATCCCAGATTCATGAGTTATGGTTCAAGCCCGAATAACTTCATCACTAGTTACGAGGAGAGGGTAAAAGATTACTACGCACCAGAAGGGTTTGAAGCATGAGTCTCTCACTTGAAAGTTCTTAACGCAGGTCAGGTCGAGTGGACTATAGGATGGCTCCCGAGGACAGAAGCCATCTATATGACTGCTACGAAAGGCTACCTGAGGTTAATGGGTGTAAGGAGTATCTAGCCATAAGCACCATAGAGAGTCTTGAGGCAATTGGGAAGGTATCAGATTGTGCCCGAAGATGAAGATCTAAGCACCCAGGTCATAGAGTTACATCCAGAAGCTGCATTGCCTGAGGCTGTAGTTCAGCAGGATTGGAATAGCTGCCGGTATCTAAAAAATGGCACCCAGGTACCAGACATCGCCAAGGGGGAAGTAGATCCAAATTATGCTGTTTGGTTTGAGAAAATGTCTTGTGTAAATAACAAGCCAGATCCCGAGAGGCCCGCCAGAAGGCCTCATGTTCAAGCCTTTGATGATAAAATTCAGGAGAGGTTAGCCTGGGGGAGAAGGAAAAGGAATATAAGGCCACCATCCATGATCTACGAGAAGAGTTGAGAAATGTCACCTTCAACAATGATTTACAGGCACAAGAGGCCGAGGGTGAGAGGAGAATATTGGTGCAAGAAAATGAAGCTCTCAGAGCTCAGGTTCGACGGTTGAAAATCGAAGCCGAGAACCCAGGCCGAAGCAGGAAAGATGAAAGGCTCATTTATAACCTTACTCAAAAGGTACGTGACTATGAAGATGACCTGCAGAAAGCTGAGTCTGAACTAGCAAAAGCACAAGCAAAGTTGGCTAAAAGTACTAAAAGGCGTGCAACTTTCGTTCAACAGATAAAAGAAAGATATGAAAGAGGGGTCACAGGTTGGGAAAAGGCAATTGGCAACCTCGAGGGTGAAATGGCTAAACAAGCCAAAAATTTTAAGGCTGAAAGAGAACATTGTTACGCCTTAATGGCACGGTTGGAAGAGGACTTGCGGCACTTGCAAGAACAAAACCGCGTTGCCACTCAGGTCTTAGAAGCTAGATCCCATCAGATTGGCCGTCTGTTGCAAGAGAAGGGCATTATGAGAGAGAGAGTTCGAAGGATTGCTGACTACATTACCATGAAGTGCAGTGCATGTGAGGACATGACTAGGTACATATTTTCTGCCACTGTAATGATTTTCGTCCGTCAGATAATGGAGGAACTCTATCGGTTCCAAGATGACATGGCAAGTAGGCCCGCTGCAAGACCGGTTGGTGTTCTTAGGGCAAGGTTGGAGGCATTGATGTATTCATGATTTTTCACTTGAGTCTACATTTCCTTTTCCGTCAGAGTCTGTCAGTTATTTTGAGTCTGTATTTTCCTTTTGCTGGAGTTTGTCAGTTGTTTTCGAGTCTGTAATTTCTTTTGTTGGAGTACAATAGCTTATTTTAGAGTCTGTATCTCGTTCTTTCATCAGAGTCTGTTAGTTTCTTTTGAGTCTGTTAGCTTCGAGTCTTTGTAATAGCGTTTTTTATATATATGAAAACTAAAAATCCCAAAATGTTTTTTACTTTATTTCACACTTATCCCCAAGAACTACGCTTGGTCTGATTCATGCGGGGTCATGATACGTAGGCAATCTCCATAGGATTCGACCGTAGCCAAATAAAAAAAAGAGAAAGAAAATAAGAGGAAAAACAAGAGAGTAAAGAAAAGAAAAAGAGCAGAAAAACAAGAAAGAAAAGAGAGAATAAAAACAAAGAGAAAACAGAGGCAAGAGTGAAAGAAATGAAATGAAAATGAAAGAAAAGGGGGAAGTTTGCAATTAAAAGGCTGGGATGACGCATGCAATCGATCAAATACATAATAGAAACGGTTAACTATTTAGGTGCATTCATGCCCAATGTGCGGTTACCAATCTATTAAAACCTAATCGCTAACAAGGTTGTTGTTTGATGTATTGAGTACATGCAGGTGGTTAGTTGATTGGCATTCTGACAACCCACTCATGCAACACCCAATCAAAAGACAGGCTGAATATGGCCAACCAAGAACCGTAGACAAGTATTGTTGACCCGTCAAAAGAGGTGGAAGAACTAGATGTTAATGCAATGAGGAAAGAGATGTATAAGTTAAAACAGCAGATGGCTGAAATGTACCAAGCCTGGGCCAAGGGGCATCCACCACCGATTTATCCTGCCAATCCTGCTTATATCCCACCATCAGCCCAACCTCCGGAGCCTCCCACTGTGAACTCATCTCCAGCCTTTCCCCTCTACCAACAATGCCATGGCGCCACGTCTCATACTTCTTAAGCTCCACCACCCAAACAAGTCCCATACCCTCCCCCACCAGTTACACCTATTATTGTGGCACCTCTACCTGCTACATTACACCGATCTTCTAGTGAACCTCTGTTCCAAACTCACGATAACTAGTAATATCCCCCTGAACCCACCTTCAAAGTTCCAGAACCATATTCTTACACCCCTTATCTTGATCTCCCGGTAGAGACCGAGAAGCCACCCAAAAATCCCAAGCATGAAGAGATGATCAGAAAAGTCAAAAGCTTAGAAAAATCGTTTCGAGATATGAGGGGGTTGGGAGGTCAAGTAAGTGTGGCATATAAGGATTTATGTCTGTTCCCAGATGTTCAGTTACCAGCCGGGTTCAAGATGCCCAAGTTTGATCTGTACGACGGGCATGGTGACCTAGTAGCACACTTAAGAGGATTCTGTAGCAAGATGAGAGGGGCAGGTGGAAGAGATGAATTACTGATGGCATATTTCAGCCAAAGTCTGAGTGGATCGGCCTTAGAATAGTGTACCAGACAAGATCACAATAGGTGGTACACATAGGACGATTTGGCCCAGGCCTTTGCCTGCCATTTTCAGTACAACCTCGAAATTATCCCAGGCCGTCTGTCGTTGACAAAGATTGAGAAGAAGGCCGGTGAGAGCTTTAGGGAATATGGATTCCGTTGGAGAGAGCAAGCAGCAAGGGTTGACCCTCCGATGAAAGAAAGCGAGATAGTTGATTATTTCTTGCAGGCTTTGGAACCCACTTATTTTGGTCACTTGGTGTCAGCAGTAGGTAAGTCCTTTAATGAAGTTGTAAAAATGGGAGGCATGGTTGAGGAGGGACTCAAGTCCAACAAGATCATGAGTTATTCAGCAATCAAAGCGACCACCCAGGCCATTCAAAACGATACTGGAGGGGTATTCGGGAAGAAGAGGAAAGAGGATGTTGCTACAATTGAGTCGGGAGCTTGGGTTAGATCTAGGAACATTCCACATTACTACAACCCGCCTCGACCCTACCACCAAACTTACCCCCACACTCCATATAGTCCACCACAACACTACTACCCACCGCCTGATCCCTATCTTTCCGTCCATCACGCACAAACCTATACCCAACCTCCCGTTCACACACAATGGCGTGCGCCAGCCCCAAAAAATCCATACCAAGCTCCACAAAATAGCTATCCACCCCCAAAAGCCTACAGAATTCCTCCTGGAACAGGTTTCGACCCAACCAAGCCTTTAAGAATGAGAGGTTGCAGAAGCAAAAGACTTTCACTCCATTGGGAGAATCATATGCTAATCTATTCCACAGACTGAGACAGTTGGGTATGTTGAATCCGATTGAGGCTAAATTGTCGAATCCCCCTCCCAGAAATCTTGACCTCTCGGTGAGTTGTGAGTATTGTTCAGGGGCCCCGGGACATGATACAGAGAAATGCTAGAAATTGAAAACAGCCATTCAAGAACTCATTGACACTAATCGGATTGAGGTCCAAGCTCCGGAGGCGCCTAATATCAATCAGAATCCCTTTCCAGCCCATCATGAAACAAATATGATTGAGATAGTGCATAAGGGAGGGGAGCCTAAGAAGCCTTCGCAAATCGTTATGATGATTCGGGCTAGTGAATCCAAGCCATTTGAAAAGTCAACAAGTGAGAAGTCTGTGATCAAGTTGAACGGGGAAAATAATGAACCATCTGTGGAGGTCAAGAAGGGGTCCTCAAGTGACATTGCAGGAAAACATGAAAGAGCAAAAGTGGTTGTGTCAGGAGTGACGAACAAGCCTGTGGTAATTGTGAAAGGCGCCCTCACAGATCCTGTCATTATCAAACCGGTAACTCAATTACCGATAGTCAACAGCAAGGCAGTCACATGGAATTATGAACGAGTGACCATGACTTACAAAGGGAAAGATGTTAAAGAAGAAGTGTGTGAGACTCATGGTTTGACTCGATTGGGGAGATGCTTTGCCCCCGAAGAGTTGAGAAAAGCTAAGACCTCAAAAGATAATCCAGTGTTCGTGAAGAAAGCGGTGACCGAGGAAGAAGCAGAAGAATTTCTAAGAAAGATGAAAGTACAAGACTATTCCATTGTGGAGCAGTTAAGGAAGACACCAGCTCAGATCTCGCTCTTGTCATTATTGATCCATTCAGACGAACACCGTCGGGCTTTGATGAAAATCTTGAACAAAGCCCACGTTCCTGACAAAATCTCGGTAAACCACTTGGAAAAGATAGCTAGCAAGATATTTGAGGTAAATAGAGTCACTTTTTCTGATGATGAGTTGCCCGTGGAGGGTATCGAGCACAATAGAGCCCTCTATCTGACGGTGAAACGTGAAGATTCCGTGGTTACTCCGGTACTTGTTGAAAATGGTTCCAGTGCAAATATTTGCCCTCTTTCTACTCTAAACAAGTTCAAGGTGGATGATGAAAGAATTCACAAGAATAGTATCTGCGTTCGGGGATTCGCCGGGGGAGGAAAAGATTTAGTCGGGGACATAGTGCTCGAGCTTACAATAGAGTTGGTTGAATTTACTATGGAATTCCAAGTGCTCGATGTGGCGGTTTCTTACAATATGTTATTAGGTCGACCCTGGATTCATGCTGCCAAAGCGGTCCCGTCTACTCTGCACCAAATGGTTAAGTTTGAATGGGATAGACAGGAAATTGTTGTGCATGGCGAAGACAATTTGTGTGTTCCCAGTGATGTCATTGTTCCATTCATAGAGTTTGAAGATGACAATGGGCCTTGGGTCTATCAGGTTCTTGACAAGGTAGCGTTGGAAAAAGTTCCCGAAGGGAAGTGCGTGCCAACTCCAGGGATAGCTGCTGCATCAGTCATGGTAGCCGTTGAAATGTTGAAAAATGGTTTTGTACCGGGCAAGGGTTTGGGTGCATCTCTGCAAGGTATTGTGCAGCCAATTTCTCTTCCACAGAATCTGGATACTTTTGGTCTGGGGTTCAAGCCTACAGTTGCAGATGTGAGACGAGCCCACAAAATGAAACAGAAAGCGTGGGCATTGCCAAGGCCAATCCCGCGTCTGTCCAGATCATTCGTCAGGCCGGGTATCAGAAAGCAATTGTTGTCAAAGGTTCCTAGATCATTGATTGGTGCTGATGGAGACTTGGAAAAGGGGTTCGAAAGGTTATTCGCCAAGTTTAACATGGTTGAGGATGGGGAAGGGTCCAACAAGGCAGATGTGCAATTCGTGGGACCACGTGCAAAAGTCAACAAATAGGAAGCTACTTCTCTTCCTACCCGGAGGGAGTCTTGGTAGTGGGTTTTGATTTTCTTTTAGTTGTCTGGACTATTCCAGGGTCTGTAATTCAGATATTATGTTCCGTCTAGTTGGATGTGTTAAAACCATGTTATCTTTAAATTCAATGAAATGCAATTGTTCCTTTTCCTTCATTTCTTCTAATTTTATTTTTGTTTTCTTCTTTTGTACAGTTCTTTTTATGCTGATATCAATGACATGACATACATGAGGAATCATCGGCCCAGTTTTAAAAGCCAATCTAACTCTGAAATAATAATACAAGACATTGAGTGTGATGATGAGCTGGAGTTTGATGATGATGAGGCCTATGAAGAAATTAGTAAGGAACTAAGTCATTTTGAGGAAAAGCCCAAACCTAATTTGAACGATACAGAAGCAGTTAATCTAGGGGACCAAGATAATGTCCGTGAAACTAAAATAAGTGTCCATCTGGAATCTCAACTCAGGGAGGAGATAATTAAAGCAATGTTCGAATACAAAGATATTTTTGCATGGTCCTATGACGACATGCCGGGTCTAAGCACTGATTTAGTGGTTCACAAATTGCCCACTGACCCGGCATTCCCTCCTGTCAAACAGAAGCTGAGAAAGTTCACAACGGATATGAGTGTAAAGATCAAAGAAGATGTCACCAAGCAGTTCGATGCCAAAGTCATTCGGGTCACTCGGTATCCCACCTGGTTAGCCAATGTTGTGCTTGTGCCGAAGAAGGATGGCAAGACCAGGGTGTGTGTTGACTATCGGGATCTCAACAAGGCGAGTCCAAAAGATAATTTCCCATTGCCGAACATCCATATCTTGATTGATAATTGTGCCAAATATGAGATTAGTTCTTTTGTGGATTATTACGCGGGTTATCATCAAATCTTAATGGACGAGGAAGATGCAGAAAAGACGACATTCATCACGCCGTGGGGAACGTACTGCTATCGGGTCATGCCATTTGGCTTGAAGAATGCTGGGGCAACCTACATGAGGGCAATGACAACAATATTCCATGATATGATACACCAGGAAATCGAGGTGTACGTGGATGATGTGATCGTGAAGTCTAGAAAGCAGTCTGACCACGTCAGGGATCTGAGGAAGTTCTTCCAAAGGCTTCGCAGGTACAATCTCAAGCTTAATCCTGCAAAGTGTGCTTTTGGGGTGCTCTCTGGAAAGTTGTTGGGGTTCGTAGTCAGCCGCCGGGGCATTGAATTGGATCCATCAAAAGTCAAGGCCATCCAGGAATTGCCACCTCCGAGGAACATGACCGGGGTGATGAGTTTGATGATGAGATTGAATTATATCAGCAGGTTCATCGCTCAGCTCACGACAACTTGTGAGCCTATCTTCAAACTGTTAAAGAAAGACGCTGCGGTCAAGTGGACAAATGAATGTCAGGAGGCATTTGATAAGATAAAGGGGTATTTGTCAAATCCACCCGTGTTGGTCCCGCCAGAACCAGGGCAACCTTTGATTCTATATTTGACGGTTTTGGACAATTCATTCGGCTGTGTATTGGGTCAACATGATATCACTGGCAGGAAGGAGCAGACCATCTATTACCTCAACAAAAAATTCACGTCGTACGAGGTTAAGTATACTCATCTTGAGAGGATATATTGCGCCCTAACTTGGGTGGCACAGAAGCTGAAACATTATTTGTCATCTTATACTACTTACCTCATATCTCTCTTGGATCCATTGAAGTATATCTTTCAGAAGCCTATGCCTACAGGAAGGCTTGCAAAATAGCAGATCCTGCTAACAGAGTTTGACATTGTCTACGTGACTCGAACTGCAATGAAAGCACAGGCCTTGGCGGACCATTTGGACGAGAATCCGGTTGATGAAGATTATGAACCTTTGAAAACTTATTTCCCCGATGAAGAGGTGATGCACGTTGATGAGTTGGAACAAGTTGAGAAGCCAGGATGGAAACTTTTCTTTGATGGGGCTGCAAACATGAAGGGCATAGGGATAGGAGCGTTACTTATTTCTGAAACAGGGCAGCACTACCCTGTTATGGCTCAGCTTCGTTTCTATTGTACTAACAATATGGCGGAGTATGAGGCATGCATTCTGGGTTTGAGGTTAGCTGTAGATATGGGTGTCTAGGAAGTCTTGGTCTTAGGTGACTCGGACCTCCTGGTGCACCAGATTCAGGGAGAATGGGAAACACAAGATTTGAAACTCATACCGTACAGACAGTGTTTGCATGATCTTTGTCAACGGTTTCAGTCGATAGAATTCAGGCATATCCCAAGGATCCATAATGAAGTTGTCGATGCTTTGGCTACTCTGACATCAATTTTACATCATCCAGATAAGGCTTATGTGGACCCTTTGTAGATTCATGTCCGTAATTAGCACGCTTACTGTTATACGGTGGAAGAAGAACTTGATGGGGAGCCATAGTTCCATGATATCAAAGAATACATCAGGACGGGGGTATATCCGGTAGAGGCCACAGGCAATTAGAAAAGAACAATTCGACGATTGGCAAGTGGATTTTTCTTCAGTAGAGGGGTATTGTACAAAAGAACGCCAGATCTAGGATTGCTAAGATGCATAGATGCTAGACATGCCACAACTATCATGACTGAGGTACACTCCGGAGTCTGTGGATAGCATATGAGTGGGT
This sequence comes from Nicotiana sylvestris, assembly GCF_000393655.2. Taxonomy (NCBI): domain Eukaryota; kingdom Viridiplantae; phylum Streptophyta; class Magnoliopsida; order Solanales; family Solanaceae; genus Nicotiana; species Nicotiana sylvestris. Next base: position 195,643,720 of record NC_091064.1, read on the forward strand.
ACGTCCTGGCAAAGAAGATTCTCCGAGCAGGTTATTACTGGCTCACTATGGAGCGAGATTGCATCAGTTTTATGTGCAAGTGTCATCAGTGCCAGGTGCACAGAGATTTGATTCATTCCCCACCATCTGAATTGCATACAATGTCGGCACCATGGCCCTTTGTTGCTTGGGGCATGGATGTCATTGGGCCAATCGAGCCAGCAGCATCAAACGGACACAGATTTATTCTGGTAGCCATTGATTATTTCACCAAGTGGGTTGAAGCGAAAACTTTCAAATATGTGACAAAGAAAGCAGTGGTCGATTTTGTGCATTCAGATATCATCTGTCGGTTTGGGATTCTGAAGATAATCATCACGGAGAATGGCGCTAATCTCAACAGTCATCTGATGACGGAGAAATGTCAGCAGTTTAAGATTATACATCGCAATTCTACCCCATACCGCCCTAAGGCAAACAGAGCAGTTGAGGCGGCCAACAAGAATATAAAGAAGATACTTCAAAAAATGGTGGAAGGTTCTAGGCAGTGGCATGAGAAGTTGTCGTTTGCATTGCTCGATTATCGTCTACTGTCCGTACTTCAGTAGGGGCGAATCCTTATTTGTTGGTGTATGGCACCGAAGTAGTGATACCCGCAGAAGTGGAAATTTCATCCCTTCGAATTGTCGTAGAGGCTGAGATCGATGATGATGAGTGGATCAGAACCCACCTAGAACAATTAAGTTTGATCGATGAGAAGAGACTGGCAGCAGTGTGTCATGGCCAGTTGTATCAACAGAGAATGCCAAGAGCATACAACAAGAAGGTGTGTCCACGAAAGTTTGAAGTGGGGTAGTTAGTATTGAAACACATTCTTCCTCATCAAGTTGAAGCAAAAGGAAAATTTGCCCCAAATTGGCAGGGGCCGTTCGTCGTGACTAGAGTGTTCTCCAATGGTGCATTGTATTTGACAGATGTAGAAGGCAAATATGTAGAAATGGCTATCAATTCTGATGCAGTCAAAAGATATTATGTATGATTTCTTTCTTTGATTGTACTTGTTTGTATCTAGCATGTCTCGAATATTGAAATGACGAAGGCATTTTGTTCTGCTATCTAAACACTTTATCCCTTGTCACCCCTCTTGAGACTTATTTGTTTCCTTTCATACCCCTCTTTCGGAATCAGTAGCAAAGATCAAGAACACAAACGTGAAAGATAAGTAAAGGAAAAGAAGAAAAGAAAAGAATAAAAAGGAGGGAAGAAAAATGAAAATGAAAAAAGAAGGAAAGAAAGAAGAAAAAAAAAAGAAAGAGAAAGAAAAGAATGAAAAGAAAAAAAGAGGAAGAAGAAAAATAATAAAAAGAGAAAAAGAAAGCAAAAAGAGAAAGAAAAGAAAGAGAAAAGAAAATCACAACAATAAAGTAATCTCTATGACATGACTTACGTTCGACCTGATTCCTTTTAAGGATACGTAGGCAGTCTCACAGTTCAGTCTCGCCAAAACAAAAACCCAAAAGTCCTCATGCAAGAAACTGGGGCAGAAGTTGTGGTTGTTGTGAGAAACCTAATTTCGAAAGTTGTAATTCTAACACATTTGAAGTGTTTTGAGCCTTTTATACCATTTCTTTCTAACTTTGTCCAAAAGCCCACATTACGGTCCAAAGAAAGACCTTCTGATCAGTCTTTGAGAAATGCCAAGTCGAGCAAGTAAAGGTAATTCATGTCAGGGGCAACACTCTGATTCAAGCAGGAAAAATAAAAATGAGAGAGTCTTATTGGTGAAAACCTTCACAGGCACCATAAGGCGACAGGAGTTGAGAGAAATAAAATGAGAGAGTCTTATTGGTGAAAACCCTCACGGGCACCTTAAGGCGAAAATAAGGTGAAAAGTCAACAAGTGAGAAAGGTTTGTTGGTGGAAAACTGTTTCAAGGCACCGCAGGATGAACAAGGTCATGGTTTGGGTAAAGTAATCAAGTTATGGAAGTTCTAGGGCAACACAGTACGGCAACTGAAAGCTGATTGGTTGGACAGATTGGGCCAATTAGTCTGAAATGCATGTCATGATCATTGGTATCAGCTGTTCCATTCAGATAAGTTTCTTTTCTTTCTCCTTTTAGCAGTCATCCGATTTTGGATTCTTCATATCCTTAACTCGCAAAATCATTACATTTCATTTTTTTCCTTTTGGGGTTTATTTGTCTATGAGATTTCAATGTCAGTCCTACTCAAAGTAAGTGAAAAAGGATTTCAAGGCTCACTACGAACTTCCACAATTACAAAGCATAGCGTGGCCAGAGCATACCAAAAATAGCGTGGTGTAAGGTGGGATAAAGTACCGACAAAAGTTCCATCGGCAGAATGATTTAGTAATTCCACGGGAGATGCAGAGTTTCAGTTAAAGGGGTCAGAGGTGTGAAACAAATATTTGGGTAGAGAACATTCGGGTCATTTAAAGTCATGGGGTTTGAAAGGCAGTCAAACAGTCAGACGGTTCAGGGCCAGTGCGGAGAAGACAATCAAAACAACACAATGTAGTGGAAGGATCTTCAGCACAAATGCCATCAACTAACCACCATTTTAAACTGACAAAGTGTTCTTTGATTGAAACAGGGGCAGGAAATTCCAATTGTTTCGGAAAAACCTTCCGTAGAGAAAGGCAGTCGCCAAACAGGTTTGATTTTTGATTTTCAGGACCCTCCTGGAAAATGGGACCTAGTTTAAATGTTCAAAATAGCATAATCTAGCATAAATACATCCCAAAGGAATATAAGTCGATGCAGAAGTTTGCATGCTCGAGATAGGATTTAATTTTAAAATTTCAGGACCCGCCTGGATAATGGGATTTAATTTTAAAAATTTCAGGACCCGCCTGGATAATGGGATTTAATTTTAAAAATTTCAGGACCCGCCTGGATAATGGGATTTAATTTTAAAATTTCAGGACCCGCCTGGATAATGGGATTTAATTTTAAAAATTTCAGGACCTGCCTGGATAATGGGATTTAATTTTAAAAATTTCAGGACCCGCCTGGATAATGGGATTTAATTTTAAATTTCAGGACCCTCCTGGATAATGGGATTTAATTTTAAATTTCAGGACCCCATGGATAATGGGATTTAATTTTAAACTTTCAGGACCATCTTGAATAATGGGACTTAGTTTTAAGATTACGATTAGATAACAACATTTAGCGTAAATCCTGCTGTAGCTTAGTATAATTGAAGTTGCCATGCTTAAGATAAAATTTGACTTTTGATTTTCAGGACCCTCCTGGATAATGGGATGTAGTTAAGACCCTCTTAGATAACAGGATTTAGCGGAAGTCACACCTTTAGAAGATATAACTTAGATTTAAAATTGTTTTTTAGGTAAGAATTGTCAGAACCCTCCTGGATAATGGGACCTAGCTTTCGAATTCTTAGTAATATTTGGCAATATGATTCAGTTTAACATTCACATCTGTGCCCAGCCACCAAACTAGGGCAGGAAATTTTCTCGATTTTGTCTATTTTGTTGAAGTCAGGAGCCCGCCTGGAAAGTAGGGAATACATTTCAAGTTGAAGTCAGGAGCTCACCTGAAGTTCAGGGAATACTTTCAAGTTGAAGTCAGGAGCCCGCCTGGATAACATGGGAATACATTCACGTTTCGAATCAGGAGCCTGCCTGAATAGCATGGGAATATATTCACATCTTGAAATCAGGAGCCCGCCTGGATAACATGGGAATACAATCACGTTTCGAAGTCAGGAGCCCGCCTGGAGAGCAGGGAATACATTCAAGTGCAGCAGTCAAGTGTCCACCTAGAGAAAGGAAAAACAACTTAATGTGTAGTTGGCAATCAGGCATCTACCTGGAGAAAAGGAAAACATCTCAGATTACAATTCAAGGTGGCAACAAAAGGATTCTATCGGGAGAATACAAGTCAACAAGTCAACAAGAACCGCAAGAGCAAGTTTGAAGATAGATAGGATTTTGTAATGCATAAATCATAGTCTAGTCTAGCTTCGTTTTATTTTATCATGGTGTAATAAGGGGACGTAGTAAGCAGTAGCAGTAGCAACATCAGCAGCAACAGTGAAAGCACAGCTTCATGGTAGTCCCAGCTACCAAAACTTCCTGAACTACACTGACCTGATTCCTTTATAGCCAAGGAAATGTAGGCAACCTTAGAAGCAGGGTGCGGTCAAATCTTTCAAAAATGCTTACCACGGAGTATTCAAACGGGCAAAAATTTCTCGTATTCGCTCACTTTATCTTTGCACGAAAACTCTTCGTGTTTACGACCAAAGAGGGACAACTATGAGCACGTGATTTTTGCCCTATATGAATTACTCCTATAAATTCAAAACAAAATAATTTCTTTCAGTGTTCGCAATTTTGTGGATTTTCGTGACATGTTCTGTTATTTGTTCGCATTTTGTGTGTGCATTTTAGTTAATGAAAAATACAAAATATGTTGCGTTTGCATTTTGTGTGTTCATTTTAGTTAATGAAAAATACATTTAGAGTTTAAATTTGCATTTTCTTGAAAAATTAATTATTAATTCAATTGTTTTATAAAAATGGAAAAATCAAAAAAAAAATAACGTATTTTTGCATTCTTAATTTTAGTTTCGAATTTTGGTAGCTTTTCGTTAATTTGGTATTTAATTAATGGTGGTAATTACTATTTAGAATTAATTAATTCAATTTGATAAGATAATTTGATTAGGAATTAATAAGGTTTTAATATTAATTTTATTTAAAAAAATTAAAGGGAAAATTGAAAAAAAAAAGAGAAAGAAGAAAAACAAAAAATGAGATCAGATTTTTGGGCCAAATTTGATTTTCCAGCCCAAAATACCCGTTTAACCAAGGCCCAGACCAGTGAAAACCTGGTCCGGTCACATTTTTCCCCGAATGACACCGTTTCATTGGCAACAGATCAGGACCGTCGAGGTTTCTTGATCGGACGGTCCTGAAGCTTGGATCACCTAATATTTAAGTGTCCAAACGTGCCCCCTACCCCTTGTAAGCACGTGATTTTTGCTTCACGAGCAATCACTCCAAAAGGAAAACAAAAAATAAAAATAGTGACAAATGATTTTGCTGTACAATTTTTCGATTTTTTTCCGTGACATGTGTTATTAGTCGTTTGTAGGTCTGTCCATTTCGCATTTAGTCATTATCAAACAAAATACAAAAAATATGTGTCGTTAAAAGAAAATTCAAAAAAAATAAATATATGTGCGTCGTTCGTTCTAGGTTATGATTTAACTTACTTAAATACTTTTGTGATAATTATGTGGAAATGTTACAGTGTTGTTGATTTTAATTTCACTATTTTATTATTATCTCATTTTTTGTTTAAAAAGAAAAAAAAGTAAAAGAGTGAAGGAAAACCGGTTTGGGCCCAAAAGAAATGAAATAAAACAGGCCCAAACCAGCACTCAGACCCAGTCCAAGTCCAGGCCTGCCCAGGCACCTCCTGAAACGACGCCGTTTCAGGCAAATCAATCTGAGTCGTCCGTCCAGGCCAATCCAACGGCTCAGGATCTCTTTCAGCAACCCATTTTCAAACCCGACCCAGGAACCAATCCGACCCAACCCCTCACTTAAACCAAACGACCCCGTTTAACTACCGAACGACCCCGTCTCATTTCTCACCCTCAGATCCAAGCCGTTGAGATCATCTGATCTAACGGCTCAGATCCAATCAGCCTCCCCGTATATAAGCCTCCTATCATACCCCGCACCCCCTATTCGAACCCCCCCACTCATCGTCTTCACCCAAACACTGAAGCCCCAAACCCTAGCAGCCGCCCTAGCTTCCCTTTCACCAGAACCCGGCGGCACGAACGCCGGTGGCCACATCCTGAACACCCTAAGACCCCCTCACTCTCCTGAACATGGATCTGTTACCCCCTAGCCTCGAATCACTTTCCTTCGTCTCGAATCTTCATTTGAAGATTTGAGTCGAACCCAGACCTATGCCAAACCACCCCATCTTCATACCAGACACTCCCCTGACCCTCCTCGTGACCAAACCAAGCTCGGTTTGGTCCGAATCTACCCACAACTCCCAAAAAATCAGATCTAAAGATCCAAAACCTAGAACACTAATAGCCTTGGAATCCGGCCGGTCTTAATAAGGGTTTGAGGTTTAATGGATCTTAACCAAGGTGTTCTCATGTGAGAACACCCTGGTTAAAATTTGTTCGGCCTCAAATGGTCAGAGTTGAGTCGGATTTGGGTCTGTTTGATTTAAACATTTTTCGGTAAGTTTTCTTTCCCTTTTCGTTTATATTAATTGCTGATTAAGTCATTAGCATTGCTTTGTGGTAATTGTTTGTTATTTTCTGATAGTTTCTTAATTTCTTTCCTCTCAGTAAAGACCTTTTATTTGGTCGATTGTTTCTGTGTATGATTTAAATGTATCCTATGATAAGCATGTCCGATTAGTATAGTCGTCGCATGAATAACTTATATAGGCCCTAGTAATTGAACAAAAGTTGTCTGATACCCTTTAGGTCCCTGAACGTATTGTTTATATGAGCGACTAATTATTACCTGTTATAATTAGTATAGTCGACTCGATAAATGTCGTCGATTAGTTTTCTATAACTAATAAATCGAATGAGCTAATAATGTCGCATGACTAATTGAACTTTGCCACTGACTGAATGCCCCAACATTGTTTGAAATGGTTTGTTTGCATTGTAAAACTGACTGAAAAGGTTCAGTCCAGGCAGTCTTGAATTTGAACTTTCATCAGTTCAAAAATGCCCTGATGCTGCAATAGGCAGGGCAGTAATAATCAAGGGTTAACAAGGGTATTCTGGGGTGTTAAAAAGGACAGAAAGATTAGTTTAAATGAGCTGACAAGTAGGGCACTAATTTGGGATTAAACTAATACCAATGGGGAACAAGACACAAGAGTATGGGGCTTAAAATGAATAATAAAATGATGCCCATAACTCTTGATTAAACAAAAACCAAGCGTGGGGAACAAAGGGGCTGGCACCAAAGATGCTTAGGCATGGGCTTAAAGGGTATGGGTATTCTGCCAATTGGCAGGGCAGGCAGCTTAACTGCACTGGTTTATTTGGCTTATAAATAAGCCATTTGAGAACTTAAAAGGGGCTGGACTTTTGGTCTTCAGAGAGAGAGAAAACAAAAGTGGCATTTTTAGTCTTAAGGCTGGAATTTTAGTCTGAAGAAAGGTCTAGTGAGTTCAAAAGAAGACTGAAAGAACATAAGGTGGTTTCCAGAAAATATTACAACCAAACACTGTCTGAAAGTGGTATAAGAGTGCATTTTGGTCAAGTTGTCTTGGCCAGGTTCTGTTGTTTGCATTGACTGAGCTGTTTATGGTTGTTGAACTGTTGGTGTTGCTGCATTGAATTTTCTGTTATTGCTGTTGGTTTCTCTGCCCTTTCCTGGGATTGCTCGACTATTTGCTGGTTCTCTTTGTCCTGGGAAATACTGCTGGTTGTCTGTGGACTGTAGAAAACACTTGTGGTTGTTGGTTGTTGCTGTGTTGTTGCTGTGTGTCTGCTGCTGCTGTGTTTGTCGCATACTACTCAACTGATTACTCTTTTTCTTTCTTTCCTCTCTATACCAGGTACACAACCAATGCACTGTCAAAAATGTAATTGGAAAAAATGAGCATGAATACAAATGAAAGATCCTGAAGAATGTCTCTTATACATAGATTGTTACATTAAATATTCATGCAATGTGTAATAGTTTTACATTTTTGTTCTGGGTACTAGAGGTAGTCTTCATGCCTATAAATGTCAATGCATAGTAGTTGAATGCTAGAATGTGTATATAGGTTGGTGATGAGAGTATGCCCAAGGCAGTAGTTTGTATCTCATATTTAGTTCAAAGGTGTAGTATAAGCCTGTAATGTATGCCAAGCATGAAATTCGTACACTGTAAATAAGTTCTTTCCTTTCCAATAAATTGCTATATATAACTCTTAAAACCATGTTTTAAGATCAAGAACACAAATTCAGGGCCTCAACCTCATGACGGTCGAGCCCAGGTCAAAAAATAGACCAGGCGGGCCCGCATCGAACGAGCAGTGGCCCAGGTCTGGCCTATTGCGCACGGGCTAGATTTGGGCCCGTGATTATTTGTTCGGTTGATTGTACACGCAGCCTCATTTCTGATTTTCAAGCTTTTTTTTATGTTGTTATAGATAACTTGCAAGCACATAATTAACTAGGGCTATCTACTATTTTCAGCTAGTAGAGACAAACTCGACAAGAAACGTAGTTGCTATAGGATATCCTTTTAAAATAAGGACGAGATGAGCCTCGACAAAATAAAGAAAAAACGTACAAATTGCGGGGCCCTCGTTAAATGTATATATTGAAGCATTCAGTCCCCAAGGTGGGTCATTTAGCAAATCTCATGACCCTCCCAGAATAATAACGCGATAGTCTCTTTAAGCGCGTACTTAATAAACCTTACCTTCTTAAACTCGGGTGCACATTTATGTGACCCAAATCCAAATCTCGACGGATTCGAAATGTATTTCTAATCACGGGTACATTGATTGTGACGTGGTTCGAGAGGCATATCCATGACGTCGCAAATTCCTTTTAAAAGTAGAACGAGACGAGCCTCGTCAAACAAAAATGTACACAGCTGCGGGGCCCTCTGACTGTATATATATTAAAACACTTAGAATTCGGGACAGGCCGTTTAGCGAATTTTTCGGCCTTCCCCAAAACAACAATACGCTAGTTGCTTTAGGCGCGTCTTAATAATTTATTCTCCTTAATTCGGGTGCACATTTATGTGACCCAAATCCAAATCTCAACCGAGTCGAAATATGTCAACAACCACGGGTGCATTGATGTAGCGTGGTTCGAAATATGTTTTCACGACGTTGCAAGTCTTATAAAATAACAGTAAATGATAAAAGCGGTTAAAAGTTAAATTTTGCACATAAGTTCACTTGTATAAAATCAGATAATCAAGCCGAATATAACAGTTGAGCGACCGTGCTAGAACCACGGAACTCGGGAATGCCTAACACCTTCTCCCGGGTTAATAGAATTCCTTATCCGGATTTCTGGTACGCAGACTGTAATATGGAGTCATTCTTTTCCTCGATTCGGGATTAAAATTGGTGACTTGGGACACCCTAAATCTCCCAAGTGGCGACTCTGAAATAATTAAACAAATCCCGTTTCGATTGTCCTTTAATTGGAAAAAACTCCCCTGCGCCCCTCGAGTGCGAAAAAGGAGGTGTGACAGCTCTGGCGACTCTGCTGGGGACCAGAAACCCAGAACCACTGGTTCAGGGTTAAGAATTCGAGCTTAGTATAATTGTTATTATTTGGCTTTATTTATTATCTGATTTTATTACATGTTTTGAGCCTAATGTGCTAAATGCTGCTTTACTGCTTTGATATTGTTGGAACTGTACATACAAACTGTGCCGAAACCCTTCTCTTCTCTCTTGAGGAGTGCACGCTGGTCGTGACTTCTTTCTGTTAGTGTCATATACCAAAATAGAACGAGGATTCGGAGGAGTTGCAAAATCGGATGGCCTTTTGGTTACCGGTACACAGCTCCCATCCTTGGCCCAAGTTGTCCGCTCGGGTAAGCCAGGTCTAGAACAAATACCCAGGTTATGAACTTAGTATAACAAAGCCGCATGCCGAATCCCTAGTAGGAACGTTTATTTGCAATATGTGCATTTGACTTAGGGGACTCAACACAGGGGTTGGGTCCGTCTAGGACTAGCAACCTGATGTGAAAAGACCATCCTGCTGCATCCTGCTTGCTTTATGCATTTACTTGTTTCAAGGCTTGCATGCTGACCGGTTTCTGAATAACGGATAAGGAGATAATTATTTTTGAAAGATCAATACCCAGAAAATGGTTAAAACTCTGCCAGAATTTTGAAAAAAAAAAGAAAGAAAATGTGTGTCTTATTAATTTGTTTTAGTAAGGGTCTTTGATTCATTTCTAAGAGAAAAATAGTGTGTCTCCAAAATTCGGCTTATGCCTGAACTACGTCAGTTCGATTCTCGCAGGGTGCAAGATACGTAGGCAACCCCCATCGGGCTCAACTTGTTTTTCAAAATATTGGTACAATCCAAATAACGAAAGTTTTTAAGGTAACGTCGTACTTTTCAGAAACAACCAAAATTTCGTTTTTCTAGAAAAAATAGTGTGTCAATTTGTGTATTTGAGTCCAATGAGTCTGGATCTTTGCTTAATCACCCCAATAAACATGCAGAATGAGCATGAGTCCAAGTTTGCCGGTAACAGTTAGAAGCAAAATCCCCCTGGAAGTGCGATTATGGTGGGAGGATTTGGAAAAGTCAGAGCAAGACAAGGTCAAACTGCACCTGGGAGGTTTGGTTGATTTGTTGAAAGTCAGGCCTCGGTGCGACATCATAAAGGCTTTGGTTACATTTTGGGATCCGGCCCACAACGTGTTCCGTTTCTCAGATTTTGAACTCACCCCAACCTTAGAAGAAATGGCGGGTTACATGGACGTCACTGAAGGTTTGAGACACAAATACCTGATCGCTCCAAGGGCTGTGAATTCACACAAATTCATGGATCTGTTGAAGATAAGCAAAGGAGTCCCATACGCTGAACTGGATAGAGGTTTTTCTACCCTACGATTCATATACCAGAGGTACGGGAGCAAAGGAGGATTTAATGATCCAGAAAGTGGTATTTGCAGCAGGGGAAATCTGGTAAAATGGAATGAGCATAGGCGGTTCGCTTTTATGGTGGCATTTTTGGGCCTTGTGGTGTTTCCCCGAAAAGATAGAAATATCGACCTGAAGGTGGCTGGAATCGTCAAAATCCTGATTACCAACGATAAAAGCATCCTTGCTCCTATGATAATGTCAGAAATATACCGAGCCCTCACGGCTTGTAAGGCCGGAGCAGACTTCTTCGAAGGGTGCAACTTGTTGTTACAGATGTGGATGATCGAACACTTGTGTCACCATCCTCAGTATATGCGCTACATGTCTACAAATGGGGGCTGCATCGAGGGTTATAGCCTAAGGGTTTCAGGTTTCCGATCACCGGGAGGGTTTGAAGAATGGATATCCTATCTCCGGATCATCACCGCAGACCAAATAAACTGGACTTTGGGTTGGCTTTCTGTGGAAGAAATCATATACATGCCCGCCACTGGTCCTCACTTCCTCTTGATGGGACTCAGGGGTATTCAACCTTATGCCCCTTACAGGGTAATGAGACAGTTGGGAAGATGTCAAGTACTACACCCGGACGAAGATCTCAGCACTTATGCAGTCGAGGTCAGCAGTGACGGCCAATTTCCTGAAAAGACAGTTCGTTGCATATGGAGTGAATGCCAGTACTTAACGGCGAATACCCGGGTAAATGATGTGTCTAGGGGTGAAGTCTCGCCGGCCTATCTCACTTGGCATAACAAGAAGAACATTGCGAAACGGCCCACCAAACGGCCTCACCTCCAAGAATTTGTTGAGTCATCGCAAGAACAATGGGACTGGCTTGCAAGAGAAGAAGGTTACCTGGTTGAAATCAGGAAGCTGAAGCGACAAGTTGAAAGGATTGTATTCGAAAACAACGTGCAAGTCGCCCAAGAGCAGGCTGAAAAAGACAAGCTAGCCCAAGAGAACCAAACCCTGAAGGCCCGCCTTCGACAAGCCAGTAAGAATAACATCAACCGACAGAAGCGCTGCTCCGACGAAAGATTGATAGCCAGTTTGAGGAATCAGGTCATCCAGAGCCAAGAAAGAATTAGACCAATCAGAGGCTTGCATAGCAAGGATGAGGGTCAAATGGGCAGAAGGTACAATGGCCCGGAGGAAGCGCCTACAGCAAGTCATGAGGAATTGTGAACTGAGCGTCAAACTAGCAAAGGAAACAAATTCTGCTCTGCAAGAGCGGATCTTCAAGCAAACACAAGATGCCCAAGCCGACCGAAGACGCTATTACAATGCAATAACAAGGATGGAAAGGCAAATGGATATGTTCCAGGATCAGCTCGCCACCAATGCACAAACGCTAGGATTTAAAAGCCGACAGATAAGGCAATTGTTCGCAGAAAGGGACAACATTCAAGCAAGAATTGACGAAATCGGGCATTACATCTACCTAAAATGTTTGGCATGCGAGCAAACACCTCTGGAAACCCTCATTGCTTCCATCATGGGCTGCGTCCACCGGATTATGAACGAGTTGAAGAGCTTGCAAAGAGACCTTACACCTAGGGCCGCGAAAGGGCCGAAAGATGCCTCGTGGGTCCCTAAGTTGGAAAATTAGTTGATCGAGTCCTGGTCGTTTTGTTTGTTGTTTCCCCATATGTTGTTTTCTTTTCCTCAAACCAAGTTTAAAACCGAGGAGTCTGTACTGTTGCTATTTTGTTTGAAGTAATGTGTAGTAGCAAATTTTGATAATGAAATTTAGTGACTCCGGAAGAATTTCTATGTGTCTTTACTTTGAGGCAGAACTACGCTTGGTCTGATTCACGCGGGGACGTGATACGTAGGCAATCCCCATAAGATTCGACCGCTTTTAATAAAATAAAGAAAAGAAAATACAAATAAAATAAAACGCAGGGTTTCCCAAAATACTTTAAAGGGACGAATGAGCAAACCGGGATGACGCATGTTGTTTGAAGCAAAGCATGTAGAAACGGTTAACTGCCTAGGTGCATTGCATCCTCTATGTGTTATGATCAAATCTGTTAAACTCTAACGCTAACAAAGTTTGTTGTTGTCTGATCCAGACAAGTTAGTTGTTAAAGAACTCTGGCAACACACTCATACCAAACCAGATCCAAAGGACCGGTAGCAACAAGCATGACTACTTCAGAGAATAGTAATGAGGAAGAAAGGCCGATGAGCCAGTTGCTAAAAGAAGCGATGGAAAAGATTGAAAGGATGGGACTAGAGATGAATGCAATGCAGCTAGCCCTAGCCAAAACACAAAAGAGCCCTGAAACACTGGGACACATGCCGGAATACCCTCACTCTGGCCCTTCCACAAGCCGTCCAAATCCCCTTTATCATCAAGAAAGAAGCCCTCATGATTCCCAAGCTCCACCACCCCATCAACCTCTCCCAACACCCAATATTCCCATCTTTGTGGGACCCACATCAGCCCCTTTGCAGAGAACGACCAGTGAGCCATTGTTTCAGGCTCACGATACCCAATACTATCCCCCTGAGCCTACATTCCATGCACCCGAACCACAGGCTTACAATCCCCATTTGGAAGTACCGGCAGAGGTTGAGAAGCCGGTTAAGGCCCCTGAACAGGATGAAGTGTTGAGAAAGTTCAAAAGCCTGGAGCAATCCTTCAGGAACTTGCACGGGCTGGGCAATCAAGTCAGCGTGGCATACAAAGATCTGTGCCCTTTCCCAGACGTCCAACTCCCGGCTGGGTTCAAGATGCCCAAGTTTGATTTATATGAAGGGCACGGTGATCCCATGGCACATTTGCGGGGATTCTGTAGCAAAATGAGAGGGGCAGGCGGCAAGGATGAGCTGTTGATAGCTTATTTCGGCCAAAGTCTGAGCGGATCTGCACTGGAATGGTATACCAGGCAAGATTTCAGCAGGTGGTACACGTGGGATGATCTGGCGCAGGCTTTTGCAGGTCATTTCCAGTACAATCTAGAGATAGTCCCTGACCGTCTCACGTTATTGAGAACTGGGAAGAAACCCGGGGAAAGTTTTCGCGAGTTCGGGTTCCGCTGGAGAGAACAAGCAGCTAGAGTCGATCCTCCCATGAGAGAGGGAGAGATGGTGGACTATTTTTTGCAGACATTGGATCCAACCTACTTTGGTCACTTGGTGACAACGGTTGGAAAATCTTTCAACGAGGTGGTCAAGATAGGGGTCATGATAGAAGAGGGTTTGAGGTCTGACAAGATCTTGAACTATTCGGCACTCAAGGCCACAACCCAGGCCATTCAAAACGGCACGGGAGGTGCGTTGACAAGAAAGAAAGAAGAGGTTGCCACGATCGAGGCAGGCAGTTGGTCCAGGGCTGGCAGGCCACACTACAACCAACCCAGACCTCACAGGTCAGAATACCCATACAGCCCACCACAAAATTTCTATCCACCTCGAGAACCACATTGTTCCGTACACCAAGCCCAGGCATACACTCAGCCTCCGGTTCGCCCACAATGGCGCGCACCGGCCCCCACAACACATACCCAGCTCCACATAATGACTACCCACCGCAAAACACCTACCCTCCACCAAGGGCATATAGAAACCCTTCAGGGATAGGCTTTCGGGGAAATCCAGATGCTAGGAATGACAGGTTGCGGAAGCAGAGAACTTTCACGGAGCTGGGAGAAACCTACACCGCTTTGTTCCACAAGCTGAGGCAATTGGGTTTGGTTAGTCCTGTCCAGACTCGAGAACCAAATCCCCCACCTCAGAATTTGGATCGATCAATCAGTTGTGAATACTGTTCAGGGATGCTCGGGCATGATACCGAGAAGTGCTGGAAATTAAGGCATGCCATACAAGATCTTATTGACACTAATAAGATCGAGGTCCAGACACTAGAAGCTCCTAACATCAACCGAAACCCACTGCCAGCGCACCACGAAACTCACATGATTGAGTTGGTGTGTGAAGGAGGAGAATTGAGAAAACCCTCACAAACAGTGATGATGATCCAGGCCGCCCCGCAAGAAGTCTTAACCAATGGAGGAACGAGTGTACAGTCGCAGGGAGGAGGCATCAAGCCGGTAGTGATATTGGGAAAGAGCCCGTCCGCCATGATAAGCAAACCCGAGCCAAGCAAGTTGGTAATACCAGGGATCTCGCCCTCACCGGCAGTCGTATTGAAAGGGGTATGTAGAGAACGGGTGACCATAAAGCCTATGGTCCAGCTGCCAATGATTGACAGCAGGGCTGTGCCTTGGAAATATGAAAAGGCGGTGGTGATGTACAAAGGAAAGCAGGTGGAAGAAGTCAGTTGTGAAGCGCAAGGGCTGACTCGATCAGGTCGATGTTTTGCTCCGGTGGAGCTAAGGAAAACCAACCCAGTGGCAACCAAGAAGCCAATGTACGAACAAGAGGCTGAAGAATTCCTGAGGAAGATGAAAGTACAAGACTATTCTGTGGTTGAGCAGCTGAGAAAAACACCGGCCCAGATCTCACTATTGTCATTACTCCTCCATTCTGAGGAACATCGTCGGGTCCTGTTGAAGATATTGAACGAGGCTCATGTACCCAAGTGAGATTTCTGTAAACCACCTGGAAACCATTGCCAGCAAGATTTTCGAGGTGAACAGGGTAACATTCTCAGATGATGACCTGCCAGTGGAAGGTACGGAGCATAAAAAAGCTCTATACCTAGCTGTCAAATGTGAAGACTCGGTGGTAACTCGAGTATTGGTGGATAACAGCTCAAGCGCCAATATTTGTCTATTATCCACTCTGGACCAGTTAAAGATTGACCGCGGGAGAATCCGGAAGAATAGCATCTGTGTCCGGGGGTTTGACGGAAACGGAACAGCCACTGTGGGGGATGTTGTACTTGAACTGACCATTGGGCCAGTCCTATTTACCATGGAATTCCAGGTGTTAGATGCCACAGTTTCTTATAACCTGCTGTTAGGACGACCCTGGATTCACGCAGCCAAAGCGGTGCCTTCCACCCTACATCAGACGGTGAAGTTCGAGTGGGAAAGACAAGAGGTCGTGTTACACGGCGAGGATACAACATGCACCATGGGCGGAACCATTGTACCATTCATAGAGACCGCCGATGACAAAGGTCCTTGGGTCTACCAGATTTTCGATACAGGGTCGGCCAACAAAATTTCTGAAGGAGAAATCATCCCACACCCGAAGATAGCTACCGCTACGGTCATGATGGTCTCGGAAATGCTGGGTAATGGATTTGTGCCAGGAAAAGGCCTGGGAGTCGAGCTTCAAGGGATAGTCCAACCTGTCTCCCTTCCTAAAAATCTGGAAACTTTCGGATTGGGGTTCAAACCAACCGCAGCAGACAGGAAGCAAGCGCGAAAAATGAAGAAGAGGGTCTGGTTTCTGCCTAAACCAGTGCCACGCCTCTCAAGGTCTTTTGTTAAAGCAAGTGCCAAGGGGTCAGCGATCCCAAAGATTCGAGGACCTTTGATCGGTATAAATGAAGACCTGAATCAGAGTTTTGAGAGGCTATTCGCGGATGTCAGTATGGTGGAAGCTGGAGAAGGTTCCAGCAGAGCAGAGATACAATTTGTGGGGCCTGAGGCCAAGACCAACAATTGGACGGTTACTCCTCTTCCTGTCCGAGGGGAGTCTTGGTAGTAGGCTTTGATTAATGTTTTGTTTGTTTGTTTGTTTGATCGGATTATTCAAGGGTGTAATCCAAATTTTACTTTCGTTTTGTAAAAGTGTGAACCCTTTTTATCCCGCAAATTTAATAAAGTTCTTTTCTTTTGTCTCATTTTAATTTTTGTCTTGTTCTTTTTCTTTCTGAACAGTTCTCTTTTTACTGGTTCTAATGACATGGCATGCACAGCGGATCTTCGACCTAGACTAATAAATCAATCTGAATCTGACTCAATGATGCAAGAGGTCGTTTGTGATGATGAATCTGAATGTGATGAAGGTGAAACCTTCGAAGAGATAAACCGAGAATAATGCCAATTTGAAGAAAAACCCAAGCCTAACCTAAATGACACTGAGACTGTAAATCTAGGAGACGCTGATAACGTCCAAGAGACCAAAATTAGCATCCACATTGAGCCGAATGTCAGAGCAGAATTGATCAAAACTCTCATGGAATTCAAAGATGTTTTTGCATGGTCATATGATGATATGCCTGGATTAAGCACCAATTTAGTGGTTCACAAATTGCCCACTGACCCGGCATACCCTCCGGTCAAGCAAAAACTAAGGAAATTTAAAACAGAAATGAGTGTAAAGATCAAAGAAGAAGTGATTAAGCAGTTGCAATCGAAGGTCATTCGGGTCACTCGATATCCCGAGTGGTTGGCCAATGTGGTACCAGTCCCAAAGAAGGATGGAAAAATCAGGGTGTGCGTTGACTACCGCAACCTCAACAAAGCAAGTCCCAAGGACAATTTTCCGCTACCCAACATTCATATCCTGATCGATAATTGCGCTGGGCGCGAGATCGGATCCTTTGTGGATTGCTATGCGGGTTATCATCAGATCCTAATGGACGAAGAGGATGCTGAGAAGACAGCGTTTATTACGCCATGGGGAACCTACTGCTATCGGGTAATGCCGTTCGGGTTAAAGAACGCCGGGGCAACGTACATGCGAGCAATGACTGCTGTGTTTCATGACATGATACACAAAGAAATAGAGGTGTACGTCGATGATGTGATCATCAAATCTTGGCGTCAGGAGGACCATGTAGCAGACTTAAGGAGATTTTTCCAAAGACTCCGGAGGTATGATATCAAGCTTAACCCGGCCAAATGCGCATTCGGGGTTCCATCAGGAAAGTTGCTAGGATTTATCGTCAGTCGACGGGGGATTGAGCTAGACCCATCCAAAATTGAATCCATCCGAGATTTGCCACCGCCAAGGAACAAAACAGAGGTAATGAGTTTGCTGGGTAGACTCAATTACATCAGCAGGTTCATCGCTCAACTCACAGCAACTTGTGAGCCCATATTTCGGTTGCTGAGAAAGGATGATGCGGTAGGTTGGACGGCAGAGTGTCAGGAGGCTTTCGACCAAATCAAAGGGTATCTGTCTAATCCACCCGTATTGGTCCCGCCTAAGCCCGGGAAGCCCCTAATTCTTTACCTGACGGTCTTGGAAAATTCATTTGGTTGTGTATTGGGGCAACATGACGACACAGGAAGGAAGGAGCAAGCCATCTACTATCTTAGCAAGAAATTCACAGTGCATGAGGTCAAGTACACTCAACTCGAGAAAACATGCTGCGCCCTAACTTGGGTAGCTCAGAAGTTGAAGCACTACCTGTCTTCATATACTACTTATCTCATATCCCGCTTGGACCCATTGAAGTATATCTTTCAGAAACCTATGCCCACGGGAAGGTTGGCAAAGTGGCAAATTCTGCTCACAGAGTTTGATATCATCTACGTAACGAGGACGGCCATGAAAGCCCAGGCACTGGCAGACCATTTGGCAGAGAATCCCGTTGATGAAAAATACGAGCCCTTAAGAACGTATTTTCCTGACGAAGAGGTGATGCATACGAATGAGTTGGAATTACCTGAGGAACCAGGTTGGAAGCTTTTCTTCGATGGAGCTGCAAACGCAAAAGGGGTTGGAATAGGAGCAGTACTCATTTCTGAAACAGGACGGCATTATCCTGTTACGGCTCAACTACGCTTCTATTGCACCAACAATATGGCCGAGTATGAGGCTTGCATTCTGGGTCTGCGCTTGGCTGCTGACATGGATGTCCAAGACGTCTTGGTCTTGGGAGACTCGGACCTCTTGGTACATCAAATTCAGGGTGAATGGGAAACACGAGATCTAAAGCTCATACCATACCGACAATGCTTGCATGATCTGAGCAAGCAATTTCGATCGGTGAAGTTCAAACACATCCCGAGAGTTCACAACGAGGTTGCGGATGCTTTGGCCACCTTAGCATCAATGCTACACCACCCTGACAAAATGTATGTTGATCCTCTGCACATCCAGGTCCGTGATCAGCACGCCTACTGCAATGCCGTAGAAGAAGAAGCAGATGGCGAACCCTGGTTTCATGATATCAAGGAATACCTCAGAATGGGGATATATCCAGAACATGCCTCTGGAGACCAAAAAAGAGCCCTTCGGCGTTTGTCGAATGGCTTCTTCCTCAGTGGAGGAGTATTGTACAAAAGAACCCCGGATTTGGGATTGTTGAGATGCATAGATGCCAGTCAAGCAACGACGGTTATGGCAGAGGTACATGCGGGAGTTTGTGGACCACACATGAGCGGATATGTGTTGTCAAGAAAGATCTTTCGAACAGGGTGTTATTGGCTCACCATGGAACACGACTGTATCGCTTTCGTGAGGAAATGCCATCAGTGCCAGATACATGGAGATTTGATTCATTCTCCACCAACAGAGTTACATACGATGTCAGCACCCTGGCCGTTTGTGGCATGGGGCATGGATGTCATCGGGCCCATCGAGCCAGCAGCATCCAACGGTCATAGGTTCATTCTAGTGACCATTGATTACTTCACCAAATGGGTTGAGGCTAAAACCTTCAAATCAGTAACCAAGAAGGCAGTGGTGGACTTTGTTCACTCCCATATCATCTGCAGATTTGGGATCCCAAAAGTGATCATCACGGATAACGGTGCGAATCTTAATAGCAGCTTGATGAAAGAGGTATGCCAACAATTCAAGATTACACACCGCAATTCCACCCCATATCGTCCCAAGGCGAATGGAGCAGTCGAAGCAGCCAATAAGAATATCAAGAAGATACTGCGAAAAATGGTGGAAGGGTCCAGACAATGGCACGAGAGATTACCCTTTGCTTTGTTGGGTTACCGCACCACCGTCCGAACTTCCATAGGCACAACTCCTTATTTGTTGGTGTATGGAACTGAGGCCGTAATACCCGCGGAGGTCGAAATTCCGTCCCTCCGAATTGCCGCTGAAGCCGGGATTAATGATGATGAATGGGTCAAAGCTCGATTGGAACAGTTGAGCCTGATAGATGAGAAAAGATTGGCAGCAGTGTGCCATGGTCAGCTGTACCAGAAGAGAATGGCAAGAACATATAATAAGAAGGTGCGCCCCAGGAAGTTTGAAGTAGGGCAGCAGGTATTGAAGAAGATCCTCCCACATCAGGTCGAGGCAAAAGGCAAATTCGCCCCAAATTGGCAAGGGCCTTATATCGTGACCAGAGTATTGTCCAACGGTGCTTTGTGTTTGACAGATGTCGAAGGTAGATGTGTCGACATGGCTATCAATTCAGATGCAGTCAAGAGATATTATGCGTAATTTCCTTAATTATGGCAATTTTGGTTTATTTGTTTGTATTTGACATTTATTGGATAATGAGATGACGGAGGCAGTTCTTTCTTCTATCCAAACACTTTTAACCCTTGCTTCCCCTTTGAGCCTTAAGTAGTTCTTTCATACCCCTCTTTTGGAATCACTAACGGAAAAGACATGAAAAAAGAGAAAGAAAAAAAAAGAAAAAAAAAGAAGAAAAAAAAAAGAGAAGAAGATAAAGTCATAAGAAATATAAAACCGGTGGGAACTACGTTTGACCTGATTCCTCAAAGAGGATACGTAGGCGCCTCACGGCTCGGTCATAGTATGCATCATAGTGAATAATAGGATGCATAAGGTACATAGTGTGCATAATAGGCACATTGTGCGTAACGCACATAGCGCAACATAAGTGTAAAAAAATAAATTCCCCAAGCAAGAAAACTGGGGCAGAGGTTATGTTTTAAGTTCCAACAAAGATTTGATTCCAAAAGTTGTAGCACACCACCCATCAAATTATTTTCATTTTTCATAGCCTTTCTTTAACTCCACACCAAAACCAACATCAACGTCCAAAAGACCTCCCGATCAATGTTCAAGAGATGTCGAGTCAGGCAAATGAGGCCGAGAATAATACACCGATCCCCAGCAAAGAAGAGGATCGTAAGACTGGGAATGAATTGATGGTCAAAGGAATCTCCAGAAGAGAGGGTCGTATCTACAACGCCCCGATTCCTCGAAAGAAATAAAATGAGAGAGTCTTATCGGTGAAAACCCTCACAGGCACCGAGAGGCGATGTAAGATGAGGGATGTGAAATGAGAGAGTCTTATTGGTGAAAACCTTCACAGGCACCATAAGGCGCCGGGAGATGAGAGAAAAGAGAGAGTCTCACTAGTGAAAACCCCTCGAAGGGCACTATGAGGCGACAAGACAGATCAACAAAAAAGCGACCACATTTGCAACAAAATGGACAGTCATTTATCATCCCCAGCAAGTCAGACCATCGGGCAAATCGATTGATACAAATAGACTAGGTCGGGAATCTATGGTGCACGTCATGATCACGGGGACCAGTCATGTCCTCCAGATAAGTTCTTCTGAGTTTCTCCTCCCCCACCAAATATGGGTTCAGAAAGATTTTCTCCTTCTAGCTTTATTTCTCTTCCTAAAACTTGTCTTGAAAAAGATCTTTCAAAGCTTACTACCAGAGATCGAAGGGGAATTCATCCAGTGCAGGATAATACAAACAGTCTTAAAAGCCGATCCTAGGCAGTGCAGTGATCGTGCCCGACAATTTTGGAGGAAGTAAGTTCCTAAAGGGAGTGGTGTCGGGAGTTAAAAGCAGACTCCCACAGCACGTGCTTAAAGATAAAGCAGAAAAGGGGATTAATTGAAAGCCAATCCCCAGCAGGCTAGAGACCCCCAGCAGGCAGCCCTGCCCACTAATCAATTATGGGACATAGAGCAAGAAAAGAGAAGAAAGGAAAAATCATCCGCCAAAAAGGCACCCTCTACCGCCACAATGAAAACTAATTAAATCCTTTTGTCTGCTGCAGGAAAACAAAGGACTGATGATGGCAGCAAGATGCAACGTCAGGGAAATCACCAAAACTGGGGCAGAAAATTTTCTGCCGATTGTCGAAAATTTTCTCGAAAGAACGGGGAAGCAATTTCAATACTTTTAAGTTCTAGGTCGCCCACCAGTATAATGCGGGAATACATTTAAGTTCTAGGTCGCCCACCAGTATAATACGGGAATACATTTAAGTTCTAGGTCGCCCACCAGTATAATGCGGGAATACATTTAAGTTCTAGGTCGCCCACCAGTATAATGCGGGAATACATTTAAGTTCTAGGTCGCCCACCAGTATAATGCGGGAATACTTTTAAGTTCTAGGTCGCCCACCAGTATAATGCGGGAATACATTTAAGTTCTAGGTCGCCCACCAGTATAATGCGGGAATACATTTAAGTTCTAGGTCGCCCACCAGTATAATGCGGGAATACGTTTAAGTTCTAGGTCGCCCACCAGTATAATGCGGGAATACATTTAAGTTCTAGGTCGCCCACCAGTATAATGCGGGAATACATTTAAGTTCTAGGTCGCCCACCAGTATAATGCGGGAATACATTTAAGTTCTAGGTCGCCCACCAGTATAATGCGGGAATACATTTAAGTTCTAGGTCGCCCACCAGTATAATGCGGGAATACATTTAAGTTCTAGGTCGCCCACCAGTATAATGCGGGAATACATTTAACTTCTAGGTCGCCCACCAGTATAATGCGGGAATACTTTTTAGTTCTAGGTCGCCCACCAGTATAATGCGGGAATACATTTAAGTTCTAGGTCGCCCACCAGTATAATGCGGGAATACATTTAAGTTCTAGGTCGCCCACCAGTATAATGCGGGAATACATTTAAGTTCTAGGTCGCCCACCAGTATAATGCGGGAATACATTTAAGTTCTAGGTCGCCCACCAGTATAATGCGGGAATACTTTTTAGTTCTAGGTCGCCCACCAGTATAATGCGGGAATACATTTAAGTTCTAGGTCGCCCACCAGTATAATGCGGGAATACATTTAAGTTCTAGGTCGCCCACCAGTATAATGCGGGAATACATTTAAGTTCTAGGTCGCCCACCAGTATAATGCGGGAATACTTTTTAGTTCTAGGTCGCCCACCAGTATAATGCGGGAATACATTTAAGTTCTAGGTCGCCCACCAGTATAATGCGGGAATACTTTTTAGCTCTAGATTTTGGAATCAGTCACCCCACCTGAAGACGGAAGGGTACAATAGAGATCCCCAAACAGGAAATAATAGAATCCCCAGCACCAAGAAGCAGACAACTGCAGAGGCAAGCGCGCATTTCAAAAAGGAAAAATGAACGCGTCTCAAAAGAAGCAGTTTGGGAACGTTATAGCATGCCCAACATAACAATTTTGATGAAAAGCCATACCACCAAAGAAGCAATGGAAAGGCTTGAAGAAGAGGGCATGTTCCCAGCGGATCAAGCGAAGTGATGAAAACTGGCATTCAAACGTTAGCAAAGGACCAGCATTATCTCCCAAAGTCACAAGATAAAGGCATCGGAGGAAAGCGTTAGCCGACAAGAAAGCAAGGCAACAAGAACAAGTTAAAGATGGATGAGATCTCATGATCCTCAGTCTAGCTTAGCTTCTTGTTTTTCCTTTTAGAGCAATGTAACAGGGAGATCGGTTGAGCAGTAGCATCCTACAGCAGCATGCGACAGCGCACAACAGCACCAGGCACTACAGTCACACGGTAGTCCCAGCTACCAAAATTTCCCGAACTACATTGACCTGATTCCTGTTCAGCCCAGGATATGTAGGAAACCTCTGAAGCAAAGGTTCGGTCAAATCTTTTTCAAAAATGCTTCACACGGAGTATTCGGACGGGCAAAAATCGCTCGCTTTATCTTTGCGCGAAAACCCTTCGTGTCTTCGTGCAAAGAGGGGCAGTTGTAAGCACGTGATTTTTGCTTCACGAGCAATCACTCCAAAAGGAAAACAAAAAATAAAAATAGTGACAAATGATTTCGCTGTACAATTTTTCGATTTTTTTCCGTGACATGTGTTATTAGTCGTTTGTAGGTATGTCCATTTCGCATTTAGTCATTATCAAACAAAATACAAAAAATATGTGTCGTTAAAAGAAAATTCAAAAAAAATAAATATATGTGCGTCGTTCGTTCTAGGTTATGATTTAACTTACTTAAATACTTTTGTGATAATTATGTGGAAATGTTACAGTGTTGTTGATTTTAATTTCACTATTTTATTATTATCTCATTTTTTGTTTAAAAGAAAAAAAAAGTAAAAGAGTGAAGGAAAACCGGTTTGGGCCCAAAAGAAATGAAATAAAACAGGCCCAAACCAGCACTCAGACCCAGTCCAAGTCCAGGCCTGCCCAGGCACCTCCTGAAACGACGCCGTTTCAGGCAAATCAATCTGAGTCGTCCGTCCAGGCCAATCCAACGGCTCAGGATCTCTTTTAGCAACCCATTTTCAAACCCGACCCAGGAACCAATCCGACCCAACCCCTCACTTAAACCAAACGACCCCGTTTAACTACCGAACGACCCCGTCTCATTTCTCACCCTCAGATCCAAGCCGTTGAGATCATCTGATCTAACGGCTCAGATCCAATCAGCCTCCCCGTATATAAGCCTCCTATCATACCCCGCACCCCCTATTCGAACCCCCCCACTCATCGTCTTCACCCAAACACTGAAGCCCCAAACCCTAGCAGCCGCCCTAGCTTCCCTTTCACCAGAACCCAGAGGCACGAACGCCGGTGGCCACATCCTGAACACCCTAAGACCCCCTCACTCTCCTGAACATGGATCTGTTACCCCCTAGCCTCGAATCACTTTCCTTCGTCTCGAATCTTCATTTGAAGATTTGAGTCGAACCCGGACCTATGCCAAACCACCCCATCTTCATACCAGACACTCCCCTGACCCTCCTCGTGACCAAACCAATCTCGGTTTGGTCCGAATCTACCCACAACTCCCAAAAAATCAGATCTAAAGATCCAAAACCTAGAACACTAATAGCCTTGGAATCCGGCCGGTCTTAATAAGGGTTTGAGGTTTAATGGATCTTAACCAAGGTGTTCTCATGTGAGAACACCCTGGTTAAAATTTGTTCGGCCTCAAATGGTCAGAGTTGAGTCGGATTTGGGTCTGTTTGATTTAAACATTTTTCGGTAAGTTTTCTTTCCCTTTTCGTTTATATTAATTGCTGATTAAGTCATTAGCATTGCTTTGTGGTAATTGTTTGTTATTTTCTGATAGTTTCTTAATTTCTTTCCTCTCAGTAAAGACCTTTTATTTGGTCGATTGTTTCTGTGTATGATTTAAATGTATCCTATGATAAGCATGTCCGATTAGTATAGTCGTCGCATGAATAACTTATATAGGCCCTAGTAATTGAACAAAAGTTGTCTGATACCCTTTAGGTCCCTGAACGTATTGTTTATATGAGCGACTAATTATTACCTGTTATAATTAGTATAGTCGACTCAATAAATGTCGTCGATTAGTTTTCTATAACTAATAAATCGAATGAGCTAATAATGTCGCATGACTAATTGAACTTTGCCACTGACTGAATGCCCCAACATTGTTTGAAATGGTTTGTTTGCATTGTAAAACTGACTGAAAAGGTTCAGTCCAGGCAGTCTTGAATTTGAACTTTCATCAGTTCAAAAATGCCCTGATGCTGCAATAGGCAGGGCAGTAATAATCAAGGGTTAACAAGGGTATTCTGGGGTGTTAAAAAGGACAGAAAGATTAGTTTAAATGAGCTGACAAGTAGGGCACTAATTTGGGATTAAACTAATACCAATGGGGAACAAGACACAAGAGTATGGGGCTTAAAATGAATAATAAAATGATGCCCATAACTCTTGATTAAACAAAAACCAAGCGTGGGGAACAAAGGGGCTGGCACCAAAGATGCTTAGGCATGGGCTTAAAGGGTATGGGTATTCTGCCAATTGGCAGGGCAGGCAGCTTAACTGCACTGGTTCATTTGGCTTATAAATAGGCCATTTGAGAACTTAAAAGGGGCTGGACTTTTGGTCTTCAGAGAGAGAGAAAACAAAAGTGGCATTTTTAGTCTTAAGGCTGGAATTTTAGTCTGAAGAAAGGTCTAGTGAGTTCAAAAGAAGACTGAAAGAACATAAGGTGGTTTCCAGAAAATATTACAACCAAACACTGTCTGAAAGTGGTATAAGAGTGCATTTTGGTCAAGTTGTCTTGGCCAGGTTCTGGTGTTTGCATTGACTGAGCTGTTTATGGTTGTTGAACTGTTGGTGTTGCTGCATTGAATTTTCTGTTATTGTTGTTGGTTTCTCTGCCCTTTCCTGGGATTGCTCGACTATTTGCTGGTTCTCTTTGTCCTAGGAAATACTGTTGGTTGTCTGTGGACTGTAGAAAACACTTGTGGTTGTTGGTTGTTGCTGTGTTGTTGCTGTGTGTCTGCTGCTGCTGTGTTTGTCGCATACTACTCAACTGATTACTCTCTTTCTTTCTTTCCTCTCTATACCAGGTACACAACCAATGCACTGTCAAGAATTTAATTGGAAAAAATGAGCATGAATACAAATGAAAGATCCTGAAGAATGTCTCTTATACATAGATTGTTACATTAAATATTCATGCAATGTGTAATAGTTTTACATTTTTGTTCTGGGTACTAGAGGTAGTCTTCATGCCTATAAATGTCAATGCATGGTAGTTGAATGCTAGAATGTGTATATAGGTTGGTGATGAGAGATGCCCAAGGCAGTAGTTTGTATCTCATATTTAGTTCAAAGGTGTAGTATAAGACTGTAATGTATGCCAAGCATGAAATTCGTACACTGTAAATAAGTTCTTTCCTTTCCAATAAATTGCTATATATAACTCTTAAAACCATGTTTTAGATCAAGAACACAAATTCAGGGCCTCAACCTCATGAAGGTCGAGCCCAGGTCAAAAAACAGACCAGGCGGGCCCGCATCGAACGAGCAGTAGCCCAGGTCTGGCCTATTGCGCATGGGCTAGATTTGGGCCCGTGATTATTTGTTCGGTTGATTGTACACGCAGCCTCATTTCTGATTTTCAAGCTTTTTTTATGTTGTTATAGATAACTTGCAAGCACATAATTAACTAGGGCTATCTACTATTTTCAGCTAGTAGAGACAAACGCGACAAGAAACGTAGTTGCTATAGGATATCCTTTTAAAATAAGGACGAGATGAGCCTCGACAAAATAAAGAAAAAACGTACAAATTGCGGGGCCCTCGTTAAATGTATATATTGAAGCATTCAGTCCCCAAGGTGGGTCATTTAGCAAATCTCATGACCCTCCCAGAATAATAACGCGATAGTCTCTTTAAGCGCGTACTTAATAAACCTTACCTTCTTAAACTCGGGTGCACATTTATGTGACCCAAATCCAAATCTCGACGGATTCGAAATGTATTTCTAATCACGGGTACATTGATTGTGACGTGGTTCGAGAGGCATATCCATGACGTCGCAAATTCCTTTTAAAAGTAGAACGAGACGAGCCTCGTCAAACAAAAATGTACACAGCTGCGGGGCCCTCTGACTGTATATATATTAAAACACTTAGAATTCGGGACAGGCCGTTTAGCGAATTTTTCGGCCTTCCCCAAAACAACAATACGCTAGTTGCTTTAGGCGCGTCTTAATAATTTATTCTCCTTAATTCGGGTGCACATTTATGTGACCCAAATCCAAATCTCAACCGAGTCGAAATATGTCAACAACCACGGGTGCATTGATGTAGCGTGGTTCGAAATATGTTTTCACGACGTTGCAAGTCTTATAAAATAACAGTAAATGATAAAAGCGGTTAAAAGTTAAATTTTGCACATAAGTTCACTTGTATAAAATCAGATAATCAAGCCGAATATAACAGTTGAGCGACCGTGCTAGAACCACGGAACTCGGGAATGCCTAACACCTTCTCCCGGGTTAACAGAATTCCTTATCCGGATTTCTGGTATGCAGACTGTAATATAGAGTCATTATTTTCCTCGATTCGGGATTAAAATTGGTGACTTGGGACACCCTAAATCTCCCAAGTGGTGACTCTGAAATAATTAAACAAATCCCGTTTTGATTGTCCTTTAATTGGAAAAAACTCCCCTGCGCCCCTCGGGTGCGAAAAAGGAGGTGTGACACCCCTCACTCATCTCCCTCACAACCCGTCTCTGCAAACCCTAACGCCGCCGCCTCCAAATCCCCCACCACCGGAGGCGGCGCCACCACGAACCGACCTCAAATTAACACCAAATATCCTCCTCAACTCCCTCAGTCCAAATCTACAAGTACCTTCCATCAAACAAACCCAGAACGTCTTGAATCTTGGTTTAAAAGAAAAACCCTAGCGCCGCCCCTGTGCTCTCCGGTGGCGGCGCTGCCTCTGTTCGACCCCAAAATCACACCCCTGAACCCCCGTCTCTCCTTCATTCCAAATCCCCACTTAGATTCCCTCAAATCACCCCAGAACTCTTCGAATTTCAAATCTAAGTTCGAACCCTAAAAAGCCCGAAGTCAATTTCCGTCGAATCTGTTGGCATGCATGACCATAGGCTTCCGATTTGTTCGAGTTTGAAGTCTGATTCAATGCGAATTGATGCTGCTCATTTGTTCTTGACGAAGAACAAGTGATTAGCATCAGTTCCATTTAAATCAAGATGGCCAATGCCATGTCGGGTTTACTAGGGTAAGTTTTCTCCCCTTTTTTCTTTTCTGTCCGAGTTTCACCTTTTGTTCCTCTTCTTTTCTTCTCCCTTTCTTTACTTTTTTTTTACTTTGATTGAAATTCGAACAAGGTTTGGAACCTAGTTTCCCTCTAGATTGATTTTGCATTCGTATTTGTTCCATTGGCTTTTCAGCTTTCTTTTTCAAATATGAAGTTTGTGGTCTGTTTAGTTTTTATTAGTACCATGCTTAAACTTCTCATTTCATCTTTTGTTTTAGTCGCATAGTTTAATTTAATTAGGTCATTTTGAGTCCCTGCCTATTTTGTTAATTAGTCAGTCACTTAGTTTAGGTTTTGGGTTTTGAAAATTGTTTGAGTGTTTCCTTTTTTGCCTGCTATGAAATACTGATTTGGTTTGGATTGTCTTTGCTGCTTGGGCTTTGAGGCCAGTTTAGACCTCACCTCAAGAGGTTTGTTTGGGTTTGGGGTTGGATCTGAGCCTATGTCTGTTTGAGCTATTGGGTCAATATGACCCATTTGGTTCCCAAAGTAAAAACAGAGGGTGTAGGGGTTAGTATAGGAAATTTAGGTGGGGGAATCTCTTATAACTGAATAGGGAAGCTTCCTAGAAGCTGTGATTGGGACTTATATGAAATATTGATTTTAAAATTGAGGACATGAGAGCAAAAATGAAAATTCAAAAAGGGTTCAAGTGCAAAACTAAACCCACTCTTTGCTGCCCTACTTTCTTGCCTATAAAAGCATCATTTCTTGCCTTTCAAGGCACAAAAAAGGAGCTAAGAGGCGGAAGAGGAATTCAGGAATAAAAAACCAAAAAACAAAAGAAAACATCTGAAAATTTCAACGAAACCACTGTTTCATTGAACTTCTCCTGTGATTTTTGAAGTTTTCAATTTCTGAAACAGTTTTTGATTCATCTGAGGTGGAAATGGATTGAATCTGGGTTTGTAGAGGTTTGGTTTGAAGTTTGCTGGGTCACTGCTTGATTAACATTATTTTTTGGACTGCTACACCTCATTTGTTGGTTTGAAATTGGGTTTGCTGGTTATTTCCTTCTGTTGTATTGCTGCCTGGCTTCTGACCCTGCATTGCTTTATTTCTTTTCATATTCCAGGCATATTTTGGCCCCATGGACATCATTTAAGTGTAGTTTGAAGTATAGATTTGTGAAATCTGATGATGTTGTTCAAGCTTCACCTCCTTTCCTTATGATTTCATTCACAACATGTAATATTTAGGTAGAAGATGTTCTAATTAGTATGTTTGTCAATGAGCATGATGTAGTCGAAATCTGGAACATGTTGGTTCATTAAGTGCTGCTCCTTTACGTTCTGTCTTATCAAATTCTGCATTCATTGTCGAATTTCGCTGCTCTGTGTGCTCATCTCTGCCTTTACTTTTGAACCTGGCTTGTACTGAGGGAATAATTTGTGAGTTTAGCTCTTTTAGTTTTACACGAGTTAGAATCAAAATCATTTTTACATTCAAGTTGTAGTATGACGTCTGTGCTAGTACAGTTGGAATCAGTGGATTGTTTGGTGTAGATTGCTAGTTGTTGCCCTGTCCAGTAAAGGTTGAGATATCATTTCTTGTTAGGAATATAGGCTAGCAGATTTTTTTTACTCCTGCCACCTTGAGGATCTGTATACTGACTGTTAAAATGATGATAGGTATGAATGCTGGATGGCAGAAAGGATCGTTGTCCTATTGTATTTTCTGTATAGAAATCCATTAAGGTTAAATATGCCATGGTATTTGTGTAAAGATGGCCAATATTTGTTTTAAATTTCTATGCAATGATATGATTCGCAGCTGTGGATTCGAGTGTCTCCTGTTATGTGTCATGTGAAGGCTCGATATCAGGACCCAAAGCTGCCGAAGCTGGTTCGTCCTCCAGTTTGGGCTTTCTTTCGGGCCCAGTGTAATGAAAAGGCAATTTTGGAGCAGCCTTGTCCATGTAGGATGTTGGGCTTCACGCTAAGCCCAAATAATTGCTTTAAATAATCAACCCACCCTTATAACAGACAATTCTTTAGTTGGCCTGGACAGTGGCATAATCCCCGCTTCATTAACGAGTAAGTAATTAAGTTTTTTTTTTTAAAAAAAAAAAGGCGGAGGCGAGTCGTTAAATCGGACGTGGTCGTGGCCTTTGGGGGTTAACATGAATTCCCTTTAAAATTGGAGTCCAGGGGATGCAACACCAAACAAACCTTAAAACACACGGCCTTCTATTAATTCTCGTGATTTGGATGTAAGCAGAAAATGTTTGTAGTTTGTTTTAGGCCCATTTAAGATACCACCGTGATTGTGTATATGTTCGCGTAACATAATTACAATTTTTTAAAAAAACTAATTCGGAGTATGCGTTCGCGCAACTTCGACTAAATCTTTTTAATAATAATAAAGCGTTATTAATTGTGGATACGTTCGCGTGACATGATTTTTGACGCGCCAAACAAATGGGTACACGTACGCGTGACCCGTTTCAAGATAGTTTTCTTAATTAAAAAGCGGTAAAGGGTAAATGTACATAGGATCTAAAGTCAGTAATTAAACAATTGTAATAAGCCATATATGATCAAAGCGACCGTGCTAGAACCATGGAACTCGGGAATGCCTAACACCTTCTCCCGGGTTAACAGAATTCCTTACTCAGATTTCTGGTTCGCGGACGGTAGTACAGGGTCAAGCTTTTCCTCGATTCGGGATTTAAACCGGTGACTTGGGACACCATAAATTATCCCAAGTGGCGACTCTGAATCTTTAAACAAATACCGTTTTGATTGTCCTTTAATTGAAAAAACTCTCTTATATTTATACCCTCTCGGGTGGAAAAAAGAGGTGTGACAGCTCTCTTGAAGACCTCTTTCGTTATTCCTTGTTTGCTTTCATATCTTTCTGTTCTTCTTTCGATCTTCACCTGAAGCTTCTTCTTCCTTCCTCCTTTTGTGTTGATACTCCTTTATACGATATTATGCTGAGGTCTCGTCGTTCTCGCGAGGAGGTTCCTGAAGCCATTCCGTTATCCACAGTGCCTCCTTCTGATAGCGGAGATGTGGTAGTAGAAGAGAGTGACAGCCCTCCTACGGTAGAAGAGCTACTACCGAGGCACCCCTCATCCCGAAGTGACTTCCTTAGAGATCCACCTCCTACCCCGAACCCCGTATTTTCTGAGACGGAGCAGGTCCATATTGGTGCCCTTCGTGTAAAGTACGATATTCCTGCTTATATAAAAATGGTTCCAGCGGGGAGAGATTACGTGGACGTCCACAGGCCTGGGTACTGTGCTTTCTACGAGTATCCCTTTATGATCGGCTTCACCCTTCCTCTCTTCCCCTTATCGGAAAAATTCTGTAGATTTTATCAAGTTTGCCCAGCACAACTTTCACCATACACGCTAAAAGTGCTTCTGATATTGACTAAGTATGCAGATTTGGCGGAGTGTAGTGTTTCTGTCCACCACCTTTTGCAAATGTTCACGCCTGGCTTCCTTAGGGGTACCATGGTACATTTGAGGCTTCGTGGTATGAAAGGATTGGTGGTTGGAACGGACGACCGGGCGAGCCGCAAGTTCTGGCATAAGTACTTCTTTGTCAAGATCGAGCACGTCGTTTTTGACTCCGCTAGATTCCCATAGCGGTGGAACGGGACTCATAAGTACTGTCATTATGTTCCTTTATTTTTTATATTTACTGTAGAGCTCATTTGTTTGCCATTTTGCAGCTATGGGCCATCCACCCCGCCCTATTGCGGGTATAAGAGATTGGGTAGCATGTTTGTTGCCTTACGCAGCAGAGACTCAAACTTGGCCCGACTTCGTGCAGCATTATGGTCCTAAAGTTTCCTTAGGTAAATCGATTTCTTATTACTTTGTTGTCCATGCAACTCAGTTTAATGGTACGACCCTGGTCGAGGGGCTTCCAGGCGGAGGGCGCCAGTTCCCGCCTTTCAACAAGCTATTGCCGCTGCAGATACGTAGTTTATTTGAGTGAATATGTTCGTAGGGGTCGTCCTCAACCTATTCAATTGGGAGACCCATCTCGAGTTGTGGCTTCAAGGGAAGAGGCCTCTTCGGTACCGGTCTCACATCCTTTGGATGAATTTTCTAACGTGGATGAGCCGTTGTCGAGGAAGAGGAGGAGGCTGGAGCTGGGGAAGGGTGTGGCTATGGACGTTGATGGCAGCAGGGCGTCTTGGACAGCCCTTGTGCCCATATTCATGGCCAATGCCATTTTGTCGGGTAGATCTCCCCAAGCGGAAGGAATTATCCGAGGAGCTGGTTCAGTGCGCTCTATTGAAGGTGGAGCATCGTCCAATGTTGGAGGGCATCGTGTTGAGGGGCGGCTCGGGTTCGGATATCGACCCAGAAGATATTAATGAATTTGTGGGTCTCCATACCCATGTAGAGGTTAGGATGGACGGATCCGACCGTCACGTTGTCGTTTCGGGAAACTACAACTTGCTACTGAACAACGAGCATGTGGCATCGACCCTATCTCCTCTTTGTGCTGCTCCTGAAAGCGAGATGCTTGGGGCGATGAGCGATGTGGATTTATCTCAGAAGGTCGTTGGTATGGCCCTGCAGGTAGGTGCCTTCATTTCTTTTTTGTCGTTGGATTGGTGCGGTAATCGTCGTTCTGTATTTTGTTTCTAACTTCTGCCCTTATCTTTTGACAGACCCTCATCCTGGATGTTGAGAGGGAGCATTGAGAGAGAAAAAGGACGGGATTTATGAGAAAATATCGTCCAAGTATCAGCAGTATCGTGCTAAGCATCGGGCGATGTCCGATATTTATCATCAGGACCCTGAGTTTTAGGTGTTTCGTGAGGGGCTCAAGCAATGGGAGGACCAGTTGGAGTGCAAGATAGAGGAGTTGAGGGAGAGTGATGAAGAGCTTGTGAAGGTCATCACCCGTAATAGTGAATTGGAGGCCTCCCTCAAGGAGAAGGAGGACGAGCTCGAATTGAGCATGGAGGTGACGATTGAGAATGCCGGCTTGCAGCTGAAGGTGGCCGACTTGACTACTGAGTTGAGTGCTAAGGTAGAGGATATTGAGGGGCTTAAGGGCGAGCTGAACGTAAGTGCCGATAAGCTGGCGGCAGCTATTTCTAAATCGATATCTTTAGAAGATGCCCTCCGTATTTCTAGGTCGGAATTGACTGGGGAGAGGGAAGCCTCGGGTCGTCAGGTTGCAGGGCTCGAAAGGCGTGTTAAAGAGCTGGAGGCGAAGTTGTCCGCATTGAAGGGACAAATGGCCTCGCTGAGGGCGAAAGAGGTGAGTCGACGTTCTCAGCCTTCTACGTCCGTGCCTCAGCTAATTCGGTCATTCCCCGCCGTTTGTATGAGATGTGGGTCCATGCGGAGGCTCAGCTTGATGTGTATAAGGCTTTTCACGCCGAAGGGAGGGCTACTGAGGTGGAGGTTCAGGCTGTGCACGCCGAAGCTCGTGCAGCTCACGAGTCATGCGGGTACGACCTCCTCACACCTGATGGGGATAGCACCAACTCTGAAGACGTGAATCACCTTGCTTCAGATTTGTGGTATGAAGACGCTTACCCCGCTGGGGATGATGTATAGTCTTGGTTTGTATTTACTTTTGTTTAGGGATTTTTGCATGGGTCGTAGTTAGGCCTGTTTGTAGGGGCAAATATAAATGATATTTTGCTGTAATGTAAAATGTACTTTGTCGGCTTGTTGTTTTTTTTCTTTGTATTTATCGCACACATGATATTGTTAATGCCCTTGGCTATCGGGATGTTACTTCAACCTATCGTCGAAGTAGAATCCCATCGTAATTCGAAACGAGGTCGAACTTATACTATCGTCGACGACCTTGGCCATTGGGATGCTGCTTCAACTTGTCGTCGAAGTAAAATCCCTTCGCGGTTTGAACGAGGTCGAACTTATATTGTCATCAATGGCCTTGGACATTGGGATGTTGCTTCGAACTGTCGTCGAAGTAGGATCTCGTCATGGTTCGAACGAGGTCGAACTCATATTATCGTCGATGTCCTTGGCCATTGGGATGTTTCTTCAAAATGTCGTCGAAGTAGGATCCCATCATGGTTCGAACAAGGTCGAACTTATATTGTCGTCGATGGCCTTGGCCATTGGGATGTTGCTTTGAACTGTCATC
The DNA here is from genome assembly GCF_000393655.2 of Nicotiana sylvestris. NCBI lineage: Eukaryota > Viridiplantae > Streptophyta > Magnoliopsida > Solanales > Solanaceae > Nicotiana > Nicotiana sylvestris. The sequence goes on from NC_091064.1 coordinate 195,678,058, forward strand.
AAAGTAGGATCCCGTCGTGGTTCGAACGAGGTCGAACTTATATTGTTATCGATGGCCTTGGCCATTGGGATGTTGCTTCATACTATCGTCTAAGTAGGATCCCGTTGTGGTTCGAATGAGGTCGAACTTATATTGTCGTCGATGGCCTTGGCAATTGGGATACTATCATCGACGGCCTTGGCCGTTGGGATATTGCTTCGACCTGCCGTTAAAGTAGAATCCCGTTGTAGTTCGAACGAGATCGAACTTATATTTTATAGAGATTTGATCATGTTCCCGTAGGAAGACATCACATGTCGACTGGTGGAGATCTGGTTCTGTACATATAATGGAGATTTGATTCTGTTAATACTATGGAGATTTGATTCCGTTCATACAATGGGGATTCGATTATCTATGTGTAGTCCCTTTACTTTGATCCGGAGGTCATATCAATGGGTCGAGGTAATGAATAACATGAAGATTCTTAAGGCGTCCCCCTTGCCACCTCGTTAAAAACCTCCCCGGGAAAACCTGATTGGGACAAAACCCGAGTAAGGGAAAAAGAGTACGACTTAGGTGACGCTTTCTTTTAGAAGTGGAAGTACTTGAGATGGGCGACGTTCCTGTTGTTTTGGAGTAGTTTTCCTTCCATTGTTTCTAGCTGGAACACTCATTTGTTTGTTACTGCTACTATTTTGTATAGTCCGTCCCAGGTCGTTCCCAATTTTCCTTCATTTGGGTCTTTTGATGCTTGTGCTTTGGCCTTGAGGGCGTAGTCGCCATCTTTGAGTGGTCACACCTTGGCTTTCTTGTTGTAGTATCTTTCTACTTGCTGTTTCTGGGCTACCATTCTTATGTGAGACATGTCCCTTCGTTCTTCAACTTCATCTAGATTTTGTAGCCTACTTTCGTCGTTGCCTGTTCCGCTCTCGCTGGAGTATCTCAAACTGGGCTCCCTGACCTCGATGGGTATAACTGCGTCGGTCTCGTAGACTACTGAATATGGCATTTTTCCTGTGGTGGTTTTTGGCGTAGTATGGTATGCACATAATACTTCCGTGGTAGTTCAGGCCATAGCCCTTTAGCTTCCTCAAGTTTCTTTTTTAATATGTTCAATATTACTTTATTGGAGGATTCGGCTTGACCATCGGCGGCAGGGTGGTATGGCGTGGAGAGTATCCGTTTGATGTGCCATTTTTCGAAAAACTCAATCGTTCTTTTCCCGACGAACTGAGATCCGTTGTCGCAGTTGATCTCTTTGAGGATGCCAAAATGGCATATAATGTTTTTCCATATGAAGGCGATGACCTCTGTTGATACCCAATTTTTTCCTTATGTATTTTTTATACTCAAAACACTTTCAAAATAGCATGTGTATGCATATATAAGCATGTCCAAGAGTTTTAGTATTTTTCCCTAATTTATTTGGTATTCCCATATTTATACCAAAATATAATTAAGATAATTTTTGCATATTTTTACAAATTTATTTGGTATGTTAAAAGCTAAATTGCATATAATTGCAATTGTAGCCTACTTTAAGATTAATAGCATTTTATAATTGTAAAATTGGTTCCAATATTTTTAAATTAATATTTATATATTGTTTGTTGGCTCATTACTTTTAATTTGCTTTCAAGATCATTTTACCATTTTTATAAAAACAAAAAGGGAAAAACTGGCTATTTAAAATCTGGCCCATTTTTATTTCAATCATAGTCAAATTGATCCCCCCTAATTGACCCTAATTCTGAAACCCAATTGGACCGGCCCAATTCCGATTTAACCCAACCCCTTTACCCATTTATCCGACCCGCCCGATTTTCTTTTAATCCCAGCCGTTGATCTAAATCCCCTTCCTTTTTTAATTCAAATGACCCCTTTACCCTACCTCTTTCTCACCAACCTCCGCCTCTGCAACCCTCCACTATCTCAAACTCTCTCGAGGGTTCTCAAACCCTAACCTCCTCCTGCCTTGTTCCACCGTGTTTTCACCAGAATCCATGGCTTCTCAGGCCATGGACAGCCTATATTCACCTCCTCCGGCTCTTGCATGCCTGATGCTCGAAGGTTCGAGGCCAGACCTCGAAGGTCTTCACTCAGACCTTCACCGATTTGAAGATTCCGGCCATCTCCGTCTTTGCTCCGGTGGCTCTTGGTCTTCTGAGCCTTTTTCTGACCTCATCCGACTTAGATCGGACCTCTTTCCAAGCCTTTCTTATTCCAGGGTTCCTCTAAAACCCTAGTTATTCGAGGTTTTCTCTGATTGTTCTTTTAAATATATGCTATATCTGTGCTTTATTGGAGTTTTAAAACGCTTTCCCCAATTTTTCTTTCAAAAATTACTGCTTTCCGATCTAGGGTTTCTGAAAAGCTTAAAATGTTTTTCTGACTCTTCCTTTTCTTTTCTTTGTATGTATGTGTTTATACTACGTTCGTATGTTTTCTTTTCTACCACGCCTGTATTGTCCTTCTACTTTTCCTTTATACATGTTACTCCTGTGCTCACATGATTATCCTTGTTATGTTTTCATTACTCTTCTACTATATGTGTTTACTGTTAAGTTCTTCAATTTTTGTTTGCTTTACTGGACTCTGTTCGTGTTCTCGCTAAATGTGTTTCATCTACTGCTTCTTAAGTTTGTATCACTTTTTCTTCTGAACTTGTTTAAGTTCTGAGTTTTTCTCAAAACGTGTTCTCCATATTTTTGACTGTGTATCATGTCTGTTTGTTTCTCATAAGTCTTCGGAAAAGACTTCTGAGCCTCTATTGAATGGTTTGCCTTCTCATCTCTATTGTCTTACTCGACTTGAAACCCTAAGGTTCGGGGATTTCTTGGCATTTTGATCTTTTGTGTGCGAGCTAGGTTCCACTTCGGGACCCTGGACTCTCAGACTCATTGTGAGTCTGCGAACTAGACTTATACCTCTTCTAGCTTATGATTCTGAACCTTTCTTTGTTAAACTCTCTTCTAAATAATTTGACAAACCCCTCTGGTATTCACATATTTGTGTGCTTTATATATAAGGACCCTGCCTTCAAAGGTTTTTGATTGATTCTGAAATCCTCTAATGGGGTTTGATTGATTGTTACTGATTTTTCTTTAATTGAACCTCCTTTACCTTTTCTTGACTTGGTTCATTCGAATTGAATTGTAATTTTGATTTCCCTAGCTGTTTGATTGATTCCCTTTCCTTATTTTTTCCAAGCCGTGTACTATTGAATTCTTTTCTTTAATAACTTCTCTGTATTTACCCCTTTTGTGCTACTTTGAAAAGGTTTTAATCAAAACTGCTTTCCTTAATTGGCTTTTACCCATTGAAATCAGAATCCCTTAACTAAAGGGAGATTGATTTCAATGTTATTTCCTTACTTTTTCTCACTTGTTTTCTGCACTATAAAAGGGGCACGACCCTTCTGCACTTTGATCATCCTTAACTTACAATTCAATACTTTTACAACACACTTCGAATTGCATACTCTTACACACACACTCTCAATTCAACACTTTACACACATAATCTCACAGCTCTCTTCTAAGATCTTCTGACTATTTGTTGGCTTTACAAGACTACTACTTTTCTTTTCTTGTTTCCCTGAAACTGGTATGTCCTTTATTTAATTTTTTGCCTCACCCTTATGTGCTTCAGACTGTTGTTTACTCTACTGCCTATGTTCAGTAACTTGTGTTAAATATTTTTCTTCCTTGCTTCTATTTCTGTTATGAATCCTCTACCCCTATCCCCTTCTGTGTGCTGAGTTAAGTTCTTGGCCTGACAGTATCCTAATTACTGTCCAGGCCTTGGCTTGATCCACAATGGGTCCTAACTCTCAATGCTTGACTAGCAGGCTGGTCAGGGGTGTCCCAGCATCCTAATTGTTGGGCATAACCACTAGCTTGCCCTGTCTCTCTTTGATTCCCTTTCCCCCTTGTGCACTTACACCTATTCCTAGAATCTTAAGTTCCGCCCCTCTCTCTTGAGCCTTGCTTTGGGACCTTGAGTTCCCTCTGAACTTGGACATTTGAGAGCTGGCATTTCCACACTGCACTATAATCTAAATCTGCAATATATTTGGGGTGTAAGCACTGCCTGGAGTTCCTGAAACTCCTTGGACCTCTGAAACACCCCAGATAAGAGAAGGCTTTGGAAATCTGGATTTCGGAAGTGGTTCAATTTCATATTGTTAGACACTACGTCTGAATTAGGCTGCTCGGATGTAGCTGTGATTTCTGATGTACTTTTAATTTCTGTCTTATTTTTTATTGGCCTGTAATAATTTGTATAAACCCATGGGGATTTAGTGAAAAGGGAGGGGGTTACTTTATGCACAAAGGGTAGAGATCATGCCTATAGGATTTAATTTTTGGTCTATGCAACTCTACACGTAGAAAGCATGTCTATAGAGATTAACTTCTAAACTTTCTACAACTACGCATATAGATACCATGCTCATAAGGGTTTATATTTTCTGCGCATAATGATACCATTAGGCAAACTGTAGGTTTAACAACAAGGTTGCATATAGACACCATGCTTGTAAGCCTCCTGTTTTAAAAAAAAGGTGTTAAAATTAGTTGACATATAGAAAGCATGCCTATAGGAATTTGAACTATCTCATTCTTGTGCAAGACAACACCAACCGTTTAATTAATAAATACTTTTGGTAAAACTGACAGTCTTCTGCGATTTTCTGAGCCTCGTAAGTTAACAAACATTTCCTAAACAAACTGACATTTTCTGAAACTCTCTTTTTCTGATAAGTTCGTGAAATCTCTTTTATTAGTCTGCATACCTTTTGAAGTTCCTTTCATTTCTTTTAGACCTCTTCAAAACAGAACACACTTTTCCTGAAACTCGTTTCATTCTGAAAAACTGATAACTCTTTATAATCAGTCCGCTTTTCGAAATCGTTAGTTCTATCCAACACATAACAAAAGTGGTTCAGTCTTTGACGACTGCATTCGAGTAAGCCTAATGCGGACTTCCTTTCTAAAAATATGAGTTAAACCAGTCTGTTTATCGCTTTAATTTTAAAGACCAAACCAGTACATGCAAGACATGCTAAACTTCGTGGTTTATGTGATTTAAGGAGGTTTACTTAAGCCGTATTTGCTTATTTGCTCTCCCCTCTATTGTATTGTGTGTTTTGATTGACGCCTTAGTATTTTGTCCTTTGAAACTCTCCATAGGCCCCAAATCCCCTCCCTTTTAGTATTAGTAGTCCTAAATGCCTCCGGGACTGATAGGATTGGGTGCGGGTAGTAGCATGCAATAAGTAACAATATCATTCCACGCTTTAATACCTTAACGGGTGGGAAGGGTAGAATATGGATATGATGACCGATGCGCTAATATCACGTGTGACCCCTCTTCTAAGGAGTGCTTGTTGGATATTGCATTGATGTGATCCATATTAATGATAAACCTAGGACCCCCCTCCCTTTATTTGCTTTCATCTTTTCTTGTAAAATTATTCAAAGCTCTTCTTTTAAATTTCTGCCCTCTCTATATACTTTCAAAAGTTTTCAACCTAATTGCAATATTATATGCGAGTCCTTATTTGAGCCTTGATTGTTTACTTGTAAAGTCACAATTGCAACATGGCTGGGACCACACTAGTGGATCTTGAGGGGTGCTTAACACCTTCCCCGCGAGATAATTTCTAGCCCTTACCCGAACTCTGGTTTTCCAACTCAAGCTCTTCTAAAAAAAAGTGTCCTAATGCACTATAATCATTAGGTGGCGACTCTTCAAATTCCGAAACTCAATTCTCAAAAGGGAATAAAGTTGTCCTTCCCAATGTCATATACCCGATTTCTGACCCCACGGTTAGAGAAAAAGGGGGCGTCGACAACCTCTTGTTCGCGTATTTGAGTGTATGCACCTGCTTCCACCCATTTAGAGAAGTAGTCAGTTAAAACCAAAAGGAAGCGTACCTTACCTCGTCCTGCTGGAAGGGGGCCGATTATGTCCATTCCCCACTTTATAAATGGCCATGGCGAAGTGACGGAATGAAGAAGTTCCCCTGCTTGCTGTATCATAGGGGCGTACTTTTGACATTGTTCACATCTCGTGACATAGTCGGCGGCTTCTTTTTTCATGGTGGGCCAGTAGTATCCGGTGCGAATGAGGCATCTAACGAGTGCACGGTTTCCCGCGTGGGAACCGCAGTGTCCTTCGTGTACTTCTTCTAGTACTCGCCTCATTTGATGTGTCCTAAGGCATTTAGCTAGGGGACCACCGAACGTTCTTTTGTAGAGCTTGCCGTTTACTAGGCTATATCGGGCTGCCTGTATCCGGAGTTTTTTGGCTTCTTTTTTGTCTTGCGAGAGCGTTCCATCCTACAAATAGGCTACGAAGTGGTTACGCCAGTCCCAAGTTAAATTTATAGAATGTACCTCGACGTGGTCTATTGTAGAATGAAGTAGGGTGACCACGTTTTCTTTGTTGATATTCTTGGTGGCCGCAGCCAGTTTAGCGAGGTCATCTGCTTCTTTGCGCCCTGGGTATTTGGTCAAGGCGACATTCATCGAATTCTAGTAGTAGTTTTTGGATTTCTGACTGGTATCTTTGTAGCCTCTGCTCTTTGATTTGGAAAGTCCCGGTGACCTGATTCACCATGAGTTGGGAGTCACAGTGGAGGATGAGTCGTCGAGCGCCATATTTGAGGGCTAACTTCAAACCTGCAATCACAACTTTATACTCGACCTCGTTGTTAGTCATCTTGAGGCATCGTATGGACTGGAGAATTACTTCGCCTGTAGGGACCTCGAGGACGAGTTCCAGACCTGATCCCGAGGCATTAGAGGCACAATCGGTGTAGAGGACCTAGAGGTTGGTGTTTGTAGAAGTGCGGAGTGCTTCCTGTTCTACCTCGGGCAATATTTTCATGTTGAAATCAACAACGAAGTCTGCGAGCACCTGCGACTTGGTAGTAGTTCACGGTTGGTACGTTATATCGTGCTCGCTTAGTTCTATAGCCCATTTGGCTGGTCTACCCGATAGTTGGGGTTTATGCAGGATACCCCTTAGGGGGAAGGTTGTCACCACTTTTATGGGGTGACATTGGAAGTACGGTCTAAGCTTCCGCGAAGCTATGACTAGTGCCAGAGCTAGTTTTTCAAGGTGAGGGTACCTCGTCTCGGCGTTGATTAAAGTTTTGCTGAAATAGTAAATCGGAAATTGCGTACCTTTATTTTACGGGCCAAGACCGCGCTTACCGCAACTTCAGAAACCGCTAGATACACAAGTAGGCATTCACCTGGGTCCGCTTTGACGAGCAGCGGTGGCGAGGATAGATACATCTTCAGCTTTCTCAAGGCGTTGATACATTCATCATTCCATTGTAACCCGTGATCTTTCCTTAGTACATTGAAGAATTTATGTCATCTATTTGAGGATCGTGAAATGAACCTTGATAGGGCGACTATTTGTCCTGTCAATTTCTGCACCTGCTTTTTGCTGGTCAGGATTTCCGGTATTGCGTCGATGGCCTTGATTTGGTCCGGGTTGACCTTGATTCCCCTTTGTGACACTAGAAAACTGAGGAACTTTCCAGAAGTCATGCCGAAGGCGCACTTTTCAAGATTTAGTTTCATTCTGTACTGCCTTAGTATTGTGACGGCCTCCTTCAGATGACCAATGTGATCTTCTTTCTTCGCCGACTTCACTAACATGTCATCGATGTAAACCTCCATTGTCTTACCTAGTTGTTCTTTGAACATTTTGGTGACTAACCTTTGGTACGTGGCCCCTGCGTTCTTTAGCCCGAACGGCATCACCTTATAGCAGTATGTACCTCGGTGAGTGATGAAAGTGGTCTTTTTTTTTATCTTCTTCAGCCATTAGAATTTTGTTATAATCGGAGTATGCGTCCAAGAAGCTCAGCAGTTCGTGCCCCGCTGTTGCATCGATAAGTTGGTCGATGTAAGGTAATGGGAAGGAGTCCTTCGGGCATGCTTTGTTCAAGTCGGTGAAGTCGACACACATTCGCCACTTCCCATTCTTCTTTTTGAACATGACCACATTGGCGACCCACTTGGGGGTATTTAGATTCTCTGATGGAATCGTTGGCGAGTAGTTTATCAACTTCTTTGTTGACCGCCCCATTGATTGCGGCATTGAACTTCCTCCTCAATTGTCGTATCAGCGGGTAAAGTAGATCGACATTTAGTTTGTGTGTGGCGATCTCCCTTGGGATTCCGGGCATATTTGAGTGGGAAAAAGCAAACAAATCGGCGTTGTTAGTTAAAAACTCATGATACTCACCTGGCTCCGAGAGGTTGTGTCCAACATAAGCCTTTTTGTTGTGGTCTGGATGGGATCAAGATCTTCTACGATTGCTTTGCAAGCTTCTACAATGTCCGGATCTTTGATGACCTCTTCTTGCATGTCGGGTTTGGTGCCCGACATGGCTGACTGCTATGCTTCCGCGCTTGCCCCTTTTAGCTGCTTGGTGTGTGTGCAATCTTGGGCGATCCGGTAACCATTCTTGGGTAGTACATGGCTTGCCTCATATGCTGAATATCCCCCATGGGGTGGGAGTTTGATCACTTGATAGAAGCTTGAGGGGACGGCTCGCATGGCATGTATCCACGGTCGCCCTATGATGGCATTGTAGGCCGTTTCCTGGTCCATGATGTGGAATGTTGTTTCCATGGTGACCCCTCCTTCTAGGACAAGTAGCACTATTTCTCCGGATGTTCTCTCTACTGCATTTATAAAACCCGTTAATGTTATGCAACGTGGTATTATTTTATCCTCGAGCCTCATTTGCATGAGAACTCACGGATGAACAATACACGAGCCGCTTCCATCGTCTACCATGATTATATTTACATCGGTGTCAGCGATGCGTAAAGTTATAACCAAAGCATCATAGTGAGGGAAAGACAAACCGTCGGTATCTGACTTATCGAAGATGATACTATTTTCGAGGTCGTCATATCGATCGTGGACGACTGTCCGTTTGAGTTTGTGCATGGTGATGAACTTCACATGGTTTAAAACCGTGTCATCACCGCCGCCAATGATCATTTGTATGGTACGCGCTGGTGACGGTGTCTTTGGAGGTCCTTGAGATGGGTCGCGTCCTCGAGCGAAGTTGGTTCTTCCTTTATCGCTTAGCAGTTCCTTCAGGTACCCCTGGTTCAACATCCTGACTACTTCTTGTCGCAGACCTATGCAATCTTCGGTCTTGTGTCCTCTTTCTTGGTGGAATTCACAGAGGACGTTCGACCTCCTGGTGCTTGGGTCCAATTTCATTTTTTGCGGCTACTGTACCTTCGTACCCAACTTCTCCAGTGCGTACACTATCTCTGAAGGAGAAACACAGAAATTATGAGCAGATAGTATTGGAGGCATACCTCTTTCATTTCGGAGGGGTGCAGTGTGTTGTGGCATGGCATCCACGTGTCGTGGAGGGGACGGGTTGGCTGTTCGGATATAGGGCTAATGCCTTTCTCGATTGAAACGTGATGGTAGATCTCTTCGCTCGTCATTACGCCGGTCTCTACTGGTCTCGGTTTGGATTGATGTTAATCGCTGAAGCGGCCCGTTCAGGTCATCCTCGTCTGCCCTTTCCTCAACGTAATAGGCGTTGTGGATTTCTTCCCATGTGGTAGAGGGTACATCATGAGTCTACTGAGCAAGTTTTTGGTCGCCTTTGGTCCGTTCCTATTTAACCTATTTTGAAAGGCCGCTACTGACATCCCTTCTGATACGTTCGGTAGAATCATCCTTACTCTGTTGAATCGGGCTAGGAAATCCCGAAGTCCCTCACCCATCGTCTGCCTGACGAGAAGATATCATTGACCCTAGCCTTGGCCTTCTTAGCTCCTGCATGGGTGGTGATGAATTTATCCGCCATCTCTTTGAATGTCGATATTGATCGCGCTATAGCTGGGAGTACCATGTTAATGCTCCTCCCGTCAAAGTCTTGCCGAACGTTTTTAACAGCACAGACGATACCTGTTCTTTTGATAGATCATTGCCCTTTACCGCAGTAACATAACGCATTAGGTGATCCTCTAGGTCCGTGGTCCCGTCATATATTTTCAAGTATGGCGGCATCTTGAAGGTTTTTGGAGTAGGATGAGGGGGCGGCCCCTTTGTTGTATGGCTGTTCGATGAATCGGCTCACATCGCGTTTTGGTAATAGCTTCGGAGCGCCCGGTATTTTATCAACCCTCTCCTGATGTTCCTTCATTTGGTCACGGAGTGTTTTGTTCTCATTTTCCTTCTCTTCCATTTTCTTTAAGATGACCATGAGTGCATTGTCACCTGTATTAGTAACAGTGCGGGTGTTACCTGTTCGAGTAGCGCTGGGCTCATCGGCGGCAGCTGCGATTTCTGTAGGTGGCACGTCTTCGGCATCTCCTTGAGTGGGTTTCTCGAACATGTTTCTCAAAGCACTCGTTAGCCATTCTTCTAGTAGTCTTTTGACTGCTGGTGGGGCTTCCCCCGCCGTGGATGTTGAAGTTCCTCTTTTGCGTAAGATCGTTAGATCCCCGTGTGGAAGAGGTGAGATGTCTCCCTCCGGTGTAGCGCTTGGAGTTGCATTCTCATTGTCTTCTCTACCGGCTTCGTTGAGGGAGTTCAGAAGATTATTCGAGACATCTGCTATCACCTTTAGCCTCTCTTCCTTTCCCACCATTGTTGGTTTATACTGAGTTTGAAGAAAAGTAACTGTCTCTTTTAGGAATCTAGATGAGAACTATGGTTTCAACTATAGAAATCCCCACAGACGGTGCCAAATTGTTTGACTCAAAAGATGTTAAAACCCTTTTGAACAAATCAATCAAAGATGATGGGGTAAATCGTAGCTGAAGATAATAATCTCTAGAATAATAATAGATAGGGAGAAGAGAGTTGCAAAGTTTCTTTTTATTCAAGATTAGTTAGCTTCCCAGAATGTTCATTACCCCTTACAAGGTTTTTTTTCTTTTTATACTAGGGAGAAACCCGTCGGAGTTGTAAGAAATCCAATACAAGGAATATTCGACAAAATATTCTTAATGTCCCCTAATGGGTTTACAATTCTACAAGGGTCGTACAGTTTCTTCTTTCTATCGTCTCCCTTGGGATGCAAGTTCGAAATTACCCGGTTGTTTATCATACTCGTTATGGGTCATGGTCAATCAAATTCGGACCCATACAGTTACTAAAACTGTCCTTGGCATTGTTGGAAATATTATATATATATATATATATATTCTATTTGGGATTATCTTCTATTAAAGGATGATTGAAGAGTAATAATTCAACAGATTATAGTACCCTTAACATAGATTACAACTTAAAACAAGATCATATATATGTAACGTCTGTCATCTATATCTATATATACAACTTAATAGGTTAGCTTATGTGGCGCTCTCATGTGCCAGCTTCTCTATTTATCTTTTTTCTTAGAATTTTGCCTTTTTCTTTTTATGCAACTTTTTGAAAAACATGGCTCTATTAAGAAAATTCAACAGTTACATCTTTTAGGAAAGTTGCTACAGTAACGATTACAATGAATTTAATGTTAATTAAATCCCAAGAATTGCTGTTACTTCTTAAACCTTTCATATTCCTTAACTTGGAGGAGGAATTTTAATGTCTCCAGCAATCACCTGACTTATATATATGGCACCAACAGATATATGCAACAATCCATGAAAGATGTGAAGTGAATCAAATCAAATATATCTATTATATATTTATCCAGTCGAAAATACAGTTGTCACCAATGACTTTTCTGGCCATATGTCTCCTCACCCTCTAGCCCTCCTCTGTTCAAGATACTTTCTACGGGTTGAGTTTGATTTCCCCAAATGGAGAAACAAGACAACTTTGTTTGCCCCGGAAGAAAGAGAAAAGTTATCAAAAAAGGGAGATAACTGAAAGAAGATTTTTTTTGGGCATTTTCTCTTATGATATTCTTTCGGTACCTTTCCTCTCCATCTAGATTTCTACATGATCTTTGTTGTAATTATGATGTTGCAAAAAAAATCTGGACTAACCAACAAATTTTTACTTTTTAGACAGTTTGATCTCTCCTTTCTGGTGTTATCTGTGATAATTTATAGGAAGATTTATAAGAGTACTTAAATGATAAAAATAATTATTAAAAGAGGGAGATAGAAGTGTGGGATTTTGCAGAATATTTTATACCATAGAGATAATTTTACTGGTTTTAGAATAGAAACTACTAGGATGTAGAAATAAAGAGAAATATAAAAAGGGAAAGAAGAAGAGAAATAACAAAAATTGTAGATAGATTGGCCGGAGATGGCAACTATGTAGAAGTTATGGGGGAGGTGACAAGTGATCCGAAGGAGAAAGAAGGAAATGAAAAAGCACATAAGACGATGACAACAACAATAACAACAAATTCAGTCTAATCTCACAAGTAAAATCTGGTAATATATACGCAGACTTTACAGAAAACAGAACTATTTTCGATGGATCCTCAGCAAAAAACTCTCATTTGATTCTATCATTCACTGGTGCTCAATTTATTATTTACTCTGTTTCAATTTAAATGACACATTTTTTTTATTAGTCCGTTCTAAAAAGAATGACAATTTTCTATATTTAGAAATAATTTAACGTTATATTTTTTATTTTACCCATTTTATCCTTAATGATAAATTTTTATAGCCACACAAATATTATGGTACCCACGAAGCTTTTACCCCTTAAACTTTTAGGGCCACATATTTTAAAAGTTTTCTTTTCTTTTTAAAATTTTGTGCCAAACTCAAACTAACTTATCTAAATTGAAAGAGGGAGTATTTGTTTCATATGCTTGTGCCTTTTATTTTTTTTATTCTAAATAATTAACGAAATTTTTGAAAATACCAAAGCTGCGAAGGACGGTTAAGACGCCCGCGTGTGTACACTGCATCCTAAAACTCGCAATTGTTGTAATCGGTTGACAACAACTTTGTGTGCAGTCAAATGCAAATTTCTTAAGATACTAACAAAGGTTTTCCCATCTCTGTTTTTGAATACTATTTTTTAAACACAGTGAACAGTAGTCTCTTTATCAAAGTGTTAGTGATGTTGCATTTCTTCTTTGGTTGTCTCAAAAAAATTCACTAAGGAAAGAATCACCTTTGAGTATATCATTGAATATTTTGTAACAGAAAAATAACTAATATGTGGTTGTAACTCTATTATTTTGTATTGTTTGTGACTATGAGATAATTACAACATTCACGAGATTGGCAATAGCGAAGTGAAAATAAGGCTTGACGCAAATAAAATTTGACTCACTCTAATACGATCTAAAGGTTCGATTAAGTAAAAACATGATATCTCTATTACACTAAACTATTTATTTTCGGAAAAAGGGCAGTTATAATTTTATTTTTGACAAGTTTTATAGGAGTATGTTTAATACCCATTTTAAGGAACTCATTCATGGCCTCATAGCAAAAATATTTGCTACATAATGTGTTTTACATTGTAACACGAGTAGGTTGCTCCATCGGACTAGAAAAGTTCTCTTTGACTACTGCGTGCAATAATCACTAATAAATATTATCTAAAATAACTGATATTATTTATAAACAACCTTTAAAAGGATTCAAAGGCTTAGGTTACTTTTGTTTTTCCTCTCTACAAGATGAGCATGAACTTCTCTTCCCAATTGAGAGAATTATACCTTGATAATCATGTCATTATTAAATTACTATGTGATGATTTTTATTTGAATTTAATTTTCTATCGCACTATTTCTTTTATCTCAACTAAATTTCTTTAAAAAAAATACTTTGTAATGTATTGATGTCTGACCGCGTAAAGCGCGGGCAATTTAACTAGTTTACCGATAGATCTTGTAACTTCTTTTTATTCTATCTTAAAGAAACTATTAAAAACGTAATTACAATCATTTGATAGAATCACCCATCAACCAAAACCACATTGGAAAACAATGGACAAAATTTCAAGCAATTTCTGCTTAAATATGATCGTGCTAAGAAAGTTAGTAGTCATATATAATAATTATATGAATCAAAAGTAGGTGGAAAATGCAAATATGATGAAAAAGGAATATTTCAATAGTTTGAGGAATATTAAGATCATGAACACCAAAATTTTCGTTACTGTTTTTTATTCTTTTTGTTTCCGAAGAACGTTAATTGGTTGTGTCAAATGTGAAATAGATGGTAAAAAAAATAAGAATAAATTGTGGGGTCCAACCCATTGTTAAAACAAATAGTAAAGAACAAGTGAAATAGGCATGTGCCTATAGATAGGTTGACAGAGAGACTTGGAGCCAAAGGCTAAATTTGTGGAGGGGAATTAACAATTCTCCTGTAGCATTCTTGGAAGCTACGTATTTCTCCTATAAAAGGAGAGCTCTTTCACTTCTTTCGACACACCAACAAAGGAGAAAGAAAGAGTGAGGCATAACAGACAGGGTATAAGAAAATAGTTTGTGAGAAAAATAGAGAGTGTGAACGATATTGTAGTGAGGTGAAATATCGAAAGAGAGTTATTTCTTTTGAGTGTTGTAGTGGTCTTTGTAATATTTTACTCGGACATACAAAGTGTAAAATTCTTTACTATAGTGATATCAGTTGCTCCTCTCGGAGTCGTGATTTTTTCCCTTATTCAGAAGAGTTTTCCACGTAAAAATCTTGGTGTCATTGTCACTCTTTTATTCTTGTTGATTACCGTATATCACTGTTATATTATTATTCCGCTTTTATTACCGTGGATATTATTACTGTGGGGATTTATTCCCAACAACTGATATCAGAGCGCAGGTTCTGCTCGTTCACAGAAATACTATTCACTGTCAGTAGTACTATACTCGGTGGAAAAAAATGCCCGGAATAAAGTACGAGGTAGCAAAATTCAATGGAGATAGTGGTTTCCCAACATGTCAAAGAAGAATAAGGGATCTGCTCATTCAACAGAGATTACACAAGGTACTAGATGTTGATGCCAAAAGCCTGATACCATAAAAGCTGAGAATTAGGTTGACTTGGATGAAAAGGCTACTAGTGCAATCAGGTTGCACTTATCAGATGATGTGGTAAATAACATCATTGATGAAGACACCGCATGTGGTATTTGGACAAGGTTGGAAAGCATATACATGTCCAAAACGCTGACAAATAAATTGTACCTGAAGAAGTAGTTATACGCCCTACACATGGGTGAAGGTATGAATTTTTTGTCACATTTAAATATATTTAATGGACTAATCACATAGCTTGTCAATCCCGGAGTGAAAATCGAGGAAGAAGATAAAGCCATCTTGCTGTTGAAATCGTTGCTATCTTCGTATGATAATTTGGCAACAACCATCCTACACGGTAAGACTACCATTGAGTTGAAAGACATCACATCGGCTCTTCTACTCAATAAGAAGATGAGAAAGAAGCCTGAAAATCAAGGACAGGCTCTCGTCACAGAAGGTAGAGGCAGGAGTTATCAAAAGAGTTCAAGCAATTATGGTAAATCTGGAGCTCGTGGGAAGTCCAGGAACCGATACAAGTTAAAAGCCAAAAATTGCTACAATTGCGATCAACCAAGTCACTTCAAAAGAGGCTGCCCAAATCTAAGGAAGGGCAAATGTGAAAGTAGTGGCCAGAAGAATAACGACAACACAACCGCCATGGTGCAAAATAATGATAATGTTGTTCTCTTCATAAATGACGAAAAGGAATGTATGCACTTAACAGGTCCAAAGTCGGAATGGGTGGTTGACACAGCAGCATCTTACCATGCCACACCAGTAAGAGATCTTTTTTGCAGATACGTAGCACGTGATTTCGGCACTGTGAGAATGGGTAACACAAGTTACTCAAAGATTGCGGGGATTGGTGGCATTTGTATCAAGACAAATGTCGGATGCACATTGGTTCTAAAGGACGTGCAGTATGTACCTGATTTGCAGATGAACTTGATCTCGGGAATTACTTTGGACCGAGATGGGTACGAGAACGATTTTGCAAATCAAAAGTGGTGACTCACCAAGGAATAATTGGTGATTGCAAAGGGAGTTGCTCGTGGCACGTTGTACAAGACAAATGCAGAAATATGCCGAGGTGAATTGAACGCGGCACAAGATGAGATTTCTGCAGATTTGTGGCACAAAAGAACGGGTCATATGAGCAAGAAGGGATTGCAGATTCTTTCCAGGAAATCACTCACTCTTTTGCCAAAGGTACAACAGTAAAACCTTATGACAACTGTTTATTTGGTAAGTAGCATAGAGTCTCATTTCAGACATCGTCTTAAAAAAAATTGAATATGCTTGATTTAGTATATTCTGATGTTTGTGGTCCAATGGAAATTAAATCGATGGGCGGTAACAAATATTTTATTACTTTTATTGATGATGATTCACGTAAATTGTGGGTTTATATCTTGAAAACCAAAGATCAGGTGTTTCAAGTTTTCCAGAAGTTTCATGCTCTGGTGGAAAGGGAGACGGGTCGAAAGCTAAAGCGTCTCCGAAATGACAATGGAGGTGAGTACACTTCAAGGGAATTTGAATACTACTGTTCAAGTCATGGGATCAGACATGAAAAGACAGTTCCTAGAACCCCACAACACGATGGTATCGCCGAGAGGATGAACCACATCATTGTTGAGAAGGTGAGAAGCATGCTCAAAATGGCTAAACTGCCTAAGTCATTCTGGGGTGAAGCAGTTCAGACAACCTGTTACCTGATCAATAGGAGTCCATAAGTTCCATTGGAGTTTGACATCCGAAAGAGAGTATGGACTAACAAGGTGGTGCCCTACTTACATCTAAAGGTGTTCGGTTGTAGAGCTTTTGCACATGTACCAAAGGAGCAGAGAACAAAGCTGGATGATAGATCTGTTCCCTGCATATTCATCGGATATAGAGCTGAAGAGTTCGGGTACAGATTATGTGATCCTGTAAAGAAGAAGGTCATTAGAATCAGAGATGCAATCTTCCGAGAAAGTGAAGTTGGAGTTGTAGATAATCAGTCAGAGAAGATGGTATAATCCCTAACCTTGTTACCATTCCTTATTCTTCTAACTATCCCACAAGTGCAGAAAGTACAACCGACGAGGTTGCCGAGCAGAGAGAACAAATTGGTGAGGTTACTGAGCAGGGGGAGCAACTTGAAGATGATGTCGAGCAAGTGAAGTATCCCACTCAGGAAGAAGAACAACCTTAACCTCTGAGGCGATCAGAGAGGCCAAGGGTAGAGTCATGCAGGTACCCTTTCAATGAGTATGTCCTCATCAGTGATGAGGGGGAGCCACTCAGGGTACTATTATTGTTATTGTTTTGACAATCAGAAATCCTCAATTTATAAAAGTGTAAGACTTCTTTTCAAAAAAAGGATAAGGCATATGAAGGATATTTAATCCTCTTAGGAGTCTTTTCCCTTTGTTCAAGAAAGAGAGTCCTACTAGAATAGAAATTCAGGAACAAAATAAAGTTTCTATGACTTTTTTTTCTAGATACGTAAATTTTATTTCAAAAACTTAAAGAATCTACAGCCCAATTCATATAGAAAATTAGTCAATTTGGCCCCTTGTACTCCAAAAAGATTCAAACAAATTGAAATGGAGGGAGTATACCTCAACCGTGTTGTATCTTTCTTTTTAGGATATTGGAACAACATAGAATGCCAGCTTGCTGGTTGCATGTAGCTTCCCAGAATGTTCATTACCCCTTACAAGGTTTTTTTTCTTTTTATACTAGGGAGAAACCCGTCGGAGTTGTAAGAAATCCAATACAAGGAATATTCGACAAAATATTCTTAATGTCCCCTAATGGGTTTACAATTCTACAAGGGTCGTACAGTTTCTTCTTTCTATCGTCTCCCTTGGGATGCAAGTTCGAAATTACCCGGTTGTTTATCATACTCGTTATGGGTCATGGTCAATCAAATTCGGACCCATACAGTTACTAAAACTGTCCTTGGCATTGTTGGAAATATTATATATATATATATATATATTCTATTTGGGATTATCTTCTATTAAAGGATGATTGAAGAGTAATAATTCAACAGATTATAGTACCCTTAACATAGATTACAACTTAAAACAAGATCATATATATGTAACGTCTGTCATCTATATCTATATATACAACTTAATAGGTTAGCTTATGTGGCGCTCTCATGTGCCAGCTTCTCTATTTATCTTTTTTCTTAGAATTTTGCCTTTTTCTTTTTATGCAACTTTTTGAAAAACATGGCTCTATTAAGAAAATTCAACAGTTACATCTTTTAGGAAAGTTGCTACAGTAACGATTACAATGAATTTAATGTTAATTAAATCCCAAGAATTGCTGTTACTTCTTAAACCTTTCATATTCCTTAACTTGGAGGAGGAATTTTAATGTCTCCAGCAATCACCTGACTTATATATATGGCACCAACAGATATATGCAACAATCCATGAAAGATGTGAAGTGAATCAAATCAAATATATCTATTATATATTTATCCAGTCGAAAATACAGTTGTCACCAATGACTTTTCTGGCCATATGTCTCCTCACCCTCTAGCCCTCCTCTGTTCAAGATACTTTCTACGGGTTGAGTTTGATTTCCCCAAATGGAGAAACAAGACAACTTTGTTTGCCCCGGAAGAAAGAGAAAAGTTATCAAAAAAGGGAGATAACTGAAAGAAGATTTTTTTTGGGCATTTTCTCTTATGATATTCTTTCGGTACCTTTCCTCTCCATCTAGATTTCTACATGATCTTTGTTGTAATTATGATGTTGCAAAAAAAATCTGGACTAACCAACAAATTTTTACTTTTTAGACAGTTTGATCTCTCCTTTCTGGTGTTATCTGTGATAATTTATAGGAAGATTTATAAGAGTACTTAAATGATAAAAATAATTATTAAAAGAGGGAGATAGAAGTGTGGGATTTTGCAGAATATTTTATACCATAGAGATAATTTTACTGGTTTTAGAATAGAAACTACTAGGATGTAGAAATAAAGAGAAATATAAAAAGGGAAAGAAGAAGAGAAATAACAAAAATTGTAGATAGATTGGCCGGAGATGGCAACTATGTAGAAGTTATGGGGGAGGTGACAAGTGATCCGAAGGAGAAAGAAGGAAATGAAAAAGCACATAAGACGATGACAACAACAATAACAACAAATTCAGTCTAATCTCACAAGTAAAATCTGGTAATATATACGCAGACTTTACAGAAAACAGAACTATTTTCGATGGATCCTCAGCAAAAAACTCTCATTTGATTCTATCATTCACTGGTGCTCAATTTATTATTTACTCTGTTTCAATTTAAATGACACATTTTTTTTATTAGTCCGTTCTAAAAAGAATGACAATTTTCTATATTTAGAAATAATTTAACGTTATATTTTTTATTTTACCCATTTTATCCTTAATGATAAATTTTTATAGCCACACAAATATTATGGTACCCACGAAGCTTTTACCCCTTAAACTTTTAGGGCCACATATTTTAAAAGTTTTCTTTTCTTTTTAAAATTTTGTGCCAAACTCAAACTAACTTATCTAAATTGAAAGAGGGAGTATTTGTTTCATATGCTTGTGCCTTTTATTTTTTTTATTCTAAATAATTAACGAAATTTTTGAAAATACCAAAGCTGCGAAGGACGGTTAAGACGCCCGCGTGTGTACACTGCATCCTAAAACTCGCAATTGTTGTAATCGGTTGACAACAACTTTGTGTGCAGTCAAATGCAAATTTCTTAAGATACTAACAAAGGTTTTCCCATCTCTGTTTTTGAATACTATTTTTTAAACACAGTGAACAGTAGTCTCTTTATCAAAGTGTTAGTGATGTTGCATTTCTTCTTTGGTTGTCTCAAAAAAATTCACTAAGGAAAGAATCACCTTTGAGTATATCATTGAATATTTTGTAACAGAAAAATAACTAATATGTGGTTGTAACTCTATTATTTTGTATTGTTTGTGACTATGAGATAATTACAACATTCACGAGATTGGCAATAGCGAAGTGAAAATAAGGCTTGACGCAAATAAAATTTGACTCACTCTAATACGATCTAAAGGTTCGATTAAGTAAAAACATGATATCTCTATTACACTAAACTATTTATTTTCGGAAAAAGGGCAGTTATAATTTTATTTTTGACAAGTTTTATAGGAGTATGTTTAATACCCATTTTAAGGAACTCATTCATGGCCTCATAGCAAAAATATTTGCTACATAATGTGTTTTACATTGTAACACGAGTAGGTTGCTCCATCGGACTAGAAAAGTTCTCTTTGACTACTGCGTGCAATAATCACTAATAAATATTATCTAAAATAACTGATATTATTTATAAACAACCTTTAAAAGGATTCAAAGGCTTAGGTTACTTTTGTTTTTCCTCTCTACAAGATGAGCATGAACTTCTCTTCCCAATTGAGAGAATTATACCTTGATAATCATGTCATTATTAAATTACTATGTGATGATTTTTATTTGAATTTAATTTTCTATCGCACTATTTCTTTTATCTCAACTAAATTTCTTTAAAAAAAATACTTTGTAATGTATTGATGTCTGACCGCGTAAAGCGCGGGCAATTTAACTAGTTTACCGATAGATCTTGTAACTTCTTTTTATTCTATCTTAAAGAAACTATTAAAAACGTAATTACAATCATTTGATAGAATCACCCATCAACCAAAACCACATTGGAAAACAATGGACAAAATTTCAAGCAATTTCTGCTTAAATATGATCGTGCTAAGAAAGTTAGTAGTCATATATAATAATTATATGAATCAAAAGTAGGTGGAAAATGCAAATATGATGAAAAAGGAATATTTCAATAGTTTGAGGAATATTAAGATCATGAACACCAAAATTTTCGTTACTGTTTTTTATTCTTTTTGTTTCCGAAGAACGTTAATTGGTTGTGTCAAATGTGAAATAGATGGTAAAAAAAATAAGAATAAATTGTGGGGTCCAACCCATTGTTAAAACAAATAGTAAAGAACAAGTGAAATAGGCATGTGCCTATAGATAGGTTGACAGAGAGACTTGGAGCCAAAGGCTAAATTTGTGGAGGGGAATTAACAATTCTCCTGTAGCATTCTTGGAAGCTACGTATTTCTCCTATAAAAGGAGAGCTCTTTCACTTCTTTCGACACACCAACAAAGGAGAAAGAAAGAGTGAGGCATAACAGACAGGGTATAAGAAAATAGTTTGTGAGAAAAATAGAGAGTGTGAACGATATTGTAGTGAGGTGAAATATCGAAAGAGAGTTATTTCTTTTGAGTGTTGTAGTGGTCTTTGTAATATTTTACTCGGACATACAAAGTGTAAAATTCTTTACTATAGTGATATCAGTTGCTCCTCTCGGAGTCGTGATTTTTTCCCTTATTCAGAAGAGTTTTCCACGTAAAAATCTTGGTGTCATTGTCACTCTTTTATTCTTGTTGATTACCGTATATCACTGTTATATTATTATTCCGCTTTTATTACCGTGGATATTATTACTGTGGGGATTTATTCCCAACAACTGATATCAGAGCGCAGGTTCTGCTCGTTCACAGAAATACTATTCACTGTCAGTAGTACTATACTCGGTGGAAAAAAATGCCCGGAATAAAGTACGAGGTAGCAAAATTCAATGGAGATAGTGGTTTCCCAACATGTCAAAGAAGAATAAGGGATCTGCTCATTCAACAGAGATTACACAAGGTACTAGATGTTGATGCCAAAAGCCTGATACCATAAAAGCTGAGAATTAGGTTGACTTGGATGAAAAGGCTACTAGTGCAATCAGGTTGCACTTATCAGATGATGTGGTAAATAACATCATTGATGAAGACACCGCATGTGGTATTTGGACAAGGTTGGAAAGCATATACATGTCCAAAACGCTGACAAATAAATTGTACCTGAAGAAGTAGTTATACGCCCTACACATGGGTGAAGGTATGAATTTTTTGTCACATTTAAATATATTTAATGGACTAATCACATAGCTTGTCAATCCCGGAGTGAAAATCGAGGAAGAAGATAAAGCCATCTTGCTGTTGAAATCGTTGCTATCTTCGTATGATAATTTGGCAACAACCATCCTACACGGTAAGACTACCATTGAGTTGAAAGACATCACATCGGCTCTTCTACTCAATAAGAAGATGAGAAAGAAGCCTGAAAATCAAGGACAGGCTCTCGTCACAGAAGGTAGAGGCAGGAGTTATCAAAAGAGTTCAAGCAATTATGGTAAATCTGGAGCTCGTGGGAAGTCCAGGAACCGATACAAGTTAAAAGCCAAAAATTGCTACAATTGCGATCAACCAAGTCACTTCAAAAGAGGCTGCCCAAATCTAAGGAAGGGCAAATGTGAAAGTAGTGGCCAGAAGAATAACGACAACACAACCGCCATGGTGCAAAATAATGATAATGTTGTTCTCTTCATAAATGACGAAAAGGAATGTATGCACTTAACAGGTCCAAAGTCGGAATGGGTGGTTGACACAGCAGCATCTTACCATGCCACACCAGTAAGAGATCTTTTTTGCAGATACGTAGCACGTGATTTCGGCACTGTGAGAATGGGTAACACAAGTTACTCAAAGATTGCGGGGATTGGTGGCATTTGTATCAAGACAAATGTCGGATGCACATTGGTTCTAAAGGACGTGCAGTATGTACCTGATTTGCAGATGAACTTGATCTCGGGAATTACTTTGGACCGAGATGGGTACGAGAACGATTTTGCAAATCAAAAGTGGTGACTCACCAAGGAATAATTGGTGATTGCAAAGGGAGTTGCTCGTGGCACGTTGTACAAGACAAATGCAGAAATATGCCGAGGTGAATTGAACGCGGCACAAGATGAGATTTCTGCAGATTTGTGGCACAAAAGAACGGGTCATATGAGCAAGAAGGGATTGCAGATTCTTTCCAGGAAATCACTCACTCTTTTGCCAAAGGTACAACAGTAAAACCTTATGACAACTGTTTATTTGGTAAGTAGCATAGAGTCTCATTTCAGACATCGTCTTAAAAAAAATTGAATATGCTTGATTTAGTATATTCTGATGTTTGTGGTCCAATGGAAATTAAATCGATGGGCGGTAACAAATATTTTATTACTTTTATTGATGATGATTCACGTAAATTGTGGGTTTATATCTTGAAAACCAAAGATCAGGTGTTTCAAGTTTTCCAGAAGTTTCATGCTCTGGTGGAAAGGGAGACGGGTCGAAAGCTAAAGCGTCTCCGAAATGACAATGGAGGTGAGTACACTTCAAGGGAATTTGAATACTACTGTTCAAGTCATGGGATCAGACATGAAAAGACAGTTCCTAGAACCCCACAACACGATGGTATCGCCGAGAGGATGAACCACATCATTGTTGAGAAGGTGAGAAGCATGCTCAAAATGGCTAAACTGCCTAAGTCATTCTGGGGTGAAGCAGTTCAGACAACCTGTTACCTGATCAATAGGAGTCCATAAGTTCCATTGGAGTTTGACATCCGAAAGAGAGTATGGACTAACAAGGTGGTGCCCTACTTACATCTAAAGGTGTTCGGTTGTAGAGCTTTTGCACATGTACCAAAGGAGCAGAGAACAAAGCTGGATGATAGATCTGTTCCCTGCATATTCATCGGATATAGAGCTGAAGAGTTCGGGTACAGATTATGTGATCCTGTAAAGAAGAAGGTCATTAGAATCAGAGATGCAATCTTCCGAGAAAGTGAAGTTGGAGTTGTAGATAATCAGTCAGAGAAGATGGTATAATCCCTAACCTTGTTACCATTCCTTATTCTTCTAACTATCCCACAAGTGCAGAAAGTACAACCGACGAGGTTGCCGAGCAGAGAGAACAAATTGGTGAGGTTACTGAGCAGGGGGAGCAACTTGAAGATGATGTCGAGCAAGTGAAGTATCCCACTCAGGAAGAAGAACAACCTTAACCTCTGAGGCGATCAGAGAGGCCAAGGGTAGAGTCATGCAGGTACCCTTTCAATGAGTATGTCCTCATCAGTGATGAGGGGGAGCCACTCAGGGTACTATTATTGTTATTGTTTTGACAATCAGAAATCCTCAATTTATAAAAGTGTAAGACTTCTTTTCAAAAAAAGGATAAGGCATATGAAGGATATTTAATCCTCTTAGGAGTCTTTTCCCTTTGTTCAAGAAAGAGAGTCCTACTAGAATAGAAATTCAGGAACAAAATAAAGTTTCTATGACTTTTTTTTCTAGATACGTAAATTTTATTTCAAAAACTTAAAGAATCTACAGCCCAATTCATATAGAAAATTAGTCAATTTGGCCCCTTGTACTCCAAAAAGATTCAAACAAATTGAAATGGAGGGAGTATACCTCAACCGTGTTGTATCTTTCTTTTTAGGATATTGGAACAACATAGAATGCCAGCTTGCTGGTTGCATGTAGCTTCCCAGAATGTTCATTACCCCTTACAAGGTTTTTTTTCTTTTTATACTAGGGAGAAACCCGTCGGAGTTGTAAGAAATCCAATACAAGGAATATTCGACAAAATATTCTTAATGTCCCCTAATGGGTTTACAATTCTACAAGGGTCGTACAGTTTCTTCTTTCTATCGTCTCCCTTGGGATGCAAGTTCGAAATTACCCGGTTGTTTATCATACTCGTTATGGGTCATGGTCAATCAAATTCGGACCCATACAGTTACTAAAACTGTCCTTGGCATTGTTGGAAATATTATATATATATATATATATATTCTATTTGGGATTATCTTCTATTAAAGGATGATTGAAGAGTAATAATTCAACAGATTATAGTACCCTTAACATAGATTACAACTTAAAACAAGATCATATATATGTAACGTCTGTCATCTATATCTATATATACAACTTAATAGGTTAGCTTATGTGGCGCTCTCATGTGCCAGCTTCTCTATTTATCTTTTTTCTTAGAATTTTGCCTTTTTCTTTTTATGCAACTTTTTGAAAAACATGGCTCTATTAAGAAAATTCAACAGTTACATCTTTTAGGAAAGTTGCTACAGTAACGATTACAATGAATTTAATGTTAATTAAATCCCAAGAATTGCTGTTACTTCTTAAACCTTTCATATTCCTTAACTTGGAGGAGGAATTTTAATGTCTCCAGCAATCACCTGACTTATATATATGGCACCAACAGATATATGCAACAATCCATGAAAGATGTGAAGTGAATCAAATCAAATATATCTATTATATATTTATCCAGTCGAAAATACAGTTGTCACCAATGACTTTTCTGGCCATATGTCTCCTCACCCTCTAGCCCTCCTCTGTTCAAGATACTTTCTACGGGTTGAGTTTGATTTCCCCAAATGGAGAAACAAGACAACTTTGTTTGCCCCGGAAGAAAGAGAAAAGTTATCAAAAAAGGGAGATAACTGAAAGAAGATTTTTTTTGGGCATTTTCTCTTATGATATTCTTTCGGTACCTTTCCTCTCCATCTAGATTTCTACATGATCTTTGTTGTAATTATGATGTTGCAAAAAAAATCTGGACTAACCAACAAATTTTTACTTTTTAGACAGTTTGATCTCTCCTTTCTGGTGTTATCTGTGATAATTTATAGGAAGATTTATAAGAGTACTTAAATGATAAAAATAATTATTAAAAGAGGGAGATAGAAGTGTGGGATTTTGCAGAATATTTTATACCATAGAGATAATTTTACTGGTTTTAGAATAGAAACTACTAGGATGTAGAAATAAAGAGAAATATAAAAAGGGAAAGAAGAAGAGAAATAACAAAAATTGTAGATAGATTGGCCGGAGATGGCAACTATGTAGAAGTTATGGGGGAGGTGACAAGTGATCCGAAGGAGAAAGAAGGAAATGAAAAAGCACATAAGACGATGACAACAACAATAACAACAAATTCAGTCTAATCTCACAAGTAAAATCTGGTAATATATACGCAGACTTTACAGAAAACAGAACTATTTTCGATGGATCCTCAGCAAAAAACTCTCATTTGATTCTATCATTCACTGGTGCTCAATTTATTATTTACTCTGTTTCAATTTAAATGACACATTTTTTTTATTAGTCCGTTCTAAAAAGAATGACAATTTTCTATATTTAGAAATAATTTAACGTTATATTTTTTATTTTACCCATTTTATCCTTAATGATAAATTTTTATAGCCACACAAATATTATGGTACCCACGAAGCTTTTACCCCTTAAACTTTTAGGGCCACATATTTTAAAAGTTTTCTTTTCTTTTTAAAATTTTGTGCCAAACTCAAACTAACTTATCTAAATTGAAAGAGGGAGTATTTGTTTCATATGCTTGTGCCTTTTATTTTTTTTATTCTAAATAATTAACGAAATTTTTGAAAATACCAAAGCTGCGAAGGACGGTTAAGACGCCCGCGTGTGTACACTGCATCCTAAAACTCGCAATTGTTGTAATCGGTTGACAACAACTTTGTGTGCAGTCAAATGCAAATTTCTTAAGATACTAACAAAGGTTTTCCCATCTCTGTTTTTGAATACTATTTTTTAAACACAGTGAACAGTAGTCTCTTTATCAAAGTGTTAGTGATGTTGCATTTCTTCTTTGGTTGTCTCAAAAAAATTCACTAAGGAAAGAATCACCTTTGAGTATATCATTGAATATTTTGTAACAGAAAAATAACTAATATGTGGTTGTAACTCTATTATTTTGTATTGTTTGTGACTATGAGATAATTACAACATTCACGAGATTGGCAATAGCGAAGTGAAAATAAGGCTTGACGCAAATAAAATTTGACTCACTCTAATACGATCTAAAGGTTCGATTAAGTAAAAACATGATATCTCTATTACACTAAACTATTTATTTTCGGAAAAAGGGCAGTTATAATTTTATTTTTGACAAGTTTTATAGGAGTATGTTTAATACCCATTTTAAGGAACTCATTCATGGCCTCATAGCAAAAATATTTGCTACATAATGTGTTTTACATTGTAACACGAGTAGGTTGCTCCATCGGACTAGAAAAGTTCTCTTTGACTACTGCGTGCAATAATCACTAATAAATATTATCTAAAATAACTGATATTATTTATAAACAACCTTTAAAAGGATTCAAAGGCTTAGGTTACTTTTGTTTTTCCTCTCTACAAGATGAGCATGAACTTCTCTTCCCAATTGAGAGAATTATACCTTGATAATCATGTCATTATTAAATTACTATGTGATGATTTTTATTTGAATTTAATTTTCTATCGCACTATTTCTTTTATCTCAACTAAATTTCTTTAAAAAAAATACTTTGTAATGTATTGATGTCTGACCGCGTAAAGCGCGGGCAATTTAACTAGTTTACCGATAGATCTTGTAACTTCTTTTTATTCTATCTTAAAGAAACTATTAAAAACGTAATTACAATCATTTGATAGAATCACCCATCAACCAAAACCACATTGGAAAACAATGGACAAAATTTCAAGCAATTTCTGCTTAAATATGATCGTGCTAAGAAAGTTAGTAGTCATATATAATAATTATATGAATCAAAAGTAGGTGGAAAATGCAAATATGATGAAAAAGGAATATTTCAATAGTTTGAGGAATATTAAGATCATGAACACCAAAATTTTCGTTACTGTTTTTTATTCTTTTTGTTTCCGAAGAACGTTAATTGGTTGTGTCAAATGTGAAATAGATGGTAAAAAAAATAAGAATAAATTGTGGGGTCCAACCCATTGTTAAAACAAATAGTAAAGAACAAGTGAAATAGGCATGTGCCTATAGATAGGTTGACAGAGAGACTTGGAGCCAAAGGCTAAATTTGTGGAGGGGAATTAACAATTCTCCTGTAGCATTCTTGGAAGCTACGTATTTCTCCTATAAAAGGAGAGCTCTTTCACTTCTTTCGACACACCAACAAAGGAGAAAGAAAGAGTGAGGCATAACAGACAGGGTATAAGAAAATAGTTTGTGAGAAAAATAGAGAGTGTGAACGATATTGTAGTGAGGTGAAATATCGAAAGAGAGTTATTTCTTTTGAGTGTTGTAGTGGTCTTTGTAATATTTTACTCGGACATACAAAGTGTAAAATTCTTTACTATAGTGATATCAGTTGCTCCTCTCGGAGTCGTGATTTTTTCCCTTATTCAGAAGAGTTTTCCACGTAAAAATCTTGGTGTCATTGTCACTCTTTTATTCTTGTTGATTACCGTATATCACTGTTATATTATTATTCCGCTTTTATTACCGTGGATATTATTACTGTGGGGATTTATTCCCAACAACTGATATCAGAGCGCAGGTTCTGCTCGTTCACAGAAATACTATTCACTGTCAGTAGTACTATACTCGGTGGAAAAAAATGCCCGGAATAAAGTACGAGGTAGCAAAATTCAATGGAGATAGTGGTTTCCCAACATGTCAAAGAAGAATAAGGGATCTGCTCATTCAACAGAGATTACACAAGGTACTAGATGTTGATGCCAAAAGCCTGATACCATAAAAGCTGAGAATTAGGTTGACTTGGATGAAAAGGCTACTAGTGCAATCAGGTTGCACTTATCAGATGATGTGGTAAATAACATCATTGATGAAGACACCGCATGTGGTATTTGGACAAGGTTGGAAAGCATATACATGTCCAAAACGCTGACAAATAAATTGTACCTGAAGAAGTAGTTATACGCCCTACACATGGGTGAAGGTATGAATTTTTTGTCACATTTAAATATATTTAATGGACTAATCACATAGCTTGTCAATCCCGGAGTGAAAATCGAGGAAGAAGATAAAGCCATCTTGCTGTTGAAATCGTTGCTATCTTCGTATGATAATTTGGCAACAACCATCCTACACGGTAAGACTACCATTGAGTTGAAAGACATCACATCGGCTCTTCTACTCAATAAGAAGATGAGAAAGAAGCCTGAAAATCAAGGACAGGCTCTCGTCACAGAAGGTAGAGGCAGGAGTTATCAAAAGAGTTCAAGCAATTATGGTAAATCTGGAGCTCGTGGGAAGTCCAGGAACCGATACAAGTTAAAAGCCAAAAATTGCTACAATTGCGATCAACCAAGTCACTTCAAAAGAGGCTGCCCAAATCTAAGGAAGGGCAAATGTGAAAGTAGTGGCCAGAAGAATAACGACAACACAACCGCCATGGTGCAAAATAATGATAATGTTGTTCTCTTCATAAATGACGAAAAGGAATGTATGCACTTAACAGGTCCAGAGTCGGAATGGGTGGTTGACACAGCAGCATCTTACCATGCCACACCAGTAAGAGATCTTTTTTGCAGATACGTAGCACGTGATTTCGGCACTGTGAGAATGGGTAACACAAGTTACTCAAAGATTGCGGGGATTGGTGGCATTTGTATCAAGACAAATGTCGGATGCACATTGGTTCTAAAGGACGTGCAGTATGTACCTGATTTGCAGATGAACTTGATCTCGGGAATTACTTTGGACCGAGATGGGTACGAGAACGATTTTGCAAATCAAAAGTGGTGACTCACCAAGGAATAATTGGTGATTGCAAAGGGAGTTGCTCGTGGCACGTTGTACAAGACAAATGCAGAAATATGCCGAGGTGAATTGAACGCGGCACAAGATGAGATTTCTGCAGATTTGTGGCACAAAAGAACGGGTCATATGAGCAAGAAGGGATTGCAGATTCTTTCCAGGAAATCACTCACTCTTTTGCCAAAGGTACAACAGTAAAACCTTATGACAACTGTTTATTTGGTAAGTAGCATAGAGTCTCATTTCAGACATCGTCTTAAAAAAAATTGAATATGCTTGATTTAGTATATTCTGATGTTTGTGGTCCAATGGAAATTAAATCGATGGGCGGTAACAAATATTTTATTACTTTTATTGATGATGATTCACGTAAATTGTGGGTTTATATCTTGAAAACCAAAGATCAGGTGTTTCAAGTTTTCCAGAAGTTTCATGCTCTGGTGGAAAGGGAGACGGGTCGAAAGCTAAAGCGTCTCCGAAATGACAATGGAGGTGAGTACACTTCAAGGGAATTTGAATACTACTGTTCAAGTCATGGGATCAGACATGAAAAGACAGTTCCTAGAACCCCACAACACGATGGTATCGCCGAGAGGATGAACCACATCATTGTTGAGAAGGTGAGAAGCATGCTCAAAATGGCTAAACTGCCTAAGTCATTCTGGGGTGAAGCAGTTCAGACAACCTGTTACCTGATCAATAGGAGTCCATAAGTTCCATTGGAGTTTGACATCCGAAAGAGAGTATGGACTAACAAGGTGGTGCCCTACTTACATCTAAAGGTGTTCGGTTGTAGAGCTTTTGCACATGTACCAAAGGAGCAGAGAACAAAGCTGGATGATAGATCTGTTCCCTGCATATTCATCGGATATAGAGCTGAAGAGTTCGGGTACAGATTATGTGATCCTGTAAAGAAGAAGGTCATTAGAATCAGAGATGCAATCTTCCGAGAAAGTGAAGTTGGAGTTGTAGATAATCAGTCAGAGAAGATGGTATAATCCCTAACCTTGTTACCATTCCTTATTCTTCTAACTATCCCACAAGTGCAGAAAGTACAACCGACGAGGTTGCCGAGCAGAGAGAACAAATTGGTGAGGTTACTGAGCAGGGGGAGCAACTTGAAGATGATGTCGAGCAAGTGAAGTATCCCACTCAGGAAGAAGAACAACCTTAACCTCTGAGGCGATCAGAGAGGCCAAGGGTAGAGTCATGCAGGTACCCTTTCAATGAGTATGTCCTCATCAGTGATGAGGGGGAGCCACTCAGGGTACTATTATTGTTATTGTTTTGACAATCAGAAATCCTCAATTTATAAAAGTGTAAGACTTCTTTTCAAAAAAAGGATAAGGCATATGAAGGATATTTAATCCTCTTAGGAGTCTTTTCCCTTTGTTCAAGAAAGAGAGTCCTACTAGAATAGAAATTCAGGAACAAAATAAAGTTTCTATGACTTTTTTTTCTAGATACGTAAATTTTATTTCAAAAACTTAAAGAATCTACAGCCCAATTCATATAGAAAATTAGTCAATTTGGCCCCTTGTACTCCAAAAAGATTCAAACAAATTGAAATGGAGGGAGTATACCTCAACCGTGTTGTATCTTTCTTTTTAGGATATTGGAACAACATAGAATGCCAGCTTGCTGGTTGCATGTAGCTTCCCAGAATGTTCATTACCCCTTACAAGGTTTTTTTTCTTTTTATACTAGGGAGAAACCCGTCGGAGTTGTAAGAAATCCAATACAAGGAATATTCGACAAAATATTCTTAATGTCCCCTAATGGGTTTACAATTCTACAAGGGTCGTACAGTTTCTTCTTTCTATCGTCTCCCTTGGGATGCAAGTTCGAAATTACCCGGTTGTTTATCATACTCGTTATGGGTCATGGTCAATCAAATTCGGACCCATACAGTTACTAAAACTGTCCTTGGCATTGTTGGAAATATTATATATATATATATATATATTCTATTTGGGATTATCTTCTATTAAAGGATGATTGAAGAGTAATAATTCAACAGATTATAGTACCCTTAACATAGATTACAACTTAAAACAAGATCATATATATGTAACGTCTGTCATCTATATCTATATATACAACTTAATAGGTTAGCTTATGTGGCGCTCTCATGTGCCAGCTTCTCTATTTATCTTTTTTCTTAGAATTTTGCCTTTTTCTTTTTATGCAACTTTTTGAAAAACATGGCTCTATTAAGAAAATTCAACAGTTACATCTTTTAGGAAAGTTGCTACAGTAACGATTACAATGAATTTAATGTTAATTAAATCCCAAGAATTGCTGTTACTTCTTAAACCTTTCATATTCCTTAACTTGGAGGAGGAATTTTAATGTCTCCAGCAATCACCTGACTTATATATATGGCACCAACAGATATATGCAACAATCCATGAAAGATGTGAAGTGAATCAAATCAAATATATCTATTATATATTTATCCAGTCGAAAATACAGTTGTCACCAATGACTTTTCTGGCCATATGTCTCCTCACCCTCTAGCCCTCCTCTGTTCAAGATACTTTCTACGGGTTGAGTTTGATTTCCCCAAATGGAGAAACAAGACAACTTTGTTTGCCCCGGAAGAAAGAGAAAAGTTATCAAAAAAGGGAGATAACTGAAAGAAGATTTTTTTTGGGCATTTTCTCTTATGATATTCTTTCGGTACCTTTCCTCTCCATCTAGATTTCTACATGATCTTTGTTGTAATTATGATGTTGCAAAAAAAATCTGGACTAACCAACAAATTTTTACTTTTTAGACAGTTTGATCTCTCCTTTCTGGTGTTATCTGTGATAATTTATAGGAAGATTTATAAGAGTACTTAAATGATAAAAATAATTATTAAAAGAGGGAGATAGAAGTGTGGGATTTTGCAGAATATTTTATACCATAGAGATAATTTTACTGGTTTTAGAATAGAAACTACTAGGATGTAGAAATAAAGAGAAATATAAAAAGGGAAAGAAGAAGAGAAATAACAAAAATTGTAGATAGATTGGCCGGAGATGGCAACTATGTAGAAGTTATGGGGGAGGTGACAAGTGATCCGAAGGAGAAAGAAGGAAATGAAAAAGCACATAAGACGATGACAACAACAATAACAACAAATTCAGTCTAATCTCACAAGTAAAATCTGGTAATATATACGCAGACTTTACAGAAAACAGAACTATTTTCGATGGATCCTCAGCAAAAAACTCTCATTTGATTCTATCATTCACTGGTGCTCAATTTATTATTTACTCTGTTTCAATTTAAATGACACATTTTTTTTATTAGTCCGTTCTAAAAAGAATGACAATTTTCTATATTTAGAAATAATTTAACGTTATATTTTTTATTTTACCCATTTTATCCTTAATGATAAATTTTTATAGCCACACAAATATTATGGTACCCACGAAGCTTTTACCCCTTAAACTTTTAGGGCCACATATTTTAAAAGTTTTCTTTTCTTTTTAAAATTTTGTGCCAAACTCAAACTAACTTATCTAAATTGAAAGAGGGAGTATTTGTTTCATATGCTTGTGCCTTTTATTTTTTTTATTCTAAATAATTAACGAAATTTTTGAAAATACCAAAGCTGCGAAGGACGGTTAAGACGCCCGCGTGTGTACACTGCATCCTAAAACTCGCAATTGTTGTAATCGGTTGACAACAACTTTGTGTGCAGTCAAATGCAAATTTCTTAAGATACTAACAAAGGTTTTCCCATCTCTGTTTTTGAATACTATTTTTTAAACACAGTGAACAGTAGTCTCTTTATCAAAGTGTTAGTGATGTTGCATTTCTTCTTTGGTTGTCTCAAAAAAATTCACTAAGGAAAGAATCACCTTTGAGTATATCATTGAATATTTTGTAACAGAAAAATAACTAATATGTGGTTGTAACTCTATTATTTTGTATTGTTTGTGACTATGAGATAATTACAACATTCACGAGATTGGCAATAGCGAAGTGAAAATAAGGCTTGACGCAAATAAAATTTGACTCACTCTAATACGATCTAAAGGTTCGATTAAGTAAAAACATGATATCTCTATTACACTAAACTATTTATTTTCGGAAAAAGGGCAGTTATAATTTTATTTTTGACAAGTTTTATAGGAGTATGTTTAATACCCATTTTAAGGAACTCATTCATGGCCTCATAGCAAAAATATTTGCTACATAATGTGTTTTACATTGTAACACGAGTAGGTTGCTCCATCGGACTAGAAAAGTTCTCTTTGACTACTGCGTGCAATAATCACTAATAAATATTATCTAAAATAACTGATATTATTTATAAACAACCTTTAAAAGGATTCAAAGGCTTAGGTTACTTTTGTTTTTCCTCTCTACAAGATGAGCATGAACTTCTCTTCCCAATTGAGAGAATTATACCTTGATAATCATGTCATTATTAAATTACTATGTGATGATTTTTATTTGAATTTAATTTTCTATCGCACTATTTCTTTTATCTCAACTAAATTTCTTTAAAAAAAATACTTTGTAATGTATTGATGTCTGACCGCGTAAAGCGCGGGCAATTTAACTAGTTTACCGATAGATCTTGTAACTTCTTTTTATTCTATCTTAAAGAAACTATTAAAAACGTAATTACAATCATTTGATAGAATCACCCATCAACCAAAACCACATTGGAAAACAATGGACAAAATTTCAAGCAATTTCTGCTTAAATATGATCGTGCTAAGAAAGTTAGTAGTCATATATAATAATTATATGAATCAAAAGTAGGTGGAAAATGCAAATATGATGAAAAAGGAATATTTCAATAGTTTGAGGAATATTAAGATCATGAACACCAAAATTTTCGTTACTGTTTTTTATTCTTTTTGTTTCCGAAGAACGTTAATTGGTTGTGTCAAATGTGAAATAGATGGTAAAAAAAATAAGAATAAATTGTGGGGTCCAACCCATTGTTAAAACAAATAGTAAAGAACAAGTGAAATAGGCATGTGCCTATAGATAGGTTGACAGAGAGACTTGGAGCCAAAGGCTAAATTTGTGGAGGGGAATTAACAATTCTCCTGTAGCATTCTTGGAAGCTACGTATTTCTCCTATAAAAGGAGAGCTCTTTCACTTCTTTCGACACACCAACAAAGGAGAAAGAAAGAGTGAGGCATAACAGACAGGGTATAAGAAAATAGTTTGTGAGAAAAATAGAGAGTGTGAACGATATTGTAGTGAGGTGAAATATCGAAAGAGAGTTATTTCTTTTGAGTGTTGTAGTGGTCTTTGTAATATTTTACTCGGACATACAAAGTGTAAAATTCTTTACTATAGTGATATCAGTTGCTCCTCTCGGAGTCGTGATTTTTTCCCTTATTCAGAAGAGTTTTCCACGTAAAAATCTTGGTGTCATTGTCACTCTTTTATTCTTGTTGATTACCGTATATCACTGTTATATTATTATTCCGCTTTTATTACCATGGATATTATTACTGTGGGGATTTATTCCCAACAACTGATATCAGAGCGCAGGTTCTGCTCGTTCACAGAAATACTATTCACTGTCAGTAGTACTATACTCGGTGGAAAAAAATGCCCGGAATAAAGTACGAGGTAGCAAAATTCAATGGAGATAGTGGTTTCCCAACATGTCAAAGAAGAATAAGGGATCTGCTCATTCAACAGAGATTACACAAGGTACTAGATGTTGATGCCAAAAGCCTGATACCATAAAAGCTGAGAATTAGGTTGACTTGGATGAAAAGGCTACTAGTGCAATCAGGTTGCACTTATCAGATGATGTGGTAAATAACATCATTGATGAAGACACCGCATGTGGTATTTGGACAAGGTTGGAAAGCATATACATGTCCAAAACGCTGACAAATAAATTGTACCTGAAGAAGTAGTTATACGCCCTACACATGGGTGAATGTATGAATTTTTTGTCACGTTTAAATATATTTAATGGACTAATCACATAGCTTGTCAATCCCGGAGTGAAAATCGAGGAAGAAGATAAAGCCATCTTGCTGTTGAAATCGTTGCTATCTTCGTATGATAATTTGGCAACAACCATCCTACACGGTAAGACTACCATTGAGTTGAAAGACATCACATCGGCTCTTCTACTCAATAAGAAGATGAGAAAGAAGCCTGAAAATCAAGGACAGGCTCTCGTCACAGAAGGTAGAGGCAGGAGTTATCAAAAGAGTTCAAGCAATTATGGTAAATCTGGAGCTCGTGGGAAGTCCAGGAACCGATCCAAGTTAAAAGCCAAAAATTGCTACAATTGCGATCAACCAAGTCACTTCAAAAGAGGCTGCCCAAATCTAAGGAAGGGCAAATGTGAAAGTAGTGGCCAGAAGAATAACGACAACACAACCGCCATGGTGCAAAATAATGATAATGTTGTTCTCTTCATAAATGACGAAAAGGAATGCATGCACTTAACAGGTCTAGAGTCGGAATGGGTGGTTGACACAGCAGCATCTTACCATGCCACACCAGTAAGAGATCTTTTTTGCAGATACGTAGCACGTGATTTCGGCACTGTGAGAATGGGTAACACAAGTTACTCAAAGATTGCGGGGATTGGTGGCATTTGTATCAAGACAAATGTCGGATGCACATTGGTTCTAAAGGACGTGCAGCATGTACCTGATTTGCAGATGAACTTGATCTCGAGAATTACTTTGGACCGAGATGGGTACGAGAACGATTTTGCAAATCAAAAGTGGTGACTCACCAAGGAATAATTGGTGATTGCAAAGGGAGTTGCTCGTGGCACGTTGTACAAGACAAATGCAGAAATATGCCGAGGTGAATTGAACGCGGCACAAGATGAGATTTCTGCAGATTTGTGGCACAAAAGAACGGGTCATATGAGCAAGAAGGGATTGCAGATTCTTTCCAGGAAATCACTCACTCTTTTGCCAAAGGTACAACAGTAAAACCTTATGACAACTGTTTATTTGGTAAGTAGCATAGAGTCTCATTTCAGACATCGTCTTAAAAAAAATTGAATATGCTTGATTTAGTATATTCTGATGTTTGTGGTCCAATGGAAATTAAATCGATGGGCGGTAACAAATATTTTATTACTTTTATTGATGATGATTCACGTAAATTGTGGGTTTATATCTTGAAAACCAAAGATCAGGTGTTTCAAGTTTTCCAGAAGTTTCATGCTCTGGTGGAAAGGGAGACGGGTCGAAAGCTAAAGCGTCTCCGAAATGACAATGGAGGTGAGTACACTTCAAGGGAATTTGAATACTACTGTTCAAGTCATGGGATCAGACATGAAAAGACAGTTCCTAGAACCCCACAACACGATGGTATCGCCGAGAGGATGAACCACATCATTGTTGAGAAGGTGAGAAGCATGCTCAAAATGGCTAAACTGCCTAAGTCATTCTGGGGTGAAGCAGTTCAGACAACCTGTTACCTGATCAATAGGAGTCCATAAGTTCCATTGGAGTTTGACATCCGAAAGAGAGTATGGACTAACAAGGTGGTGCCCTACTTACATCTAAAGGTGTTCGGTTGTAGAGCTTTTGCACATGTACCAAAGGAGCAGAGAACAAAGCTGGATGATAGATCTGTTCCCTGCATATTCATCGGATATAGAGCTGAAGAGTTCGGGTACAGATTATGGGATCCTGTAAAGAAGAAGGTCATTAGAATCAGAGATGCAATCTTCCGAGAAAGTGAAGTTGGAGTTGTAGATAATCAGTCAGAGAAGATGGTATAATCCCTAACCTTGTTACCATTCCTTATTCTTCTAACTATCCCACAAGTGCAGAAAGTACAACCGACGAGGTTGCCGAGCAGAGAGAACAAATTGGTGAGGTTACTGAGCAGGGGGAGCAACTTGAAGATGATGTCGAGCAAGTGAAGTATCCCACTCAGGAAGAAGGACAACCTTAACCTCTGAGGCGATCAGAGAGGCCAAGGGTAGAGTCATGCAGGTACCCTTTCAATGAGTATGTCCTCATCAGTGATGAGGGGGAGCCAGAAAGTCTTAAGGAGGTGATGTCCCATCCAGAAAAGAACAGTGGATGAAAGCTATGCAAGAAGAGATGGAATCTCTGCAGAATAATGGCACGTACAAGCTGGTTGAACTTCCAAAGGGTAAAAGACCACTCAAATGTAAATGGGTCTTTAAACTCAAGAAAGATGGTAATGGCAAGATAGTTAGATACAAAGATCGATTGGTGGTTAAAGGCTTCGAACAGAAGAAAAGTATTGATTTTGATGAAATTTTCTCACATGTTATCAAAATGACTTATATTCGTACAATCTTGAGCTTAGCAGCTAGCCTAGATCTTGAAGTGGAGCAGTTGGATGTGAAAACTGCATTTCTTCACAGAGATTTGGAAGAGGAGATCTATATGGAGCAACCATAAGGATTTGAAGTAGCTGAAAGGAAACACATGGTGTGCAAACTGAATAAAAGTCTTTGTGGGTTGAAACAAGCACCAAGGTAGTAGTACAGGAAGTTTGACTCATTTATGAAAAGTCAAACTTACATAAAGACATATTCTGATCCATGTGTATACTTCAAAAGATTTTCTGATAACAACTTTATTATATTGTTGTTGTATGTGGATGACATGTTGATTATAGGACAAGACAAGGAGCTGATTGCAAAGTTGAAGAAAGATTTGTCCAAGTCATTTAACATGAAGGACTTAGACTCAGCATAACAAATTTTGGGGATGAAGATAGTTCGAGAGCGAACAAGCAGAAAGTTGTGGCTATCTCAGGAGAAGTACATTGAACGTGTACTGGAATGCTTCAACATGAAAAATGCTAAACCAGTCAGCGCACCTCTTGCTGGTCATCTGAAGTTGAGCAAGAAGATGTGTCCTACAACAGTGTAGGAGAAAGGGAACATGGCTAGAGTTCTTTATTTTTCAGCAGTCGGAAGCTTGATGTATGTAATGGTATGCACCAATTGGTATTGTTAGTAGGTTCCTTGAAAATTCTGGAAAAGAACATTGGGAAGCAGTCAAGTGGATACTCAGGTACCTAAGAGGTACCACAAGAGATTGCTTGTGTTTTAGAGGATATGATCCAATCTTGAAGGGCTATACGGATGCTGATATGGTAGGTGATCTTAATAATCATAAATTTACTACTAGATACATGTTCACTTTTTCAGGGGAGCTATATCCTGGCAATCGAAGGTACTGAATTGTGTCGCACTCTCAACATTGAAGTAGAGTATATTGCCGCTACTGAAGCTGGCAAGAAGATGGTATCGCTAAAATGGTTTCTTCAAGAACTTAGATTGCACCAGAAGGTATATACAGTCTATTGCGGCAGTCAAAGTGCAATAGACTTGAGCAAAAACACCATGTATCATGCAAGGATGAAGCATATCGACGTGAGATATCACTGGATTCAAAAAAAGATAGAGGATAGATTTATGCAGGTCAAGAAGATCCATACAAGTGAGAATCCTTCGGATATGCTGACCAAGGTGGTACCAAGAGACAAGTTCGAGCTATGCAAAGAACTTGTCGGCATGCACTCAAACTAGCAACCCTAGTGTTACCTCCTTCCGGTAAATGGGTCTGGAGGGGGAGATTGTGGGGTCCAACCCATTGTTAAAACAAATAAAGAACAAGTGAAATAGGCATATGCCTATAGATAGGTTGGCAAAGTGACTTGGAGCCAAAGGCTAAATTTGTGGAGGAGAATTAACAATTCTCCTGTAGCATTCTTGGAAGCTACATATTTTCTCCTATAAAAGGAGAGCTCTTTCACTTCATTCAACACACCAACAAAGAGAGAAAGAAAGAGTGAGGCATCACAGACAGGGTATAAGAAAATATTCTGCGAGAAAAATAGAGAATGTGAGCGATAGTAGTGAGGTGGAATATCAAAAGAGGGTTATTTCTTTTGAGTGTTGTAGTGGTCTTTGTAATATTTTACTCGGGCCTACAAAGTATAAAATTCCTTGCTATAGTGATATTGGTTGCTCCTCTCGGGG
This sequence comes from Nicotiana sylvestris, assembly GCF_000393655.2. NCBI lineage: Eukaryota > Viridiplantae > Streptophyta > Magnoliopsida > Solanales > Solanaceae > Nicotiana > Nicotiana sylvestris. The sequence continues at coordinate 195,717,487 of NC_091064.1, forward strand.
TCGTGGTTTTTCCCTTATTCAGAAGGGTTTTTCATGTAAAAATCTTGATGCCATTGTCACTTTTTTATTCTTGTTGATTACCGTATCTCACAGCTATATTATTATTCCGCTTTTATTACCGTGAATATTATTACTGTGAGGATTTATTTCCAACATAAATAACCAAAAAAATGTTAATTAATAAACTAATTTGATCAGCTTATAAACTTAGCCCAATATTCTCTATTCTTTTGTCTTCTCTTTAGAGTAATCACAAGTTACTTCATTTTGTGATTTATACTTCTTTAAGGAAAATTTTATTTTGTATCTCATACAACTGACACTAGTTGTATGAGGTAACTTTTTTGTTTTACAATTTTGTGGACCCAAAAGTGTAAGATTGGGGTCCACAAATTTGTGAGATAAAAAGGAGCCTCATATTTTCTCATTAAGTTTCAGACCCTTTTCAATCATGACTTGTATTATTTTCTCGGCATCTCCAGGCCTCAGCTCTCCCTTCTTCACAAAATGCATCTATGATTTTGTCAAAAGTGTCCTCTATCTCTCAACTGCAGCATCAACTTTTACTAGTTTAGATTCTTTGTCCATACTAATTTAAAACCAAACATATTTCTTATTTTATTTTAGAAAAAAAGTATCCTCCCACCCCCGCATAATTAATGAAGAGTAAAGGAAGACTCAACTGACATGAACTTTGTCGGTCGGTACCTCTACTGGTGGTAAGTTGCGCATAAGTTGATACGGACACTGTTAGGGATATAGTACATATGCTCTAGATCCAATATCATATTTGATGATTTGAACATATTTTTGTGAACGTTATTTGATATAAAATATATATGGCATTTGATATTCTTTTATAATTATTATTAATTATTTGATTAATTTGATAAGATCCTTGATTAAATTTTGAGATTTGTCATCGTGATAGAGATCATGATAATGAGAGCAAAGTCTCTTACAATTTAATCTAAATTTGTTCTTGATCGTAGGATTATTAATTTGGACATTAGTAATCCGGTTAGATCAATATTTATGTGATCGTCTTTATTGGATAAAGATAGTTGATCTCATTAACTAAATCACATAGATAGATGATGCATATAGAGATATGATCATTGAATCGACTCATTGGATAATGTCTAATGGTTAGAATTACCATAACTATCAATAGGATATTCTCTTGAAGAATGTGATGTCAAAATTTCCTTTTACCTGAGATCGTCATAGTAATTGACAAGTTATTTATTGTGCTTTGATACCAGACACCTATGGCCTTAGGGCGATAGTTGAAAGGATATTGGGTATGATTAAATGCTTGTATAATTAGTGATTGATCAAGATGGAATCTGTCAACTCTTGGTAATGAGTTTAAGCTCCATGTTGTCATGAATTATAAACGACCAAATTAAGACCTTGGCCAGGGCAATTGAATGAAACAAGAAAAGAGTTTCTTAGGTCATTCAATGGTCGATTATACTTGACATGAACACATAGTTGGTCGCCTATTAGGATTTGACAGTTGAACCATATCCTATGGTGATCCAGAGCTATAATGACAGAAGGAATTACTACATTATTCTTCTACTGGTTCTTGAGAGTAAATTGTATACTTCATGCTATCCTGTCATTAAGGAGTGTTGCTAGACGCCACCCTTGATTAGTATATTGATGTGGTCAATTTACTACCGGTTTAGTATTGAACCTATGGAGTCGCACACTAACGAGTGGTCTAATCTTTGCTAAAGGATTAATTACTTTATTATTTGTTAATTAAATTAAAGAATTTAATTAGTCAAATAAATTTAGTTAGTTAGTCCAAATAAAATATTATTATATTCTTTGCTAGCACAAAGTATATAATTAATATTGTGAACAAATTAAACTTTTCTATTTGGAATAAAAATTAAATTATATCTCTTGGTTGAAATATATATGTGATATATATAACAAATATTTATTTATATAAAATATTAATGGAAGTTTTTTGATTGAATCCAATTTCGAATTGGATTAGCAAAGTGAACGTCCATAAAAGGACTCGAGGCAACGTGATATCCTTTTAAGAATGGGATGTTATTTTCTATAGTAAAATACCAACAAGGATTTTAGAATCCAAATTGGAATTGAATATGCAAAGTCTATTTTCTCGGCAGTCACGTTACCCAGGAATGAGAATTTCGATTTTTCCTTAAAATTCCATAAGGTTTATTTAAAATAAACTTTCACCCTAAGTAAATCATTACCTCAACCAAATAGGAAAAAGGGTTTATAGGTGATGCTATATAAAGGGTGATGGAACAAAAATTTGCTCAATGTTTTTTCTTGAGAAGAAAACCCACTTTGTGAAAGTAAGAGTGAGAGTGCAATACCAAGCCAAGAGAGAAAATACAATTACAAGAAAAGTGTTTCTTGTTCTTCTAATTTGAGTTGATATTTTTGAGAAAAATTTTAGCACAAGTTTTTCGTTCAATTTGTTTGCGGGTTTCGTTGATCAAAGAGTTGATAGCAAGGATCGGTCTCGGTGTGGATATGCATAGAGTCTTTGCACTATCGAAGAATTTTGAAACGAAACTTTCTTCACCAGGTACGTCTTAGATCCGATCTATTGACATGTAAATAAATTTTAAACATGAAAAGATCTGCCTAGGATTGTTATTGTCTTCCGCTGCGTGTTACGAACACCTATATGCAATCCTTCAGTGGTGTCAGAGCCATGGTTTCTCATGTCTAAAATTTATTTACGAAATATTTCAAGATTATATTTGAAACGTTCAAACCATAATACATGTATCTTGTGCTATAGTCAAATTGTTTGAATGCATATTGATTGATATTATTTTATTGTGAATAAAATATGTATACATATAAGTTAAACTATTGAGATAGTTCGTAACTTAAATTTGAAATTATGTATTAGATACGATGGTAATCTATAATAGGTTATTGGATTCTACTGTTATTTTAATTGTTATTAGTTCATGAGATGTTAATTAATAATAATATTCTGGCATGAATTTGTTTTATGTGATATATAAGATAAACATGTTAGAGGATGTTGAATTTCGTTTTTATGCCATGCGCTTGTTCATTACATAATTTTAAATTATTTATTACATGCGATGTAAATTAATTTAGGACTAAGCATGTAGACAACTTGAACTAATTCACATGTTATAAAAGATTTGATCTTCATGTTATTAAAAATTGTTTTAGTAACAATTCCCTCTTACTAAAATTTGAGTTCTTAAATAATAAAATATAAGATATTTTATTATAGAGCTATCCATCAAGGTAAATAATTTTACTTATTTCTTGTTTATAAGGAGCGGCCTGACTACCAGGAGACTTATAGTTCGAGAATATGTTAAAATTATTTATTGCATTAGATGTATGGATTGAAAGAATTATTCAATTTTACACTAGACGCCTGGACCACCCGGGGAGTATAAAATTTAATAAGTTCTTTGCTATCATGATGGTTGAACTCAACTATGCCAACAGGATCGACCTGACTACCAGGGAACTATTTGACATAGAGCTATTTAAGGAAATTGTATGGGGATACAATTGGTAAGAGTACCTACCTTTAAAATATATGTGAGAAACGACTTGACTTCCAAGGGACTCATACATATTGTTAAAGGATTACTTTACTCCACTAATAGAAATAAAGATTTCGTAAACTATAATGAGGGTAAATAGTTTAAAATAATTAGTGAAAATATCATTTAGATAAAAGTCCATGTCTTTATGATATATGCAAATATGTTCTTATATTATTGCATTTTCTTTTCTATATTTTAGATTTCTTAATATGTTTGTTATATCATTGCGCGAAATACTTGAGACCAACAAGTTGGTAGGACCAAACTTTGATGACTGGTATAGAAATTAGAGAATTGTTCTCATGCATGAAAAGCTCATTGATGTGATCGATAAGCCTGCAAAGACAATCCCACCAGAGAATGATGTTCAAGGCACCAAGGTTTATCAGAAATACTTGGAAGAATGTCTTGCTATTAAACACATCATTCTCGCTTCTAAGAGTTCTGAACTCCAGAGGAAACATCAGAATATGGATCGAATTGCAATTATTGAATATCTTAAGAAGATGGTTGATACACAGTTGGACATTGAAAACTCTCCAGTTGGACCCCTTGTCAATTATATGATTGTTCTTACAGAAGAACATGAGAAGTTAGGATACAAGCTTGGTAAAGAGCTTTTTGAAGATTTGATCTTGCAGTCAGTATATGATGCTGAATGTTTTCACTGTAAGAAGAACGGGCATTGGAAGAGAAACTGCAAGGAGTATCTTGCAACTCTAAAGGACAAGAAACAAGGTGAGACATTAATGAAAAATATTTTCAAGGTTTCTTTAGCTACTACTAATTCTTTACTGTGGGTATTAGATACTGGCAGTGGTTATAACATCTGTATTATGTTACAAGGGTTTAAGATAAGTAGGAGGCTAAAGAAAGGAGAAGTTAATCTACAAGTTGGAAATGATGCAAAAGTTGCGGCCATAGTTGTAGGATCAATTTCTTTAGTAATGCCTATGGGAAAAATACTTATGTTGGATGATTGTTATTACGTTCCTAAATCTGTTTCGAACATAATTTCAGTTTCTATGTTAGACAAACGTGGTTTTCGCATTAATATAGGCAATGGTATTTGCTCTATTTATTATAGTGATAATTTATATGTGAATGACTATTTCCAACATGACGTTTATGTCTTACCTAATGTGAATGCTAATTCGATTATGCATGTTTCAAGTCTTAAGAGGAAAAGAGATGATCAAGTAAATCATGCATACCTTTAGCATTGTAGGCTTGGTCATATTGGAGAGAAAAGAATTAACAAGTTGCACAAGGAAGGGTACCTTGACAAATATGATTTTGAATCATATCCAACTTGTGAATCTTGTCTCAAAGGAAAAGTGACCAAATCTCCATTTACTGAAAGTGGAGAAAGAGCTTCTAAATTATTGGGACTAATTCATACAGATGTTTGTGGGCCCATGAAAATTCAAGCTAGAGGTGAATATTCTTACTTCATCACCTTCACTGATGATATATCAAGATATGGATTTGTGTATCTTATGAAATACAAATCTTAATCTTTTGAAATGTTCAAAAGGTTCCGTAGTGAAGTTAAGAAACAGACTGGTAAAAGTATCAAAGTACTAAGGTCTGATAGAGGTGGAGAATATCTTAGTGAAGATTTTACTAGGTATCTCAAAAAGAATGGGATTCTCTCCCAGTCACCTCCATGGATACCACAACACAATGGTGTGTCTGAAAGGAGACATTGAACCTTATTAGATATGGTGAGATCTATGATGGGGTTCACTGATCTTCCAATAAATTTATGGGGATATGCTTTGGAAGCAGCAACATACTTACTTAATAAAGTTCCACTAAGTCAGCCTCTACAACACCATATGAGATATGGAAAGGATGTAAGCCTAACCTTAAACATATTAAAGTTTGGGGTTGTCCAGCTTATGTTAAGAGACTACAGTCTGATAAACTTGACTCAAGATCTGATAAGTGTAGGTTCATTGGGTACCCCAAGGAAACAATGGGATATTATTTCTATCACCCTTCTGACCATAAAGTGTTTGTGGCCAGAGGAGCAACCTTTTTGAAAAAGGAATTTCTTTTAGAAGGAAATTATAATGGAGAAATAGAACTTGATGAAGTTCAAGAAACTAATGAATCAACACAATATAAGGATCATGAGACCTAAGTTAAAGAACCTTTATTGGATGTTTTGAAGTTGCCAAGGAAGTTGCCATCTTCAACAGTTGAAGTTCAAGAACTAAATGAAGTTCAAGAATAGGTTAATGAACCAGTTCCAAACCAAATTGAACAACAACCAAATCCAGCACAAGGTGAACAGGTTGCACAAGTACTTCTTATAAGGTCTACACGAGAACGTCATGTACCAACTAGATTAAATTTAATGGTACAAGATGATGTCAAATGAGGTTAATCATAATGATGATGACCCTAAGACCTATGAAGAGGCTATACAATGTTCTGATTATGAGAAGTGGCAAAAGGCCATTGAATCCGAAATGGAATCCATGAAGGAAAATAAAGTATGGACTTTAGTTGAACCTTCAAAGGATGTAAAACCTATAGGTTGTGGGTTTTTTAAGAAAAAGATTGGAGCAGACGGAAAGGTGGAGACGTACAATGCCCGTCTTGTTGCCAAGAGATATCGTCAGAAAGAAGGAGTCGACTACAACGAGACGTTCTCTCACGTGGCAATGCTCAAATCTATTCGGATTTTGCTTGCTATAGCAACATACTATGATTATGAAATATGGAAAATGGATGTAAAAACAACTTTTCTTAATGGTGAGCTAGAAGAGGATGTGTACATGACACAACCTGAAGGTTTCACATCTTTGTATGATCATAATAAAATTTGCAAGCTACAAAGATCCATTTATGGACTAAAGCAAGCTTCTCGAAGTTGGAATGTTCTCTTTAACAAGACAATTGAAAAGTTCAATTTTATTAGATGCGAAGAAGAACCTTATGTGTACAAAAAGGTTAGTGGAAGCACAATTATATTCTTAGTGTTGTATGTTGATGATATATTGCTCATAGGGAATGACATACCGGTATTGCAAAGTACCAAGATTTGGATATCTGAATAGTTCTCCATGAAAGACTTGGGAGAAGTAGCTTATATATTAGGAATAATGATCTATAGAGATATATCTAGGAAGCTGCTTGGACTTTCCCAATCATTGTATATTGATACCATCTTAAAGAGGTATAATGTGGATAATTCCAAAAGAGGCTATCTACCGATAGATACTGGAATTAATCTTAGTAGGGAGGATTGTCCTAAAAACACCTGAAGAGAGAGAACGCATGAGTAGGATCCCATACGCTAGTGCAGTGAGAGCTATCATGTATATCATGACATGTACACGTCCTGATGTGGCTTATGCACTTGGAGTGACTAGCCGATATCAGGCAAATCCTGGTGAGGAACATTGGAAGGTGGTGAAAACCATTCTTAAGTACTTAAGAAGGACTAAAGACCAATTCCTCATCTATGGAGATTCTGAGTTGAAACTTGAAGGTTATACTGATGCAAGTTTCTCTTCAGATAGAGATGATAGAAAATCTATTTCTAGTTATGTATTCACCTTAAATGGTGGTGCAGTGAGTTGGAAAAGTTTCAAACAAGCTAAAGTAGCTGATTCAGTGACTGAAGTAGAATATATAGCAGCTAGTGAAGTTGTTAAGGAAGCTATATGGATGAAAAAGTTCTTAACTGAACTTGGTGTGGTTCCTTCAATAGAAGGTGCGGTTCCACTGTTATGTGACATTACTGGAGCCATTGCTCAAGCAAAAGAACCAAGATCACACCAAAAGTCCAAACACGTTCTGCGAAGGTATCACTTGATAAGAGAGATCATTGAACGTGGAGACGTCGAGATTCAAAAGGTTGATGGAAAGGAAAATGCTGCAGATCCATTCACTGAAGCTCTTGGTGCAAAGGAGTTTGACAAGCACACGTGGAAATTGGGCATGAAGTACAAGAGCGATTGGCTCTAGTGCAAGTAGGAGATTGTTAGGGATATAGTAGATATGCCCTAGATCCAATATCATATTTGATGATTTGAACATATTTTTTGTGGACGTTATTTGATATAAAATATATATGGCATTTGATAGTCTTTTATAATTATTTGATTAATTTGATAAGGTCCTTGATTAAATTTTGAGATTTGTCATCGTGATAGAGATCATGATAATGAGAGCAAAGTCTCTTACAATTTAATCTAAATTTGTTCTTGATCGTAGGATTATTAATTTGGACATTAGTAATCCGGTTAGATCAATATTTATGTGATCGTCTTTATGGGATAAAGATTAGTTGATCTCATTAACTAAATTACATAGATAGATGATGCATATAGAGATATGATCATTGAACCGACTCATTGGATAATGTTTAATGGTTAGAATTACCATAACTGTCAATAGGATATTCTCTTGAAGAATGTGATGTAAAAATTTCCTTTGACATGAGATCGTCATAGTAATTGACAAGTTATTTATTGTGCTTTGATACCAGACACCTATGGCCCTAGGGCGATAGTTGAAAGGATATTGGGTATGATTAAATGCTTGTAGAATTAGTGATTGATCAAGATGGAATCTGTCAACTCTTGGTAATGAGCTTAAGCTCCATGTTGTCGTGAATTATAAACGACCAAATTAAGACCTTGGACAGGGCAATTGAATGAAAGAAGAAAAAAGTTTCTTAGGTCATTCAATGGTCGATTATACTTGACATAAACACATAGTTGGTCGCCTATTAGGATTTGACAGTTGAACTATATCCTAGGGTGATGCAGAGCTATAAGGACAGAAGGAATTACTACATTATTCTTCTACTGGTTCTTGAGAGTAAATTGTATACTTCATGCTATCCGGTCGTTAAGGAGTGTTGCTAGATACCACCCTTGATTAGTATATTGATGTGGTCAATTTACTACCGGTTTAGTATTGAACCTATGGGGTTGCACACTAACGAGTGTTCTGATATTTGCTAAAGGATTAATTACTTTATTATTTGTTAATTAAATTAAAGAATTTAATTAGTCAAATTAATTTAGTTAGTTAGTCTAAATAAAATATTATTATATTCTTTGCTAGCACATAGTATATAATTAATATTGTGAACAAATTAAACTTTTCTATTTGGAATATAAATTAAATTATATCTTTTGGTTGAAATATATATGTGATATATATAACAAATATTTATTTATATAAAATATTAATGAAAGTTTTTTGATTGAATCTAATTTCGAATTGGATTAGCAAAGTGAACGTCCATAAAAGGACTCGAGGCAACGTGATATCCTTTTAAGAATGAGATGTTATTTTCTATAGTAAAATACCAACAAAGATTTTAGAATCCAAATTGGTATTAAATATGCAAAGTCTATTTTCTCGGCAGTCACGTTACCCAGGAATGGGAATTTTAATTTTTCCTTAAAATTCCATAAGGTTTATTTAAAATAAACTTTCACCCTAAGTAAACCATTACCTCAACCAAATAGGAAAAAGGGTTTATAGGTGATGCTATATAAAGGGTGATGGAACAAAAATTTGCACAATTTTTTTTCTTGAGAAGAAAACCCATTTTGTGAAAGTGAAAGTGTAATACCAAGGCAAGAGAGAAAATACAATTACAAGAAAAGTATTTCTTGTTCTTCTAATTTGAGTTGAGATATTTGAGAAAAATTTCAGCACAAGTTTTTCCTTCAATTTGTTTGCGGGTTTCGTTGATCAAAGAGTTGATAGCAAGAATTGGCCTCGGTGTGGATACGCATAGAGTCTTCGCACTATCGAAGAATTTTGAAACGAGACTTTCTTCACCAGGTTCGTTTTAGATCCAATCTATTGACATGTAAATAAATTTTAAACACAAAAAGATCTGCCTAGGATTATTATTGTTTTCCGCTGCGTGTTACAAACACCTATACGCAATCCTACAGATACTACCATCATAAAGAATATACATTTATGGATATAAATACGTTAACATTGACACAAACTTAAAATTCAAATATTATTCAAAAATCGTCATACAACATTTTTCTTAATAATGATTATAGTACATAGAAAGAGGACAAGAAGCATGCAATTATTTTTGCATGATATTTAACAGAGAATATAAAGTATGCTTCCATGGTTCCATGGTTTTCCCAGATTTCATCTGTCCCACACTCAAGTGACTATTCATCCATCTTCGTTCCAAACAAAGGCGAACATCTTCATTGAGTGATTGTAACTACTATGATTTACGATCCAAATCCTTTATCATTCATTTTTAAGAAGAATTCTCCACATCAGAATTTGAGGACTTAGCTTTAGAATCATCAAGATAATTCTGATAAATATAGGAAAGAAATCCCCAAAGAGCAAGCAACAATGCAATAACTTTTTCACCATCCATTTTATCATGGAAGAAAATCACAGCAAGAACTGGCACAACAGGTGAACCCAAAGTACTTATCACATTAGAGAACAAAGAAGACACTTCAAATATCAACCCTAATAAACCAACAGAACCAATTTGCCAAATAACAGCAGTCCAGATCAATGTCATCAAATATGAAACTTCCCCCTTCTGAAAACCATTCATTTCTGCTGTTAAATTTCTCCATTCTCCGCTCGCGTATAGCCCCACAACACAAGCACAAGTTGCTACAAATGATGAATAAATTATCATTTTCAAGATTGTGTCAAATGACTCACTTTTGATCACCCTCTTGAAAGTTAGTTCTAATAAAGAGAGGTATAGTGCATAAGTTGCTGAAGCAGCTACAGTGCAAACGAATCCGATCACGTATTTTCCAACTGATAATTTTGTACTAGTAGTATCAGATTCAGAATGAACTGCTAATAGTGAAGCTGAAATTGTGACAATCACTACAGAGTTGAGTATTAAGGCTGTGAATTTTTGCGCGTTTAATAGGAACGAGAACAGGACATTGAAGGCTAATTGAGATGCACAAATGAGGGAATAAGTTGAGACTGGAAGATATAACAGACCATATGAATACATCAAATTGTTACCTGCTAATAGTAGGCCAAAAAATACATAGAGGAGATAAAGGTGACATTTTGATGGTTTTTCGGACGATGAGGAGGAGGCAATTTTTGAAGATTTAAGGAGAAACAAGAGTGGAATCAAGATAGGAAAACCAGCTGATTGAACAAATGTTGCCATCCATTTACTATTCCCACCTTTATCATAGTAAAATCTTCCTAAAAGTGTAGCTGCAGATTGTCCAACAAGTAGGAAAGTGATGTATACACATATTCTAAACCACCATCTGTAGTCTTTACTGAATCTTGAAAGTTGCTGCTGTTGGTGGTTTGTGTCATCATCTAACATTTGTATTCTGCTTGATTCTTTTCCAGCCACTACAACATTAATATAGTAATCAAATAAGTGAAAACTATAATGAAACACAACATATACAATTCAGTTGTAGAAATTTCATTTTTATTTGATGCATGATTCACTTAATCAAGCTAAATATCATGACTGGGGGAATATTAAATTACTGGTTCGGACGAATCCGGTAGCGCTTGTTTAGACTCTCTATTCGCATCCGGGAATCCGTTAAATATGTATAAATATTTACTTGTGAACTCAGTAACTAAAATGAGTTATGGGTTCTATGGCAGAACCTATAAAGTTCAAATCTTGGCTCTACCTCTGATCATGATCAGAGGCGATTTTAGGGGGCAGAAGAGGGTTTACCCGAACCTCTTTCGCAGGAAAATTACACTATATATATAAGGCAAAATTCATTTTGTGCCTTTATATAATATATTTTGAACCCCTTGGACCCAGCCCAAAAACATTGCTTAGTGGTGGAAGGAGTTCAATCTTTTTAAGGTTGTTAGTTCAATTTCTACTGGCCATAGTCTCTTTTAATTTTGTAACGTTTTCTTTTGAACCCCTTAACGGAAATCTTGCTTCCGATCATAAAGAGTGAATAAGAGCTAAGAAAGATGGGAAATATACAACTTTTGAAAGGGAAAAGAAAATCAGTGATAAACCTGGGATTTGCAGTTCCACTTCTTGAGTAGAGTCCATGATTAAGTTGTGGTACAGATAGCGCTATTAAAATCCTGTCCTTGAATAAAGAAAGCAAATTAAAGACTTATCACGTATATGAAATATCAGAAAGTCCCACCAGTTGTAATTTTAGTTTTTTTAAAGCCAACTGGGTCGATATAGTATGACAACTTTGACGAATTTAAAAAGTTGAAAATGGAAATAATTGACTCAATCTTCACTACATGAGCTAGGAAATATAGTTGCTTTTGAAAGATTACGAATTTGGTGACCAAAAATATTGTTGTGTTGATATAATGAAATGAATTGTTGAACTTTTTGAATTAAATGTAATTTTCAATACATTTCTATAATATTTCATATCGTAATTTATTTTAAAAATATCTATATAAAAAAAAAAAACAAATCAAGCTTATCAGTAATCACTCTGATTGGACTCAAATCACTCAATGGTCAATGCTTCTAGGAAAAAGAAGGAATTAGGTGAAATATATTAAAGCAGAAAGGACCTGCAGCTTTTGTGCAATTAATAATTAGGATATATATGTACTATTGCAACAATGACTTTTTAACTTTGTCCCTGCCACATGACAAACGTTTGGCCAGCTGTTAGCATTCGCAGAAATTAAATAATCTCCGATAAAACTTAGTATTTGTTATGAAATATAACTCAAAGTGGCAATATGGAACAAGGAAATAAAAGTAATTTAGTAAAATATGAACAAGAAATGGAGATACAGAGAAGGAAGAGATTTTTCTCTTTAATTGTGTGTATTTTCCTATCTATTACAAGGCCTTTATATAGACATGAAAAGTGAAGAAAATATGTCATGGAATATGTCATTGAACATAGAAAATATGTTATTGAATATGTCATTAAGCATTTGACATGAAGATCATGGAGGAAAAGTAGACATCCACCATAATATGATATTTATCATAACACTCCCCCTTGGATGTCTATAAATAATGTGTCTCGTTAAAACCTTATTAGGAAAAAATCGTATGGGAAAAAAATCATAATGAAGGAAAAAGAGTACACATATACGCCTTTTGATTGCCTCGTTAAAAACCTTGCAGGGAAAATCCGGTGGGACAAAACCTTGTAAGGGAAAAAGAGTACACCGCGTATTAACTCCCTCTGATGAGAGCATCAGTTCACATCCTTCAACCTTCGCATCCCAATCTTGTACACCAGTTTCTTGAAGGTTGACGTCAGTAGAGATTTGGTGAACAAATCAACCATATTATCACTTGAACGAATCTGTTGCATATTGATATCACCATTCTTTTGAAGATCACGTGTAAAAAATAACTTTGGTAAAATGTGTTTTGTCTTGTCTCCTTTTATGAATTATCCCTTCAATTGGGCTATGCATGCTGCATTGTCTTCATACAAAATTATGGGTAATTTGTCACACTTCAAACTACATTTGTCTCGGATAAGATATATTATAGACCTCAACCAAATATATTCTTGACTTGCTTCATGAATATAAATTATCTCAGCATGATTAGAAGAAGTACCCACGATTGATTGCTTAGTCGATCGCCAAGATATGACAGTGCCTCCACATGTAAACACATAGCATATTTGAGATCAAGCCTTGTGTGTGTCAGATAAATACTCTACATCGACATAACCAACAAGATCGGGATTGCAATCATTGCCATAAAATAAGCCCACATTGGTAGTCCCTTTTAGATAATACAACATGTGTTTGATTTCACTTCAATGTCTCCTTGTAGGAGCAGAGCTATATCTTGTTAAGACATTAACTGAAAATGTTATGTCACGCCTTTTAGTGTTAGCAAGATACATTAGTGCATCAATTGCACTAAGATATGGTACTTCAGGACCAACAAATTCTTTATTATTTTCATGAGGTCGGAATGAATCTTTATTTATATCGAGTGATCTCACAACCATCGGGGTACTAAATGGATGTGCTTTATCCATATAAAATCGCTTTAAAATCTTTTTAGTGTATGCTGATTGATTGATAAAAATTTTATCTTTCATATACTCAATTTGTAGACCAAGACAAAATTTTGTCTTTCCAAGATCTTTCATTTCAAATTCTTTCTTTAAACAGTTTACTGCTTTAGGAAGCTGCCTGGGAGTTGTAATGATATTTGAATTAACATACAAAAAGATTATAACAAATTCAAATCCAGATCTTTTTATAAAGATACAAGGACAAATTGAATCATTCTTGTACCCTTTTTTCAATAGGTACTCACACAGGCGATTATACCACATGCGCCTTGATTGTTTCAATTCGTATAAGGATTTTTGAAGCTTTATTTAATAGATTTCTTGGAAACATTAGTATGCTTCAGAACAATTTTAATCCTTCAATGATTTCCATTACACGCATATCAAGTTTTCATGTATTGCCAGATTAAAACTTGAAATAATTATATCCACCATAAGAGAACATGTCTCCATATAATCAATGTGCGGATATTTACTAATCTTCTTGTGTCACAAGTCGTCTTTATGTCTATCGACATGAACTTTTTGCACAAGAACACATTTATACCTCCATTGGCTTTATACTTTCAGGTGTTGGGACTATCCGCCCAACTTCACATTTTTTCAAGTGAAGTCAATTTTCATTGCGTATTTTTCATTTGGCCAATCATTTATCTGTCCAAATTTCATGACAGATTTGAGCTCAAGATCCTCGTCAATATTAATAATATTGAGCGCTATATTATGTTAACAATATCGTCGACGATCATTTTATATCGGTTCAATTATTACACAATAAAGACATAACTTATTGAGATCTCTTTATCTCATTATTTTCAGGTACCTGAGTCTCTCACATGAGGTCTTACGAAGTATTATGTCGTGGTGCTCTTCTAGAGCACTTGCCTCCTTATTATGACCATTTTGCCCCTCTCCTTCTTCAAGGAGTTTTATCTTTGGAACTGATTAATCTGTTACGCTTCATGCGTGCCATAGACTCTTCCCTCATGGACTTTATTCTATTTGGAGCATTAACAGCTGAAATATGACATTTAGCTTTGGGTCAGCAAATGCGTCTGACAATAATTTATAAATTAATTATCACTTGAACTTCAAGTTTATATTTTCTTATACGAGGATCTATATGTATTCATAATAATTCATTTCATGTATCACTTTCTCAGCTATCCATTTTCTCCCCCTAATGCTGGGTTCACCAACACATTTCCCAACCTTCTTTGGGAACCCATCTTTGTGCATTATGGTGGCATAATTAAATCATATAGCACATTCATATTTCTATATAGAAATTATTTGGTTCCTGACCCTGAATCGATTGTGATAGGGAGAAATTTTCATAACTTGGCTACATGCGTACAAGTGCTGGTGTATATTAAATAATACATCTCATACCAAATTTTATTTTTGGGAGTTTTGTTCTCGTAACCAATGATTTAGCTATAATTTGAGGCATACAATTTCCGCTAAGCCAACTTGGATTTAAACCAATATTATCAAGATAAATCATCATAATTTATTTGGAATTGTGCTCTAATAATTTGAGCAAGCAATCTTGCAAAAATCAAACTGCAAGTTGATAACAAATAGATACATCTATTAAAATCATATAATAGTAAACGGTCCACATGGCAGGTGACTGGGCCCATATATATATATATATATATATATATATATATATATATATATCCACATGGCAGGTGACTGAGTCCATATATATATATCACCTTTTATTCCTTCCAGAAATCAAGGGATTCAATCTCAACCTTTAACTGGTATATCATGAGAATAAGCAGCACAAGAGAATTCTTGAAGAATCTTCTATTCTTCAATATATGTCAATGTAATTCTTAATTAATTTTTCGCATCATAATTGAACCGAGATGGTCAACCGGTCATGCCAATTAATATTTGTTTTAGGAAACCTCTAGTTTACTTGTGGCATATGATTCCAGCATCATGCTTATATTTGTGTAGTACAAATTAGAAAGAAGATCGGGTAACCTTTCATATTTACCCGGTATGATTATAGAAATATGAAGATATTCAATCTTCCTTTCATTTATAGTCTCAATATGCCAATCACTTTGACTTATATATTTGAAACTCAAAAAGTTTCTTTTGAGACTTTACAATATCAATGTCATGAATAAGTTTATTCATCCGGGTAGTAACAAATTAGTTTTTCCGGAGTTCTTAACAACTTTTGTACTACAAGATCTTTTATCATACCATTCATATGGTAAATGTCTCCTTCACGGATAAAATTATATCATAATAAATTGTCATGGTCAAAATCATCATAAGCAAAATCATTTCTTGCTTTAACTTTGCCTTTAATAACTTTTATAAGGCATGACAAAATAATATTTGGCATATCACATGTACGCGACCAATGACATATTCATGTAACCACACAATAATATTTATTCTCTTTATTTTACTCAAACCTCCCTTAGAGGTGAGTTGTGTGGTATTCATATAATCATGAATTGCATGTCTTTATTCATTGCTTTTATCACATATTGCCACATTCAACTTTAGGAATGGGTTTGCATTCTCAATGTTTATCACAAGTCACATTCTCTTCAAGGAATGGATCATAATCAGTGACGTGCTTTATTATTTTCATGCCAATTTGATAGTAAGCATTGCCTTCACATTTTGAAGGATTATATTGAGAACTCTTATTGTTCTCCTTTTATAATCATAGTGATGATTATTATTATTTTGATATTTGGAACGCCCACGTTCATTGTTCAACCACTTGTTTTCATTGAAACTTATTATGCATTGCTATCACTTTCACTTCAAGAATGGAGCAAATCAAGTGGGACAATTTTCATGTCTTTTCATGAAAAATATATTATTTTTCTTTAGTCATCATTATATCATCAATATGGTACATTGGGACTCAAACCCAATGTCTTACCAATATAAAGGCATGTTAGGCCATAATAAATTGGGACTCAAACCCAACTCTTATCATTATGGAGCATCAGGACTTGATCCCGATGTCTTACCCTCAATCAATGGCATAATAGGCTAAACAATATTGAGATTCATTCTCAAGCCTTAATTTCAATCACATGCCAAGAAAGTTATACACAACTAATTTGCAACTTAGCAAATCAAATTTGCTTTCTTAAATAAGTGTACAAATCTCAAATCAGCGTAAAGCTTTATTAATTATTTGTAGCATCTATATGAAATACAACCGTTTGTAGTCAGAATATTTCTTCTAAATTCTATTAGAGTTTAAAAGGATCATAAAATCATTGTCATAATATTTATTGAGTCTCTCTCAAAAATATTATTGTTTTCGGGGTATACCCTACCTATTGGATTTGATTTAACGCCATAACTTTCCTTCACTCAATTCAACCAAGCAATTAGTGAATAAATTTATCAAAAGTACACCTAACATATATATAGTACTAATACATAAATTCAGCATTTATATTACCTGAAAAGTGACATTATAGGTAACAACTTACCAGTTGTAGCTTGTGCATCATTCATATAAAATACTTAAAAATGGTAAGTCAATAGCAAACATCAAGTAGGTCATGGATACTCAAAAATACCTCTTCTAGTAGTCATACTAATCATTGTTTGCTTTCAAATGATACGATCATAAATTATGAAGTATACTTTCTCAATAGTTGGTTTGTTTTCGAAATATCAAAGAAGTAATTAATCAACCTAGATAAAAATGTGAAGTATTTCTTGTTTTCTTCAAGATGATTTATGCTTTTAATCAGTATGACCAATTTTATTTTATTTTTTATTCCTTTTTTTGGTACTATATGCAAGTGTAAAAATTAACAACAACAACAACTACCCAGTAAAATCCCACATAGTGGGTTCTGGGGAGGATAATGTGTACGCAGACCTTACCCCTGCCCCGATCGGGACAGAGAGGCTATTTCCGATAGACCCTCGGCTCGATAAGACGAAAACAGAGTAAAAAAAAGGAGAGAATTCATTAGTAAATCCACTAGAAATCGAAATAGTAACAGAAACATAAAAACCGAAAGATGAATGACATGCAATAACAATAACCATAATCTACGGCCCGGGTCTAAGACAAACAACAAGAATAGTGTGGGACCAATATAAACTGCAAGCCATCTAAGACCAACCCTAATCCAACCCCGCCTCACCCCCGGAATGAAGTAAGGAAAGCTTTACTACCCCTATCCTACAACCCTAATGCTTGACCTCCAGGCCTTCCTATCAAGGGCCATGTCCTCGGAAATATTCATTCAAGTAAAAGAAAATGTTTAAAGTGGCAGGACAGATTGAAAATAGTTAACACATAAATATGCATAAGAAAATTTATATAAAATATCTTTGGTTACCATGACATGCATCATATCAACAATTAACTGCTACTATGATTTTCACATATAGAACTTCGAAAATTTTATTCCATTCATGTGATATAAAAGATGTAATATTAATATGTGCTTATGCAATACAGGTGTAGTACGAAGTTGTGTGCATATAAGATTTTAAAGGAATGACAAGTATAAGATAATCATACCTTCTTACATTTCATTACTTACCATATGTAGTTTCTCTTTACATTTAACCATGTGATGATATGTATGGCTTATAATTGTAATCTTTCCGGATGTAGGAAAAATTTTGTAGATATATATATATATATATATATATATATATATATACATACAATTGGTTAGAGACTCGTGCTGATAACATGTTATGAAATATAACTCAAAGTAGCAATATGGAACAAGGAAATAAAAGCAATTGAGTAAAACATGAACAAGAAATGGAGATAGAGAGAAGGAAGAGATTTTTCTCTTTAATTGTGTGTATTTTCTTATCTATTACAAGACCTTTATATAGGCATGAAAAATGAAGAAAATATGTCATGGAATATGTCATTGAACATAGAAAATATGTCATTGAATATATCATTAAGCATTTGACATGAAGATCATAGAGGAAGAGTAGACATTCACCATAATGTGATATCGTTATTTGGTTCGAGGGAGTAGGTGAGTTCTTCTTGTGTAAATTTTGCTGTTAAATTTATTTGGTTAGATTTTATATCAAAATGTTGGTATAATACTATAACTTATACCATATAAGAAGCTGAGATAAGCTATTCAGTTTTAATCCAGGATTATAATCATGGGATATCCTTATTTTAAACCAAACGATTACTATGTTCCTATTTCTATTTTCTCATAATTAAATACATTTATAAGGTACAAGAATTCATGTAATATTATTTTGATATTCCGAAATAAGAATATTATAAATATTACTCCAAGTAACATATGTGTTAAAATAATTAAAAATGTAAAAAAATTATCTTTATGGCAAACAATAGGGTACTTCGTTTTAAAAGTAAACACCTATTTTAAATTATGACCCCGCGGCCCCCGCGCGCGTCTAGATCATCTAAACCAAATAGGAGTAGTTGTTAGTTGTTACTTGTTAGTTCCATTATGGAGAGAAATAGTTAGCTAATACATCTAGAAACGAAGATGTTGATAGTTAACAAAACATTAGGATATATCAAGACTACAGTAATTATTAGTACTATTACGTACTAATTAGTAATTGTAGTTTATAAATGATTCGAAGCACAAAGACACCCAAATAAAAACATATATTATGAGGCTACAGTGACGAAACATAAGTGAATTAAAGCAACTCGTTGCAGAATTCTAATCTTATTAAAATCTGACGTTTGACTGTTTTTATCTTTTATTAATAATGATTTGTTAATGACACTGTTTTTATCTTTTATTAATACTAATGATTTGTTAATGACCGAACACTAATTGTTCATTTGACAACTTAGCCACCTTAGTTTTGGTTCTCTTGTTTAACCAAAAAATGTATCTTTCGGTCAAAGCTTATTTTTAGAAAAACTCGGGTTACTGATAACTAAGAAATTTCGTACTTTCTCAATTATACGAACAGAAAAGAACAAAAATAAGTAAGGAAATAATTGATTGCAAAGTCAATATAGAGAAAAACAGAAAAGTAAAGTGAATATATTCCAGTATTATCTCAAATGATCTTTAAAAGTGAAATTCTCTTCTCTTTTATAGGGGTTTACAAATATAACGTTTTTTTCCCTTTTATGGCCGAATCATTATAACATTAATGACACTAATGATCCGTTATAATTGACAATTGTAATTATTTGTGGAGATTTTATAACGGTTCCAATTCTTATTCCTCATTAATTAGAGGCTCATGAGTATTTCCCTTCTTACTGTCTTGATTCATTCAACCCATTTTTATTGAATGATTTAGACATGAACAACATCCCGTGAGTGATTTGTCCGTGCCTCTTGTATCTCGTGCATCTTCTAATGCAGTATTCCAGTCGTCATCTTCTTAGCGATCCACGTATCATGTCTTTTCAACCACATATAATTCCACGTGTCATATTTATTTTCAACTAATACAGATAGCCCCCCCCCCATTTGTCGAATATTATGCAATTTAATATTTGGGAAGCGGTATGTATTTATGACGGGAATTTTTGCCGCCGTTTCCCATGTATCATTATGTCTTTTTCAGAATTAACGCGTCGTATGTCACTTCCATTTAATGCATGTGCCACGTGGCCTCCGCCGATTGGGTCTGCGACTCTTTAGCATTTTTAGGGCTTTCTTGCGGCTGCGTCAGTCATGAAGTGACTATTTCATTATGACGTTTCCATCACGACTCACTTTACATGACGGTTGCTCATTCTTATAAATACCTCATGTGCCTTTAGTCTCGCGAAAACCTTCAATCTACAGTATCTTTCCCCACTAATTGTTCTTATTCTTCAGTTCATATTACTTTCTTGCATCCATATCTTCACCAAACCCTAATCCTCGTAGAACAATCATTGTAGATGAACTTCCTCCTTCAACTACTCCTATTAGGAGTAGAAGAGGCGGTAGGTTACGTAGCTTAGGGTCTTTATCTAACTGCGGTTCTTCTTCTCAACCCAACATTATTACCCCTTCTCCATCTAGGACTCGGGCTTCTTCAACCCATAGATCTTCTGCCAAAAATAGAGAATCAGGGGAACCCCTTCGAGAACCAACAGCAGATGAAATTATCCCTGCGGAATTTTCTTTCTCAACTGATCGTGAATCAATTAGGAATCAAGTTACTTCTATGACTTTCCATGATCGTGATGATATCTATCCTTCTCAGATTACTGATGGTTTGATTTCTCTTGTGCGAAGAAATGCTACTAGAAGCCTAATTTTCCAATTTTAATTCCTGGTCCAAACCAAAGGATAACTTCGTTCCTATCTGGTTATTCTTTCGTTTACACATATCCTTTTACTTTAGGTTTCAGACCCCCTATCGACCCAGCTTTCATAGAATTATGTCGCTTCTTCAATGTTTACTTAGGACAGATTGGTCCTATTGTATGGAGATTCGTTGCATGTTTACGATACTTATCTAATTTGGCCTCTTTAACCTTCACTTCTCAACACTTGCTTCATCTGTATTCCCCTAAGTCTCAGGGGTTTTCACTCTCGCTGCCAGGAGCAAAAGGATTTTGGTTAGCCCTGGAGATGATAAGAATTGTGGCTGGTATACCCGTTTTGTTGCTGCTCCCACAAGTGGTTTAGTGGGTGAAGAGAACATGCCTTTGCAGCGAAGTGGAATTTTGCACGTAAGTTCTTTTTCATATTTTTCTTCTTTTATGAAAGAAAAAGAAATTGACGATCTCATGGACGTTTTTTTTCAACTTTTAGCAACCATGAAAGTTTTTAATGAAATACCAGACTTCCGTGCTTGGGTAGAAAAGATGTTATCGGTTGGCCCCATGGAAAAAGATCTTGGAAATACCTTTCTCATTGGTTTGGTTGGAAAGTCAAAACTCATGGTATCTCTTCCTTTAATTAATTTTTTTCTTTCTTTCGTATTTACTTGGGGATTTCTAACTTTTTCCTTCATTAGGATTTCCCATTCGAGGTGTCAGTATCGCGTCTATTACTTCATCAAGACTTTGTTTGTCTCTTGCTCAAGAAATGATTTTAAATTCCTCATCAAAGAGAAAAGCTGAGAGAGCTCATGGCTCTGATGGTGAAGAGGAATAAGAAAAGGGTTCCTTAGTGCGCAGGCCTCGGGCTAGAAGTGTAACACCCTGTAAATTCGGCTTAGGTGTGAATGTGTTAAATGAGTGGTAAGGTTATATCTTGAACATGTGAAGTCCCATCGGGATGATTATGGGTGAAAATAATTATTTCAAAATCAAGATGGAAAGTGAGGTGCATAAGATTTGACAAAATCGACTAAG
The DNA here is from genome assembly GCF_000393655.2 of Nicotiana sylvestris. NCBI lineage: Eukaryota > Viridiplantae > Streptophyta > Magnoliopsida > Solanales > Solanaceae > Nicotiana > Nicotiana sylvestris. The sequence goes on from NC_091064.1 coordinate 195,739,434, forward strand.
TTTGCAGAAGGTTTGTATTCCATCAGGTTTTAGTGAAAATATATAAGGAATTTGGGAAAACTCAAAGCATGAAAGTTGTAGGCCTTTGAAATAACTTTCCAACAATATATTATAGAGCCCGAACGGACCTCTGTGCAAAACGTTATGTGTATTTTATATAACAATATGCGATATGCGCACCCGGTAGCGTGCCCATAAGTGCGACCGCGATAATTTTGAGGCAGTGTTACTGCCGTTTACGCGGTCAGTAGCGTGGGCAGGCCTCCAGGTGCGCGAGTGAGCTAGTGGGGGTCATTTTAAAGCTATATTTCGTCCCCCACAACCCCAAAACATAAAAACTTGCTCTAGAAAGGAGAACTCTCAAAAACCTAACTCCTTAAGGGTCCTTCCACCACCCAAGGTAAGTTCTAATGGTGATTCTAAGTTGATTTCAATTTCCTAACATCTTATTAACATGGTTAAACCCTGCATATCATTAGATATTCAATTGGGGCATCATTGTTGAGAGAAGAAACCCTAGAACTCGAATTCAAGAAGATTGAACGTCAAAAAGGTAATGTCTTCACCCTCTAATTGATTCTAGCATTGGATTAATGATTATTGACTCAACTTCATGATATACGAGTTGATGGGTTTGATAGAAAAGCATGAACAATTATAGGTTTGGCTTGTTGATTGTTGATTATTGGTTAAGGGTGTTGTTTACCTTATGGGTGATAAAGAATAATATTGATTATAACTATTTGAGACTTTAGAATTTATCTAGGAGCAAGAGAATGAGTTATTAGGTGTAGAGACACCATTAATAAGGACTATGAAGCTTTATGCCTCCAAGTGTTTGAGAAAATGCCTAAGTAACCAAAACACGAGTATTATTGCTAATACGGAATCCCTTTGACTTGTATTGATATAGATTGAAGTTGAAGGGGTTGACGAATGTTGTATCATGCTCAAGAGCAGGAAGTTAAGGAATGTAAGGCCAACTCTCTATGTTTGAGAATATTAATGATTCTCCCTACACTACGTTTCTTTTACGACGTATCAATTGCCTCAAAAATATAGTTAAACCTAGTTCCTTGAATAGTTGTAGAGCTTCTATTCTCTAGCTTCATAACTTGTTCATGACTTTCATTCTGAACGTTGTGAGCTCAGTGCGTATTCAATATAGACTTGGGCTTGATGCCCCCGAGTCTTAGTATAGATTACTCAGTATGCCATAAACAGTTGAAGTTTCAGTGTTCATAATCAGTTCAAGAATACATGTCTCAGTCTAGTCCTATTCAGTATTCCAGTATTATGTAACTCAGTATGATCCAGTATTATGTAACTCAATGTGATTCAGTATTTCACTATCATATATTGCAGTATGATTCTCAGTCCCTGATTTTAAATCCCTGAATGTTGAACACTTGTATTTGGGCCTGAGGCCGCAGTTTATGCTTTATGCATCTTTGGGCTTGAGGCCGCAGTTTATGCTTTATGCATTTTGGACCTGAGGTCACAGTTATGTATACGTATACTTGGGCCCGAGGCCGAAGTATATATATATATATATATATTAGGCCTGAGGCCGCAGTTTAATATTCAGATAAACAGGTTGTTCATCATTCAGAAGAGGGAGTATTCATATCCTTACTTCCTTTCAGTTCAATTATTAGTTACCGTTCAGTTATCAGTTATCATATCAGATACCAGTTATCAGTTCAGTTATCAGTTATCAGTTCAGTTACCAGTTATTAGTCCAGTTATCATTTATTAGTTATCATTTCATTTATCAGTTATCAGTTATCATTTCAGTTTCAGTTTCAATAGTTATCATTTCAGTTATCAATTATCAATTCTCAGATATCAGTTTAGTTTTAGTTTCAGCATTTGTAATTCTTTCTTTCAGTTGCTTTACATACCAGTACAATTTAAATGTACTGACGTCCCTTTTGCCCGGGGCCTGCATCTCACAATGCAGGTAATGATTTACAGGTTGATGATTCAGAGCGCTAGGATTCTCGTACCAGCTATTTGGTGATCCCCAGTTCTTTCGGGGCATTATCATTACTACGGTCTTCAGTATTCATATACATTCAGTGTTTTCAGTACTCAAATAGAGGCTTCATAGACTAGAGTAACAGTTAGACAGAGTCTCAGACTTTTCATATTAAGCTATGTTGGCTACAAATATGTTTCAGAATTGTATTAGTATTTTCGCACTTTGATTTATATCATCCAGACTTTCAGTATATCAGCATGTGTTAGTTTATCTTCCGCATTTAGTATATTATGATATCACATGTTGATTCAGCCAGCCAGTTGGTTCGCTCGGTCACATGTAGTCAGGCACTAAGTGCCGTGTTACGTCCAGGCCCAGGTTCGGGGCGTGACAAGAAGGCGGGTTGTTTTGGATGATAAAGTCACCCCTCCTCCAAGTTCAATTCCCGTGAATGACCTGAAAGTGTTGTTTTAACGAGCTCTGATGAGGAGATGAATGTTGCACCTCGTGACTCTATTGATCAATTATTTTCCCGTGGGTTTTATAATGAAGATTTTGACTTTGTTCTGAAGAAGCTCCTCTTGCCTCTTTCCCAATGTCCGCTCCTACTGGTCCTCAAGTTTTTGCTCCTGTCGCTGCTGCTACTGCTCTTCCCGTGGCTATTTTCACTTCCTTAACTATCCCTACTGCTACTACTTCTCGTGTTGAAGTTGGTTTTTCCAGTATCAATAAGATGAAAAAAGTTACCTTTGAAGTCCCCGAGGATGGTAATCTTTTGAAAAAGTCTAGCCAAAGTCGATGTATGGCTAAAACCTTTAATTGGCCCAGTTGAGAAGTCCAAATTGGAAAACCACAGTTCTTTAACGTGGATGAATGATATTGTTCATTCATCTTTGAAGGTATAAGTCTTAACTTTTTTTTACTCCCCTCGTGATTTTTATCTTTGTTCGATAATCACTTATTTCCTTTCTTGTGTAGATTAATTTGATAGGCACAGAGCTTATGAAGAGAATTGCCAATACCGAGCAGCTAGTCAATGATTATCGTACGGACGCAGATAACTGGAGGGAACAACATGAGAGTCTTTAGTTGGAAAAAGAAGTTTTGGATGAGGAGAAATGTGCTTTGGAGCAGCAAGTACAAGTGATGGCATCAGAATTGGAAATTGAAAAAGCCTCTTCCAGTCAAGTGGGCAAAGACAAAGACATTCTTGATTCTTCATTTGCAGAGCAGCTTTCAAATGCTACCGAAGAAATTAGGGGTTTGAAAGACTTGCTTAATCAAAAGGAGGTTTATGCTGGGGAGCTTGTTCAAACGCTCACTCAGGCTCAAGAAGACTTTCGTGCATCTTCAGACAAGGTCCATGTTGCTCCCAAATGCACACCCAAGTATACGTGGTCGACAAGTAATATAAGATTGTAAGTTCAGTGTCGACCCCACAAAGACTTGTACCAACTACCCACTAAAATCACCAAGATTGTTATTCAGTCAAAGCTAAAATCAAGTTCAAAAATGTGATTATACTAAGTTATAATTCTAAGTATTAACTAAATTATCAAGCAGTAAAATGATTGTTATGTATTCAATGGAGATAAATATTCCAGGGTTGTGATCGATTCACCAATTCTATTGTCTTCTAGTTAACTCTCCCTCTCATACAATTCACTCATGGTTGCTAATTAATCGATAATTGCTCTCATAGCCTTCTCCCGAAGTACTACTCGTCTATTCAAAATAGATTAACGCCTATATTCCTATGAAATTAATTTATTAAGAATGCATTAAGACTATGATATTTAATTAAGTACGGTGACTAGGTATATTCCTATTCTAACCACAAATCCGCCCCCCTAAGGGTTAAGATCATGCTCTCTTCAATTCTTCTCTAATCTAAACACAGCTTTCCCAAGCATAGCATAGATAGTAAATAGAACCTAACTGCTAGCCAGACAATTAAGCAATTAATCACAGAATTGAAGAAACAACCATATATTAGTGAATTATAATCAAGGTTAAGTCAACGTTAAACAACAATATTCATGGCTAAATCACAACCCCAGAACAATGGATTTTTAGCCACTCATGATACTAGCAAACAATTGCATAAGTTTTGAATAATTGAAAATACTAGAAAAAGATGAAGAAATTTGAGATGGTCTTGCTTCTGAATGTTTCTCGTGTGTCTTTTCCCCCAAAGTGGTATCTCCCCCTTCACAAATACGTTTAGTCTTGCTTTTATACATGTTGGGTAGGTCTAGGGCCGAAATAATCGTGTCCCGGGCGAAATTGGAGAAAATTCACGTCATTGGCACCCTGTCTAGCGTCAGGCGCCCTCTACGGCGCTGCCAATTTTTTGTTACTATTTTTGGCGCCACATGTAGGTTTAGGCACCACCTGTGGCGCTGAAATGTCCAACTTTCCTGTTTTTGTCCGTTTTGGCTCTAATTTTTGCACATATTGCCCCCGATTGCTCCCAGATCATTCCTAAACATAAAAACACATTAAATTAATATAAATCAATACATTCCACATCCTAAATTCACGAAACAAAAGTAATATATGAGGCGATATACATACAAATATATATATTTTAAGCGAAACATCAACACCCCACACTTAGACTCTTGCTCGTCCTCGAGCAATGGGACTATCAAATAAACCTCCAAACACGTACAAGTCTCAATTATGGAGGAGAACTTTAACTTTTAACCACACACTATACCCTTGACTATGATCAATACCGGCACACGAGCATGAACATACAAAATTTCACATTCTTCCCGTTTAAGCATGCCTAAATATAATATTTCAATTCAATCAATTCCAACAACATATTTGTCACCACCCAACCTCAAAAGCCGACTTGTAACCACTAAGCACCCTCAACTCACGCACTCACCCAACAAGAAAGTTTACAACATTACCAATCATTCATGAGATCATGTGCCCTCGCCAACAAACAAAAGAGTGAATATAGATTAGTCCACACATTCAAATATGCTTTTGAATATAGATTAAGTACATCACACAATTGAACAAAATTCACTCACTCTCACAAAGAATTCATATGCATCCCGTGATCGTATCGTAAGCTTGCTCGTAGTGTATATCTCTACTAATTTAAGCTAGCCAAATCTAGGATCAATTAGGCAGGTTGTAATGTAGGCTAAGGGACGTGTATGATATATTTAGAAATAGTGACTAACCCTCCTAAGCACTTTAATACACTACATTCACAATTCAAACAGATATTCTTCTCAACCAATTCACTTGCCACAAACCATATGCACATAGCCCTTACTTTCATTAAGCAATTCTATACTCCCACTAGCACAAATTATTAAGAATTGGAGGTGTGTACTTTTTTTACATACTTTAACTATCATTTTTTCTTTTCTTCGGTTCTTTTTTTCTTCTTCACACACTCCATACATTAAAGTTCATCAGCTAATGACTTTTGATTTCAACTTTTAGTGCACCAACGGGCCTTTCCATGGTTCCACTCAAAAACTACTCCCCAATATCTCACCTTACTTATTTTAGCGACTAAGTACCTTAGGAGGTAAAGGTTCAATCAATCTCAAATTAAGAGCAAAATAGGAGTATGGTTTGTAATGTGGTTGCCAAAGAAAAGGTCTATAGGCTCAAAGGGGCTAGCAATAAAAAAAATTTGTTTTCTTATGTGACAAGCACATTTATGATCAAGCAAGAAAATGCCTACGTCATCTCCTAGATTAGCACAACTTACAATTTCGCTTCAATTAACACACGGGGCAAGTTCTAGACTACACAGGATAGCACAGAAGATCACAAATCCTCACACACACGTTGCACATGACTCAATCACAACGGTTTTGTTCAACTCTCAAGTCAAGAAAGCACACATAATTGAGAAAATTAAGCAATATTACACTATGTAGCATACAAGTCAAACAACTGAGAAAAGACGTTACGAAATAGGCTATTTACTTTACTTAGGCTTCACAATTAAAACCAAATGCACGAAAAAATAGAATGTATGTCGTAGCCTAATGTACCAGCATCAACCATGTCAATGAGTATCTCGAAGCGGCTCAGTTTCTTCCTAAACTACTCTTAAAAAAAGTACCCGGTTCGAGCTACATCCTTGGAAAAGAACCGGTGCCCAAAGAAAAATCAAGGAATACTACCTAACTATTCTAAAAAAAACTTTTTGGTATTTTTAATCGGACTTTTATCCCTCAAAAAAATTGTCCAAAAGATCCATCGTTGGGAAAAGTCCGAACTTTTTCTATTTTTTTTGCAATTTTCGTTTTTTTACCTAGACTATGTCTACTACGAGTTCTAAAAGAAAAAAATAAATAAAAAAAATAGTTTTATACAATTACACTTCAGAAAGTAGTTTCCCCACCCCACACTTATATTATGCATAGTCCTCGATGCATGATCATAGAGAAAAAATATTAAAATAAGGGTGAGAAATACTCCATGAGGCCCTCTCGGGCCTAGCTCGGACATGATCCTCAATATTAAGGGTCGGGACGACCCCACACTTAAGCTCAAACATGCTTCTCAGCTTCAACTTCGGGTACTCAGACTTTCCCTACTCTGCAAAACAAAAACAACACGAAACTTGACACTATATAAAAAAAAATACAGGCTGGTTGCCTCCCAACAAGTGCCTTATTTATAGTCGTGGCACGACTCCCCGGCAAATGTGCCAAAAACTTGTTGATCCCATGAAGTTTAGCCTTTTCCACACTCTCGGAAGGTCTCCTCTTTCATCTTTGGCTCTTTTCGCAATCATCTTTACACACTCAGCTTGCAACACTACCTCCTCTAACTTAGTTGTCCCACCTGGATCACTACAATTCACATAAGGACTCTGCTCTATCCCCTTCGATTCTACCACAATAATCATGCACAAGTCCTCATAATGCTTAGGGAGATTAAGTGCCTTGTACATAAAAGTGACTTCCTCATCGTCAACTCTCATCTTCAACTTCCCTTCTCTCACATCAATAATCGCTCCAGCAGTAGCTAAGAATGGTCACCCAAAAATAATGGGCACTTCCTCATCTGCCTCGTAATCAAGAACAATAAAATCAGCAGGAAGAATAAACTTCCCCACTCGAACTAACACATCCTCAATAATTCCTTATGGCATAACTAGTAACATATCTGCTAACTGTAAAGTGATTGTAGGAGGTCTTAGCACCCCCAATCTGAGTTGCTTAAACAAAGAAGATGACATCAAATTTATACTAGCCCCTAAATCACACAGAGCTCTACCAACTTCTTGTTTTTCAAGAGACAAAGGAATTGTGAAACTCCCAGGATCTTTCAACTTAGGAGGAAGTTTACTCTGAACTATAGCACTGCACTCTTCAGTAAGTGCAATTGTTTCAAACTCTATATGTCTTCGCTTGTTTCACAATATCTCTAAGATACCTTGCATACTTAGGCACTTCTTGCAAAATTTTCACCAAAGGCAAATTCATACGCACTTGGCTCAAAATATCTAAGAATTTCTTGTACTTCGCATCATCTTTTTACTTTTGCACTCTTTGTGGAAACAGAGGTGGTGTCCTTGTCACAATTACTGGCTCTGATCCTTTGTTCTCTTTCTCATTCTCCTCAACTGGCTTGGGAACCAATTCTCCTTCAGGACTAGCCGTGTACTTCTTTTTCTTTGGAACTTCTTCTAGTTCTCTTCCATTTCTCAAGGTAACTACATTGACTTGAGCTTTAGGATTAGGCTCAGTATCACTAGGAAGATCCCCAACTGGTGGAGTATTTTAGGCACTGGCAAGTTGTCTTATTTTTCGCTCTAAATTTCTCATCGTTGCTGCTAGGGCCTGATGGTCAGCCATTAATTTCATCATCATCTCCTCAAGGTGACACGTCGAGTTTGCATGTTGTTCCGCCTGAGGTGGTCTATATTGCTGTTGAGGAGCTTGTGGCCTGTACTGATTCTGAGCACCTTGATTTTCACCCCAAGAAAAGTTTGGGTGGTTCCTCTAGTTAGGATTGTCGGTGTCCCCATACTGATTTTCTTGGACTCGATTTTCATTACCCACAAAATATACAGACTCTGGATTTGCTGGGCATAGATTGCTCATGTGACCTTCTCCACATACTTCACAAAATATCTGAACCTGTTGCACTGGTTGAGCTTGTTGCTTATTAATAACCAAGGTCATCTGATTGACTTGGTTGGTTAATGTGGAAATTTGCGCTGACAATGCAGACACGACATCTAACTCGAGAGCCCCTACAAATTTTTGTACCGTGTGTCTGCCCATTTCTCCTTGCCAATCCGGATTGCTTTTGGAGAATTTGTTCAATAATACATATATCTCATCAAAGCTTTTCTCTAACACTTGACCTCCAGCTGCAGCATCTACCACAATCTTTGTTTCAGGATGTAGACCTTCTATGAAAGTGTGAGCTAATAATTCTCTTGTCTGATTGTGATAAGGAAAGTCTCTGATTAGCCCCTTGAACGTCTCCCAAGCTGAGTATAAAGACTCTCCTGCTTTCTGTTTGAAGGCCACTATCTCACTTCTTATCTTTGTAGTTTTGCCTGAAGGGAAGAACCTTGCCAGAAATTTCCTTGCCAAATCATTCCATGATGTAATAGAATTAGTTGGTTCTGCCTTCAGCCATCGCTTTGCTTCGCCCAACAGTGAGAGAATGGAAAAAATGTGAGCCTCACATAGTCTGGAGTGACTCCGTCAGTGATATAAGTGTCACTAATCTCTAAGTAGTTCAGGATATGCTATTGTGGATCCTCATGTGGAAGATCCATAAACTGCCCATTCGCATGAAGTAGCTAGATCATGCTCTGTTTCAGCTCAAAGTGCCCAGTAAGCATGGGCTTCACAATATTGGAGGTGACATTAGCAATGTTAGGCATAACCACCTCCTGAACAACCATATGTTCCTCCTCTGCCATGTTCGCAGGAAATTGAACAAGTGCCTAAAGATTATTAGTATCCTTGGCTTCCCTCAACCTCCTATGAAATGTCCTCTCAGGTTCGGGATCAAAGCCTTGAAGTCTGTCATGGCTTCTGACCCTGCACATTCAATCAAAGTCCCTGAGATCAGAGAAACTATCAAGTAACGTTAGACTTGACGAAATAAACAAACTAAGCAAAAACTAGAAAGTAGTTAATATTCAAATCCCCGGCAATGGCGTCAAAAATTTGTTGCTCCCAAACGCACACACAAGTATACGTGGTCGACAAGTAATATAAGATTGTAAGTCCAGTGTTGAACCTACAGAGACTTGTACCAACTACCCACTAAAATCACCAAGATTGATATTCAGTCAAGCTAAAATCAAGTTCAAGAATGTGATTATACTAAGTTATAATTCTAAGTATTAACTAAATTATCAAGAAGTAAAATGATTGTTATGTATTCAATGGAGATAAATATTCCAGGGTGTGATCGATTCACCAATTCTATTGTCTTCTAGTTAACTCTCCCTCTCATATAATTCGCTCATGGTTGCTAATTAATCGATAATTGCTCTCATAGCCTTCTTCCGAAGTACTACTTGACTATTCAAAATAGATTAATGCATATATTCCCATGAAATCAATTTATTAAGAATGCATTAAGACTACGGTATTTAATTAAGCATGGTGACTAGGTATATTCCAATCCTAACCACAAATCCCCCCCCCCAGGGTTAGGATCATGCTCTCTTCAATTCTTCTCTAATCTAAATACAGACTTCCCAAGCATAGCATAAATAGTAAATAGAACCTAACTGTTGGCCAGACAATTCAGCAATTAATCACAGAATTGAAGAAACAATCATATATTAGTGAATTATAATCAAGGTTGAGTCAACGTTAAACAACAATATTCATGGCTATATTACAACCCCAGAACAATGGGTTTTTAGCCACTCATGATACTAGCTTACAATTGCATAAGTTTTGAATAATTGAAAATACTAGAAAAAGATGAAGAAATCTAAGATGTTCTTGCTTCCGGATGTTTCTCGTGTGTCTTTTCCTATAAAGTGGTGTCTTCCCCTCCAAATAAGTTTAATCTTGCTTTTATACATAGTGGGTAGGTGTAGGGCCGAAATAACCGTGTCCCAGGCAAAATTAGAAAAAATTCATGTTACTGGCGCCTTGGATAGTGCCATGCCCCCTCTACGGCGCTGCCAATTTTTTGTTATTGTTTTTGGCGCCACAGGTAGGGCTAGGCGCCACTTGTGGCGCTAAAATGTCCAACTTTCCTGTTTTTGTCCGTTTTGGCTCTAATTTTCGCACATATCGCCCCCGATTGCTCCCGGATCATTCTTACACATAAAAACACATCAAATTAATATAAATCAATGCATTTCACATCCTAAATTCACGAAACAAAAGTAAGATATGAGGCGATGTACATACAAATATATATACTTTAAGCGAAACATTAGTCCAGTTCTTGGAGGGATCATTCACCCCTTTCAAGGCTTCTTATGATGCTTGTTTGCTGAGAGGGAAGAGTTGGAGGCTGAAATTGAGCAATGGAAAAAAGATTACGAGGCCCTTGAAGATAAAACAACTCTTGATGTAAGTTGGGATTTTTTGAATACGCGTCTTGAGACTTTGATGGAGGCTAGCCAGGAATGCTTTGACTTGACTGTTGAGATTGCAAAAGCTAAGGAAACTATTAAAAAAACTCAACAACGTCAAAAATTTTCCTCACCTGAGGTCGGCATTCCCGAATGTGATGAACTTACTCCTAGTGAAGTTGATGTTTCAAACCTCTTCTGCTCAAGTTGTGTCTTCTCTCGTTGCTGATGATGCCTCATTGAATTCTGGCTCTCTTGCTGCTGATAGAACTGCTTTAGATCCTGCCCCATAATGTTCTGTGAACTTTTAGTTGGTAACTTTGTTTCTTTCTTTTTTTCTTTTTGGAACAGTTGGCAAGTTTTTACCCCTAGTATATTTTGGGGTTTATTATCAAAGTGCCTTTGTTTTAACTAAGCTCATACTTAGTTTTGGCCAAGTTTAATATATATAATATTTCGTTTGAATTTCTGTTCTACTTTTTAATTTGCATTTAAAAATATTTTAGTATTTTGTGATTTTTGAATAGACACGAATTTTTATCAAAGAGGTCTGATGATAGGCTATAATTGCGTATTTTAGTCGATTATTACACTCTAATTTACTGCACTTTAGTTGAGTTTGCGCTTTAATCGCTAGTGTCTTGCACTAACTGTATGTTTTATGCCTTGTAGGAGTGATTCCGAGCTATATAGATGTTATGGAATGAATTCAAGTGATTTGGAGCTTTGAAATCTGTGTAAAAGCTTAAGGAATTAAGCCGGGATCGCGTTTGGGGGTCAACGGATGATAGTTAGAGCAAACGAAGAATCGAGCAGGCATACTGCGCACTATCTAGTAAAATACACATGACGTTTTGCTCAGGAATCCTTTTGGGCTTTACAATATATGGTTGGAAAGCTAACTCAAAGGGCTACAACTTTCATGTTTTATGGTTTTCCAATTTCGAAACGGAACAGGGTGAAAACGCGCGAACTACAAAGTTTGCGCGATAGTTCGCGCGTATAAGGAACAAAGGCAGAATACTGCGCGAAGTAGTGCGCGAACTCTGTAGTTCGCGCAATAGTTCGCGCACTACCAACCCGGAAAAATGTTATTTAGGGGTAAAATTGGAATTCCTTCTTAATCCCACTCAATATACATAAAGCAAAAGCTCCATTATTGAGGGAAGATCAGATTTTAGAGAAAGAGTTTTAGAGAGAGGAACTTTTTGAGGAGCTTCATCTTGGAGCTAAGAAAGGAGAAGAAGAACAATATCTTGGAGCAAGGATTCAAAGAGTTCTTCTAAACTTTCTTCTATTTGTTTGTTTATATTATGTTTAAAACTTTTATTGTTGATTTTTGTATGATTATGAGTAGCTAAATACTCTAGTATTCTTGGGTCATGTATGTTAGATGATCTTGTTGTTTGAAGCTTAGATTGAAGATCTTGAATCTATCGTTATGAGTTGTTTATTTGATTCTGCTTCTAATTATTTTACTGCGTAGCTAACAGTGAAATATTATTTACGAATCTTGAATTAAACTTGAAAAAGGAAATTCTTGATTGCATATAGAATCAAATAGAGCAAGATCCGGATCCTGGTCATCGGGTGAAAGATTCGCAATTAAGATAGAACTATACTTAATTGCCTTGCTTGGTTAAGAAATAGGATTTGTAAATGCATTTGAGTTAATATTAATGCCATAGACATATAGGTATTAATTTAACTTGAATAGATGCATAAGAACTCGAAAGATTCTTATGAATATTATTAACCCTATAATCAATAATCCGGATAATTCAATAAATCAATCTTAAGCTAAAATAGTAGCATGATCTCTAGCAAGTCCATGACCCGGGAATATATTTACCCAAATTGTTATTAAAATATTGTGAAATTGGTGTAGTAATTTTGTGTTGAATTATTGTGCAATTATTAAGTAAGTTGTAAATTGGTTCTTTATATATTTTGTGATAATTTAGCTTGAATTGATAATTGTTTGAGTCTTCATTAGTCGAGAAGTTGATCACAATTCCTCGTGGGAACGATACTCTACTTACTACTATATTACTTGTCGATCGCGTGCACTTGCGTGAGTGTTTTAGTCGCAACAGGTTTTTGGCGTCGTTGCCGGGGAATTAGACATTAACAAGTCTTCTAGGTTAGACTTTTATGATTATCTTTACAAGTTTATTTTCTTTTCTTTTTGTAAATATGTTATTTTTATAACTATTTGATTTTTCTCTTAGTATGTTTCTAGTTCTCTCAGGATGACATCTGAAGATGAAATATACAGAGGTAAGGTTTATGACCCGTATATTTGGGCTAGTCATGACCTCACCTCTTGTACATCTGAATTTGAATATGGGAGTAAGGGTTGGTATTGGGACGGATATTCTCGATTAGTGGATTCTGCGAAACGACGTTGTTTACAAACAACGGTGATGAAAGATTGGTCTAAGGAGAGAGATGAGCTTGCACAAAAAAGTGATAATTTTGGCTTGGTTGTGCATAACTTGGATTCAGAATTGAGTGCAAAGGTTGATGTGTGTAACGCCCAACAATTTAATGATGAGTTATATGAAGCTGAAAAAAATCTTCTAGACCAAATAGAGGAGCTAAAACAAGAATACCAATCATTAGATCATATTTTTCTTGAGGATATCCATGTTAAGAAGAGTGCTCTAGAGTCATGTGAGGGAGTAGATAACACTACTTTAGAAAAATTGAGTGTTTGTATAAATGGGGATGTAAATAGTAGTAAAATTCATGAGTTATGGCGCATTAGACCTCATTCCAATCATTTTTCCACATTGTGTTTAGATAGTAAGATAGTAATCGAGCCATCTGACCATATGGGGAAGTCAAAGAGTGAGGATGAAAATGTCTATATTCTTGAATTTATTGTGCCAAAAAGCAAAAATTACATTCCTCATCCAAAGGCCGAGAAGTGTCGAGTGAAAAATTTATTACTTGGTCTGGTTATCTTTGTAGCCCCACCAAAGAAGCATAGTGACAGACTTGATGCCTTGTTGGGGGCTCAATTTATAAGTTCAAGGTGGAGGCAAAAAGTGGTTCACGTCGTGCCGCGACGTAAAATAAGGCGCTTGTTGGGAGGCAACCCAGCTTTACTGCTTTCTTTTATTTTTATTTATTTTTGTTTATTTTAGTTTTCTACCTTTGTAGCATTTGCTGTAGGATTATGAGCATAGAAGAAAAGCCACTGAAAGTGTGCAAATGCGAGACAGCTGGTTGGAACTAGTGTGAGGTAACCGCACAAAGGACCATCCTTAGGAGAAGTCTGAGTACCCCGTGAGCTGCCAGTGCTTCGGTCTTTGGCCTTTCAAGGAGTTTCTTGTCCACCCTTGTTATTTTTGCTTTATTTGTGCATTGGGGACATTGCACTCTTTTAAGTGTGGAGTGGGAGAATTCCTTTTGATAATTAGCTTTTTAGTATTTTAGCTTCTTATTTCTTTTCTTCGTAGTTGTGTAGTATTTTAGAAGATTAATTTTTTTTATGTGAAAAAAAATGGTAGAAAAATTAGACTTTTCCCTACGACGGATCTTTTAGACGAATTTTCTTGAGGGAAGTGAGTCTAAAGAAAACGACAAAAAGATTTTTATTTTTTTTAGGTAGTGTAGCAATTCCCCCTTGGTTTTTCTTTAAGCTGCGGTTCTTTTCTAAGGGTTTATCTTGAACCGGGCATATGTAGTTTTTAATTTCCGTTTTCATTTTTTTTTGATAGGTAAACTAAAATAAGGAGTTATAAGCTATAGAAAAGTGAACCCATAGCGTTGACACACCTGAACACAATAGACCCTAGAGTGTAACGCGCTTAGTCTTAATTGTTGAATCTCACTGAAAGTGCCTTAATTTGTATGTTTGTACTAAATTGAATGCTCGTAATGGAGTGTCTTGATGAGCTGATCTGGAATGAGTCATATGCCATGTGTGGTGAGTATTTGTGTAGTCCATGTATTGTACTTGTGTCTAGAACTTGCCCGGTATGTGAGTTGAAGCGAAATTTGAGGTGATGCTTGGTTTGAAAAATGGTGTTAGGCTTTCTTTGACTTTTTTTGAGTTTAATTGCTTATCACAAATAAAATTTGTCCCTAGTTAACCCTTTTGAGCCTTTAGACTTTTGTTTGGCACCCGCATTACAAGTCCATACCCTTTTGTTCTTAATTAACATTGTCTTGATCCTTTTACCTCTTAAAGCACGTTAATTATGAGAGGAGAGCTAAAAGAAGTAAGAAGAAAATAAGTGTGGGGTGGCTTTTGAGTGGAACCAATAAAAGGATGAAAGGGGCACTTATGTTGTAAACGAATACACCACTAGCAGAAATTGAGTGACAAGAAAAATTACATTGTGTTTTGCTCTAGCTAGTGGGAATGAATTAATAGAGTGCTTAAAGAAGAAGGGCGTATTTTTGGGATGATATTGTGTATAAATGAGAAGTGGGTTGAAGAATTTATGCTGAAAATTGCTCGTGTGATGTGTTAAAGTGCTTAGGGGTTGAGTCACTATTCCTAAATACATCCTACCCGTCCCTTAGCCCACATTACAACCATGAAAAAGTCCTAATTGATTTTGGATTGAGCTAGCCTACATTAGTAGAGATTTACATTAAGGGCAAGCTTATGGTACCAATTGCATGCATGTGACCTCTTTTGTGAGAGTGAGTGATTTCCTTGATATATGTGAATATATGAATTGAATGTGGGGGATTGAACTCAGTCTTTGTTGATGTAATTGTGAGGGCATATGAATCGTGACAGAGAAGCAAGTTGATTTCTGTGTAGAGTACTATGAGGAAGTGTAAATATTTCATGGAACTTGAGAGTTGACTTTGAGGCTAGGATTGTTCACTGCTAGGCGTAATATATGTACATTGTTCTAGGTGTAATGCGTTAAGGGAAATGGTTGAGTGAAGGATTCTCATAGATAGAGTAAATTTTTGATTGCTCGAGGACGAGCAATGGTTTAAGTGTGGGGTGTTGATGATAGGCTATAATTGCGTATTTTAGTCGATTATTACACTCTAATTTACTGCAC
This sequence comes from Nicotiana sylvestris, assembly GCF_000393655.2. Lineage (NCBI taxonomy): Eukaryota > Viridiplantae > Streptophyta > Magnoliopsida > Solanales > Solanaceae > Nicotiana > Nicotiana sylvestris. Next base: position 195,755,020 of record NC_091064.1, read on the forward strand.
TTTAGTTGAGTTTGCGCTTTAATCGCTAGTGTCTTGCACTAACTGTGTGTTTTATGCCTTGTAGGAGTGATTCCGAGCTATATAGATGTTATGGAATGAATTCAAGTGATTTAGAGCTTTGAAATCTGTGTAAAAGCTTAAGGAATTAAGTCGGGATCGCGTTTGGGGGTCAACGGATGATAGTTAGAGCAAACGAAGAATCGAGCAGGCATACTGCGCACTATCTAGTAAAATACACATGACTTTTTGCTCAGGAATCCATTTGGGCTTTACAATATATGGTTGGAAAGCTAACTCAAAGGGCTACAACTTTCATGTTTTATGTTTTTCCAAATTCGAAACAGAACAGGGTGAAAACGTGTGAACTACAAAGTTCGCGCAATAGTTCGCGCGTATAAGAAACAGAGGCAGAATACTGCGCGAAGTAGTGCGCGAACTCTGTAGTTCGCGCAATAGTTCGCGCACTACCAACCCGGAAAAATGTTATTTAGGGGTAAAATTGGAATTCCTTCTTAATCCCACTCAATATACATAAAGCAAAAGCTCCATTATTGAGGGAAGATCAGATTTTAGAGAAAGAGTTTCAGAGAGAGGAACTTTTTGAGGAGCTTCATCTTGGAGCTAAGAAATGAGAAGAAGAACAACATCTTGGAGCAAGGATTCAAAGAGTTCTTATAAACTTTCTTCTATTTGTTTGTTTATATTATGTTTAAGACTTTTATTGTTGATTTTTGTATGATTATGAGTAGCTAAATACTCTAGTATTCTTGGGTCATGGATGTTAGATGATCTTGTTGTTTGAAGCTTAGATTGAAGATCTTGAATCTATCGTTATGAGTTGTTTATTTGATTCTGCTTCTAATTATTTTACTGCGTAGCTAACAGTGAAATATTATTTACGAATCTTGAATTAAACTTGAAAAAGGAAATTCTTGATTGCATATAGAATCAAATAGAGCAAGATCTGGATCCTGGTCATCGGGTGAAAGATTCGCAATTAAGATAGAACTATACTTAATTGCCTTGCTTGGTTAAGAAATAGGATTTGTAAATGCATTTGAGTTAATATTAATGCCATAGACATATAGGTATTAATTTAACTTGAATAGATGCATAAGAACTCGAAAGATTCTTATGAATATTATTAACCCTATAATCAATAACCCGGATAATTCAATAAATCCATTTTAAGCTAAAATAGTAGCATAATTTCTAGCAAGTCCATGACCCGGGAATATATTTATCCAAATTGTTATAAACATATTGTGAAATTGGTGTAGTAATTTTGTGTTGAATTATTGTGCAATTATTAAGTAAGTTGTAAATTGGTTCTTTATATATTTTGTGATAATTTAGCTTGAATTGATAATTGTTTGAGTCTACATCAGTCGATAAGTTGATCACAATTCCTCGTGGGAACGATACTTTACTTACTACTATATTACTTGTCGATCGCGTGCACTTGCGTGAATGTTTTGGTCGCAACAAGGTCCCTTTTATAAACGACACTAATGAAGAAGACATCTCAACTTCATATTGGTGTAAACACTTGAAAGAAGTAGGAAAATACATATTCAAAGAAATCTTGTGAATAATTTGAGGAAGTTTTGTATTTTGAACTTTCAAATTATATAACACTTTACATGTATTCAAGTAACTTTTGTACAATATCTACAACTCTTTCATAACTGTTTACTTTATAACAATTTTTACAAAATTCTAGGGTATATTCTGCAACTCATAACTAAACATTGCCTTTGACCTTAGTAGTTGTTGGATCTTATAATTTATGTCCGCGAGTTTACACTTTATGAAAGCTTAATATAAAGGTTTTTGGTTCAGACTTGTTTCTTAGCGCTTGATTGGCTCTTGACTTTTGATTTGTGGGTTGATCCAGGCTTGAACCGACTTTTAGTCTTCTTTCTTCTTTGACTTGCAGTCTTCTTTGCATGCTACCTATAGTCTCCCAAGTGTTAGAGCTTTGAAGTATGAAATCTCGAGCACTTGATTGTTCCTTCCATTTGGTCCTTCCTAAAAAGGAAAATACACTCGGGACTCGGAGGTATATTTTTAGATGATGACTGCCTAACCCCTTTTATTTCCATCAGAAAGGTTGTAACCTAGATCGGGGATGATTTTGCGTCCCGCGTATATTTTAGATCTAAAATTATCATCTGGTTTGGGCTAGCTTTGTGCCTATCATCTAAAATGGTTAGTATAATTTTAAAAAAAAGAATAAATCTAAACCCTGCGCAACCGATACCTGACCGGGATTTTCTCTTTCAGAAGTAATACTTCTTCAAATGAATGGCATTCCAATTTGATGGGAGTACTTTGTCGTCCATTGTTTCTAATTCATATGCGCCCTTTCCAGCAATACCTCGAACCTGTAAGGTCCTTCCCAATTTGGGCTCAATTTTCCTGCATTGGCCGCTTTTGATGATTGAAAAACTTTTTTGAGTATGAAGTCCCCAATCTTGAAGTACTTAAGATGAGCTTTCTGATTGTATTATCGCTCAATAATTTGCTTCTGCGCTACCATCCTTATTAGAGTTGTTTCTCTCCTTTCTTCAAGCAAATCGAGATTTACTCGCATCTCTTCCTCATTTGATTATTCGGTTGCTTGGGTGTACCTCGTACTTGGTTCTCCTATTTCAACTGGAATTAAGGCTTCAGCACCATATACTAGTGAGAATGGAGTCTCTTACGTACTTATTTTTGTTGTCGTTCGGTAAGCCCATAAGACTCCTGGTAACACTTCTGGCCACTTATCTTTTGATTTGTCTAATCTTTTCTTCAAGTTATTAATAATAACCTTGTTCGTTGATTCAGCTTGTCCATTAGCCGCATGATGATAAGGTGTCGAAGTTATCCTTTTAATATGCCAACTCTAAAAAAAATGTGATTTTCGCACCTATGAATTGTGGGCCGTTATCACACATGATTTCTTTTGGAACTCCAAACTAGAATATGATGTTTTGCCAAATGAAGTCCTGACTTCTTTTTCCCACACCTTTTTGAAGGCACCTGCTTCTACCCACTTGGTAAAATAATCAGTTAGTACTAGTAAAAATCGTACCTTTCCTTTAGCTTGTGGTAGTGGACCCACGATATCCATCCCCCACTTCATAAACGGCCATGGTGCAATAACCGGATGTAATAACTCTGTTGGGCGATGCATGTTGTTACCATATCATTGGCATTTGTCATATCTGGCCACAAAACTTTTCACATCTTCTTCCATTTTTGGCCAATAATATCCTGCTCTAATTAGAGTTTTTACCAAGGATTTTCCTCTTGCGTGATTTCCACAGTGTCCCTCATGTGCTTCTCTCATCACATACTCTGTTTGAGAAGGTCCAAGACACCTTGCTAAAGGTCTACCGAACATCTTTCGATACATGGAGCCACGATCCAGACAATAACGGGCAGCTTTTCGTCGGAGTGCCTGAGCCTTTTTCTTATCTTCGGGTAGAATCCCATATTGTAAAAAAATTAACGATCTCGTTTCTACAATCCCAAGTTAAATTATTAAAATTTACCTCGTTTTTGTCCTGATCGAGTGCCGAATGAAACAAATGTATTACGGTAGCATTTTCTTCATTTGTCACTTCTGCAGCAGATGCAAGATTATCTAGCATATTTGCTTCAACATTTTCTTCCTTGGGTTTTCCAAGATTGGAATTGTCTGATTAAATCTCGTGCCTTTTCCAAATATTGCTGCATCCTCGCTTCTCTAGCTATATAAGTCCCTTGCATTTGATTAACTACATGCTGCGAGTCGCTCTTGATTATAATCTCCATTATTCTGAGCTCTCGTGCTAATTTTAGACCTACAATTATAGCTTCATATTATGCTTCATGTTAGTAATGGGATGGCACTTTATTGCCTGCCTTATAGTTTCTCCCGAAGGTGGAGCTTGTTCCTCTAACATTTGAGGAGCCATCAGTAAATAGGGTCCAAGTACCCGGATTAGACCCGTTGAATACCTGCAGTTCTTTCTCTGCTTCTGTTACTATCCCTGGGCGGAAATCTGTCATGAAATTTGCTAAAACCTGCGATTTTATCGCAGTTCTAGGTTAATATATGATATCATATTCACTTTGTTCTATATCCCACTTGGCTAATCTACCTTATAGTTCTTGCTTATGCAATTTATTTCTTAAGGAGTAAGCGGTCACTACAGAGATAGGGTGACATTGGAAATAAGGCCTCAACTTTCTAGATGTCATGATTAGTGCTAAAGCAAGTTTTTCTAAATAAGGATATCGAGTTTCAGAATCCAATAAAGACTTGCTAACATAATAAATTGGAGATTGTTTACCTTTGTCTTCTCAAACTAACACTGCACTTACCGCCATTTCTGACACTGCGAGATAGATGAGTAGCCTTTCTTCATCCTTCGGTTTAGCCAAAAATGGTGGATTTGACAAATACATTTTTAGATTTTTGAGTACTTGTTGGCATTCCTTAGTCAACTCAAATTGGCTTTGTTTTTTCAACACCGAAAAGAACTTAAAACTTTTCTCCAAAGATTTAGAAATAAACCTTCCCAATGCTGCTATCCTACCTGTCAACCTCTGCACCTCTTTTTTGCTCATGAGTATATCAGGTATTTCTTCAATGGCTTTAATTTATGCTGGATTTACTTCAATTCCTTGGTTAGAAACAAGGAAACTCAAAAACTTACTTGAAGACATGCCATATGCACACTTTTCGGGATTCAATTTCATATTGAATTTGCGGAGAATCTGGGATATATCTGACAGATGTTGGATGTGATCCCCCGCATGTGTTGACTTGACTAGTATGTCATCGATATAGACTTCCATAGTCTTTCCCAGATGTTCTTGTAACATCTTCGTTACTAACCTCGGGTACGTTGCTCCAGCATTCTTTAAGGCGAAAGGCATGACTTTATAACAGTAAGTCCCCCTATCTGTAATAAAGGAAGTTTTTTACTCATCTAAAGAATCCATTTTTATCTGATTATATCCTGAATAGGCATCTAAAAATTCAACAATTCATATCCTGCAGTAGCATCAATTAGTTGATCTATATGCGGTAAAGGAAAAAAATCTTTAGGGCAAGCTTTATTCAAGTCAGTATAGTCTACACAAACTCGCCATTTACCATTCTTTTTGGGCACCACTACAGTATTAGCTAGCCAATTAGGATATTTTACCTCTCGGATATACCCGATTTTTAAAAGTTTTTATACCTCATCCTGAATCACCTGGTTTTTGAAGGATCCTTGGTTCCTTTTCTTCTGTTTGACAGGTGGATATATTCATTCAGCTTATGGGTCATCATCTCCGGTGGTATACCTGGCATATCTGAATGCAACCAAGAAAAGCAGTCTCGTTAGCTTTTAAGAATCCAATTAACTTACCTTTCATCTCTGGGCTCAGGTTGGTTTGGATGTAAACTTTTCTGTCCGGTTAATGTATAAATAGCACCACCACTTCGAGTTCCTCAATTGTTGTTTTGATGTTTTCGTTCTCTTCTGGCTCTTGAATGATATCAGGCCTTGAGTCTACATTTGTTTTTCCATCTCCAATTGAGGTTTATGCTGCTAAATCCTCAACTAAATTCTGTAATTGCTATTTTTTTGTCTGCAACATCGTTCTTTATGCTAGAGTCCGCTACTGAATTGATACTTCTGGAGGCCTGCTGATCACCACGGATTTGTCTAATTCCCCATTATGAAGGGAACTTAATAACCTGATGTAAAGTAGACGGAACGACATCCATCTCATGAATCCAAGGTCTGCCGAGAATCATATTATACGCCATGTCCGTATCTATCACTTGAAATTACATATCTTTAACTACTCCTTCTTCGAATGTCATAAGGACTATCTCCCCTTTTGTAACAACGCTTGAATTGTCAAATCCAGATAAGGTACCTGTTTTGGGTACCAATTTATCATCGGTTTGCATCTTGTTTACCACTCTTAAAAGAATGATATTTACAGAGCTACCTGGATCAATCAAAACTCATTTCACATTAGTATCATGTACAAGTAAAGATATTACCAGTGCATCATTGTGTGGGATTATCACACCATCTGCATATGCATCATCAAACATTATGTTGTCTTCTTTCAAAACTTGGCAAATTCGCTTTCCGTGGGTAATTGTGACTTTTGACATATTTTTTGCAGTCATATACGTTACACCGTTGACCTCCTCTCCTCCGCTTATCACATTAACCGTTCTTTTTGGTGACGGAGGTTCTGGTGGATCCTGTCTATTCTTCATATACGCTTGCTTACCCTTCTCACTAAACAAATCGGTTAAATAACCTTGTTTTAACAAGTGCTCTACTTCACCTTGTAGCAATCTGCACTCTACTATTTTGTGACCGTGATCATTATGAAACTCGCACCAGAAATCTAGGTTTCTTTTGCTAGGGTTCGATCTCATTTCTTTTGGCCACCGCACCTTATCTCTCATACTTCTTAAAACAGCTACCAACTCAGATGTGCTAACATTGAAACTGTAATCACCAATCTTTGCTTTTGTACTAATGTTTTTGTCCCGCGTATCTCGCTCCTTTCAAAACTTGGATGATGAACCTGCATCTCTGTCCCTTGATTTGGAACCGTACCTTAGGTTCTCTTGTTTAGAATGTGAATCCCTTCCTGCTGGTCCCATGTAAGGTTTGTACCTGTTCTTACCGGACCTTTTTTCAGTTTCTGGTTGCCTCGAACTTGTTTTCATCTCCCCATGACTGAGTGACAGTATCTTCTTATATCCGCAGCTTCATGCTATACCTGTTGTAAACATCATTCCAAGTTGTTGCAGGGAATTCCCGTAAACTCTTTTTGAGTCACCTCGTGGCTTCTGAGATTTTTTCATTTAAGTTACTTGCAACTGCCATGGCCGCCCAATTATCCGATACATACGGTAGCATCATACTTTCACGCTGAATATATCCACAAATTCTCTGAGTAGCTCCGTATCTCCTTGTTTTATTTTGAAGATGTCTTTTATCCTCTTTTCAACTTTTTGAGCTCCCGAGTGTGCTTTTATAAATGAATCTGCAAGCTCACAAAAGAATCAATAGAGTTTTCTGGTAAAATAGAATACCATGTTAGTGCTCATTTTGTGAGTGTTTCGCTAAATTTTTTGACCAGTACCGACTCAATTTCTTGTTTGGTCAAGTCATTGCCTTTCATGCCAGTTGTAAATGCAGTTACACAATCTCGTGGATCGGATGTCCCATTACACTTTGGGATATCGGGCATCTTAAACTTTTTTGGAATTAGCAAGGGAGCGGCACTTGGCTTCCAGGGCTGTTGAGGATATTTATCAATATCCACTCATTTAATCACGGGTGGCACACCAGGTATCTACTCTATGTGATCGTTCTGCTCCTTAAGCTGTTTCTACAAAGTTAGTACTAAACTTTGTAAATTAGATATTTGGGGTACCTGACCTTCCATCGCGAGATTCGCTGGGAGTTCCTCCACTGCCTGAATTAGCAAGTCCCGAGCATGAGTTCTCTATGGTTGCGGTGTTGTTTGGAGGTGGAGTTGGCGGTACAGTTGGTAATCCACTAATGAAAGCTTGAAGAGCATTGTTGATGTGTTCCGCAATTAGCTGTTTCAATGCATCTTCAACAGTTTGATCGCCCCTTGTTGATTATTCGTATGTGATGTTGATCTTTAAGGTGACCCGTCTCGGGAGTGTTGGGGAGAATTTTGGGGTGAAGGGATTGGAGTTTCACCCTCTTGTTGATTTTGTTAGTTCAGTTAGTTTTGTTGGTTGTTGTCGTTGGCAGTCGACATGATTGTTTGACAGAAAAATGACTTTGAAAGTGAAAAGATTATCAAATTTCCGGTAACGGAACCAATTTGCTTAACCAAAAAATATATTTTTCGGTCAAAGCCTATTTTTAGAAGAAATCGGGTTACTGATAACCAAAAAATTTTGTACTTTCTCAATTATATGAAAGGAAAAGAACAAGAATAAATAAGAAAATAATTGATTGCAAAGTTAATATAGAGAAAAGCAGAAAAGTAAAGTGAATATATTCCAGTATTGTCTCAGTTGATCCTTAAAAGTGTAATTATCTTCCCTTTTATAAGGGTTTACAAATATAACATTTTCTCCCTTTTATGATCGAATCATTATGACATTAATGACACTAATGATCCATTATAATTGACAATCGTAACTGTTTGTGGAGATTTTGTAACGGTTCCAATTCTTATTCTTCATTAATTAGAGGTTCATGAATATTCCCCTTATTACTGTCTTGATTCATTCAACCTATTTTTACTGAATGAATTAGACACGAGCAACTGCATCCCTTCATCCCGTGAGTGATTTATCCGTGCCTCTTATATCTCGTGCATATTCTAATGCACTATTCCAACTGTCATCTTCTTAGCGATCCACGTATCATGTCTTGTCAATCACACATAATTCCACGTGTCATATTTATTTTCCACTAATACATCTCTATAACCCAACCCAACCCAACCCAACCCCCCCCCCCCCCCCCAAAAAAAGAAGAGAAAGACGTGAATTTCTTATTTTAGTTCCAACAAATTTTAATTTCTTGTTTAAAGTTAACTTGACATGAATATTTCTTAAAACAGTTTCCTTATATTTGTTTGCATTCTCTTTAATTAACTACTAAACTCTATAAATTAAAATGATTCGTTTAATCTACTTATACTCATCTTGAAAAATAAATGGCGTAAGTCATTTGATAACAACAGACTGGATTGAGACCCAATATAGATGGGTAAAATTCACAACTAACCATTTATTAGTAATTGAAAAATAATTATATTTGTGAAGTTTCAAATTTCATATGTAAAACTTCGCAAAAATTGCACTGGGCGCCCTATTTGGCCGCCCCCATTTAACATATACCCATATTTTTAAAATTATTTAACCTATACCCTAATTTTAACAACTTTAGACGCCTCCGCCTCTTTTTCCTGACCTATGCGTTCCTTTCTTCCTCATCTTCTTTTCTGATGAGTTCCCCAATTTAGGATCTTGAGAGTGCACGTTGAACTGTATCTCTTAGTTCATGTCAATATGCAAGAACAAAACCGTCATCTTCCCTCATATCCTGGGTCATGACGACCAGATAAGGCAACGTCAGGATGTAATCGGTCTCCACAATCGATGATAATATTATGAAGCCAACAACACACGAGAATGATACTTGGGAGTTTCTGTTTATCAGGTTTCCACATAACCTTATTAAGGATTCTCAAACTCCTTTCAATAGCGCAAAAGCTTTCACCGCAACTGACCTTGGAGTCTTACGCAATGCATTGAAATCCAACATCGCATCTGAGATGTCGTCACCTTCATATGGTGTAATAAGCCATGGAAGAAGAGGATAACCAATAGCAGCATCTAACTTCAGACTCAAATGTCTTAAGTTTATACTTTAGTATCTGAAGTATATACCCCATATGTTTGACAATCTTAGTCAAATATCTGAAGTTCATAACCAAATGTCTGAAGTTTATGTCAAAATATCTGAAATTTATATCAAAATGACTGAAGTTCATAGAAAAATATCTGAAGTACACAATTGAACTGAAGTTTGCCCTTGCTTTTGAACTGAAATTTGCGTGATTGCCTTTGCAAGTCAGGCCAAACTTCAGGCAAAAATATCTGAAGTTTTGATTTGATAAGGCTAAACTTCAGGCAAAAAATTATGAAGTTCAAACTTCAGACATAAACAATTGAACTGAAGTTTGCCCTTGCTTATGAACTGAAATTTGTGTGATTGCCTTTGCAAGTCAGGCCAAAATTCCGGCAAAAAATTCTGAAGTTCAAACTTCAGACATAAATTTTTGCTACTTCAGGCCCGTATGCCTGAAGTTACGCGAAAAGTGGGTACGCTTGCAATTTTTTTTGCAAAGCGGGTATAAGTTAAAAGGTGGCCAAAAGGGTATAGATGCAAATCCCCCTGAAACTTCATGACAGTGGCTATTTTTGAAAAACATGATCTAAAAGTGATCAATGGTGCTATTTCTACAAAAATGGACCTCATTATTGGATCCGAATAACTGGTGAGATAACCCGATTTGAATCCAAATTTAAACCGAAATAGCTCGTGGATCAAAAAACCGTTTAGGGTTCAGTAATAGGGTTTAAGGGTTTTCTGTTTTCCCATTTTCCCTTACAGGCTGACACTTTCACATTCATTCTCAGGGATATATGGTAAGACCTCAATTTTGTCTTCAAATTTCGTTCAAATTTTCAGTTCAACTTAAGTTTTGAATAACTATTCGAAGAATTTTCTCGTACAGATGCAAAATATCTGATGCATCAACGTATAGTAATTTCCAGTCACCGGGTACTGAAAATTACTTCAGTTTTTTCACCAAAAATTAGTGCTTTATTTATCCCACAATTGAATATTTGTAACCCTAGAAATAATGTGTTCACTGTATTTAGTGCATATATGTACACTTCCACATACAATAATAGGAGAGCACCGGACCCGAATGATCCGGCCACCTTAATGAAAGAAGATGGTATATCACTTTGTTGTAGAATGTGGATTGATAGTTTTCGAGAATCCGATAAAACAGTGACTAATTTAACTGATTATTTAAGGAGATTTGAATTGTGGGTATTGGCTTATCAAAAGGTTTCTGCTGATGATACGGGTGCGTATATGCCCCGGAGCGCGATAACGCGTTCAGCACTTGAGGATTTGTTGGCCTTGAGAAATGCAGTTCTTGATAATAGGTTTAAGTGGGGGGCTAGGTTGGAGTTTTTCATTAAGTCTCCGAGGGATAAGACGGATTATGAGTCGCTGTCGAAGAGGAAGATTAAAGCTATCTTGACTACGACACAGCCGAGCCCGTTTCAAGATAGGGTTGTTCAGGAAGTGCTGTTTATGATACTGGAGCCAGTTTATGAGGCTCGGTTTTCGCAAAAGTCATTCGCTTTTCGACCTGGAAGGACTGCGCACACGGCTTTGAGGGTTATTAGGAGAAGTTTTGCGGGGTATTTGTGGTATATAAAGGGAGATTTAAGTACGGTTTTGGACGGGATGAAGGTTGGGATGGTGATTAGTGCGCTGATGAGGGATGTACGTGATAAGAAGGTAGTTGATTTGATAAAGGCTGCGTTAACTACTCCTGTTGTAACTAGCAGACCTGATGATGGCGAGAAAAAGAAGAAGACGAAAAGAAAGTATCAGAAAAAGAGAGTCCTAGCAGATGATGAGCCGAAGCCTGATCCATATTGGCTGGAATCGTTCTTTGGGTTTGCTCCAGAGGAGGCCGCGAAAGTTCCTTCATGGGGTCATTGTGGTATACTCAGTCCGCTTTTGGCTAATGTTTGCCTTGATGAGTTGGACCGCTGGATGGAAGGTAAGATCCAGGAGTTTTATCGGCCCTCAAAGAATGATGTTATTTGGAATAGTCCGGAAGGGGAAGTAGAACAAGGAAATACTTCTTGGCCCGAATTTGTTCCTACGAGTGGGCCTGACAAGACCAGGAAGATTGACTACATCCGTTTTGGTGGTCACATTCTAATAGGGGTAAGGGGACCAAGAGCAGATGCCGCAACACTAAGAAAGCAGTTGATTGAGTTCTGTGATCAGAAATACATGCTCAAGCTTGATAATGAGAGCCTTCCTATTGAACACATAACAAAAGGTATTATGTTTCTTGATCATGTATTGTGCCGTAGAGTAGTCTATCCCACACTCAGATATACTGCTACTGGTGGGAAAATCATTAGTGAAAAGGGTGTAGGGACACTGTTGTCTGTCACAGCTAGCCTGAAACAATGCATTAAACAATTTAGAAAGTTGAACTTTCTCAAGGGAGACAGGGATCCAGATCCACAGCCGTGTTTTAGAATGTTTCATGCTACTCAAGCCCATACAAATGCTCAGATGAATAAGCTTTTGGCCACAATGGTGGAGTGGTTCAGATATGCTGATAATAGAAAAAAGATTGTTAATTTTTGTTCTTATATCATTAGAGGTTCACTTGCTAAGCTCTATGCTGCAAAATATAAGCTTCGGTCACGGGCAAAGGTTTACAAGATTGGTTCTAGGACTCTAAGTCGTCCTCTGAAGGAGAAAAAAGGACAATCACCAGAATACCATAATTTGCTGAGGATGGGTCTGGTGGAATCAATTGATGGTCTCATGTATACCCGTATGTCCCTCGTACCTGAAACTGATTATACCCCTTTTCCAATGGCTTGGAGGCCTGATCATGAGAAGGCACTGCTTGAATATATAAAGCTGAGTGACCGAAAAACTCTGGATGAGCAACAGAACTTTCTTAAAGAACAAGGTCTGATTTCACCTCAGGATTACATTTCAATGCTTGTTTGGAACTACAAAAGAAACGCTGTTCCAGTAGAACAGAAAAGTTTGTTATTAGGCACAGGTGAGGAAAAAGATAATGAAAGAAATGAAAGTGATGAAGACGATGAAGAAGGGGTTCATGCAGCTGAAGTTTAAGCGAGATTAGTACTTTTTGGAAGTCTTTTAGACAATTTTTTGCCAAAGATTTATTGTACTCTACAAACTTGTGTTACCAAGCAAAGAATACCAGCTTGTATGTAAGTATATCCGATTATATAAATTGAGATTGTTTTCCTGTTCTCCATCTCTGGTTTTTCTGTTTAAGCTTCAGCGTCAGCTTCTACAAGCAAAGTTTATATTGTTATGCTGCTTATGTATTCATAATAGCCTATGAACTTGTCTGCAACCGAATACCCTATATTTCTCCCGGAGAAAGGAGTGAAATAAATGGGAAAAGAAAGAACCTGAGAAATGGTTTAACAAAATACTTTTACCTTTCTCTTTAAACATATTATATTGTTTGAATTAGCTACCATATTGATCAAATGATTCTTCAAGAACAATCAAATCCCTTGTGATATATATTTACTATGTATTGGCATTGATCTTAGTAATAAGAACCGACCAGTTAGCGTCTTTGTTACTTCCATTGCAATTATGCAAAGAGAATGGAATCTTTTTAGTATGTGGACAATGGTTGGCAAACTTTAATGTCCATGTGCAGATATTTTTGTGTGCCTAGGCAATGTTTGGCTCTTATAAGTTATATTTAGTTGGACATTTTCTGAGTAAACATCCACTGTTTTGTCATTGGTGTTTTTCCTGGTTGGTACCATCATTGTACTTGATATAGAGATTTTCTAATGCAAGCATCTTTTATTTGTGGGAACCAATAATTCATTTTCTCTGCCTAGTAATGATACTTTTTCTGCAAACTGAGTTGTTAAACTTGAAGCCTCTTTCTTATGCGCTGTATTTAGTCTATTGGATCAAACATCTTATTTTCTAACACTGGAGGAGTGTTGTTTTTTCTTTTTCAGATTTTCAGTAACTGCTTTTATGATCGAAGTTCTTCTACTTAAATACCATTGTGGCCTAAATACTGGAAGGATGGAGCAGATTGTTTCTTTATTTCGTTTTATGAAAATCAACCACTTTAGTGTTCAGTTTTTGTCTTTTCAGCACTTTTATTTTGAAAAGCTAAAGAAGTTTGGATAGTTTTTGGAAAAAGGTTTTTGATAATCTCTTTTGGAGAAAAGAGTTTGTGCAAGAGAATGTGTCGATAGTTTTAGCTTTTTGAAGTTTGGTGAGGGGAAGAAGATTTATGGTTCAAAAAGTGCCTCAAAGCACTTCTCCGCCCAAAAATTATTTAGCATGAATCTTTTTGTAAAAGCTTTAGCAAAACAGGGCTTTTTTAAAAACTTCCAAAATTACGAAAATGTTCATGTCCAGACACCTAAATGGTTTTCAAATGGTTATTCTCTTGTTTAAAGACACAGTTAGGGTCTTGAAGAACTGTTTCCTTCATCCTTTCTATAATCTTTATTCCCTGATTTCCTGTGATTGTCGGGTACGATTTAAATTAGTACATCTGAAAATCTGCTTATCCTGTATCGGTCAAATGGGATGCTTAAAATATGTTATAGCGAGATTTATTGCACCTTAAGTCTGCGTCGAATCACTGGCCAATCGCTACCACAAAAAATGAGAAGCTAAAACATTCTACCTTAAGTCTGCGTCGAATCACTGGCCAATCACTACCCCAAAAAATGAGAAGCTAAAACATTCTTTTACCATTTTCAATTAAATATATGCTATTAAAAAAAGGACCTGTTGTACATCATTCAGTGCAGGTGCAAATGAGAGACCTAATGATTATCAAAGAAGAAGAAGGAGATAGACATTGGAGGTCATTCTGCTTTTTTAGGCGGTTTAGTTTGTTTATCCCCCCTACATATCTATATCGGCGCATGTCTTGGGAACTAATCTGCAGTCACCTTCTAGTGAAGAGAATATCGTAAGTTTAGATCTTTGCTCGTAGCTTAATTTTCTATGCTAGTTTTCACTTGTTCTGTCTTCATCTGTTAGGTTGTGATTATCCCCTAATTATGGGGAAAAAATTCCAATGAAATTTGCTCTGAGAAGGCTCTGAGAAGCCACACCAGCTTGGACCACTGTTAGTACCTACTGATCCGTACAGTTCCTTGCATTATTTAGTTCATCTTCGTGTCTCAGGCAGTTCATTGATGGTCTTTCGACAATATATCTTTATGAATGCAAGAATACCCTGCCTTAAGTTTTGTCATAGTGTTTGGTAATTTAACATTGTGGAAATGTTCTGATGGTGTATGCTTTTCTGATTAATGGACTAGCAAATGTTTCTTTTTGTTTAAACACTGAAGGCCATATACCCCAGTTACATTTACTTCTGCTTTGACTAAATTTTCTTGCTAACAAAACCTTGCACTCTGTCTTTGTCGCAATTGTATGTTTCATCAGCAGTATAATTCATACTTGATTACATAGTTCTGTTTTGGTTACATATTTGTTGTCTTCTTCCCGAGTTCTCCTTTATTTGACCTCTAATTTATGTAATGTTTTTAACTACATATAATGTGCAAGTACGCTTGTTAGGGGAAAGGAAAAGGGGGAACAGGGGCAACAAGACTTGCTGATTAGTATTTCTACAAGAACTATAAGCAACTCTTTGATGTCCCATGCAGTACACAACTGGTAGTTGCCGAATCTTAAGAAGATACATTAGGTAGATCAGAAGGGACGGAGGAAACTTGCTTAATGATGCACCAGGATATGTCACTCAATTGGTAAAGATTGTAGTTCTCCTTTGCTAGTGGTGCCAACTCTCCTTTCTTCTCAGTGAACTCTTCATCACACGTTGATGTCGCGTCCATAACTGTCCTCATTAGTACATTTGCTGTATTAAAATGCTTAGACAAGAACGCGCCAAAAGCATCCACCAACATGGCAATGGCATCTGCGTAAAGTTCCAAGCAATCTCTTAAGGAGTCCATAGCAAAAGGATCGAACTCTTCGCTGTTAAGCAACTTCTCAATGGTTGAAATCGTGTGTGTCGCATTTTCTAGAGCCAGCTCCATTGCTATGATTCCTATTCCTTGTAAGTTGGTAACATGAGTTACAGGAATTACTTGGAGTGAAGCAACACAGAAGTTGTAGTTAAAGTCTGCTGACTCATCTGAGCACTTTTTGCAGGTTGAGTTGATCAAGTCTACTACTGGTGGGGAACTCAGGTAACAATGTGTAGAAATAAATAGTAAGAATAAGCAGCAAAGTGGGAGGGAAAAGAAAGAGCAATGCCACATTATTTTGGAATTTTAACCTGTTTTGCTGTTTTTCATGTGCTATTGTGAACTTCTACTTATATATACTGAAGAGGAGTAATATAATTACCACAAAAAAAAAAAAAAAAAAAGTACTACAGAATGGATAGTTGACTGCATAAGGAAACTTCCTGGCAATTCATCAAACCATTCATTTTAGCAAATGTGACAAGGGTTTAGGAAATTTCAGTGCCAAAATTTGGATTTCTCATTTCCTGTTTCAAGTACCAGTTAGAGTGGGAAGAGAGAGACCCCCTAAAAAAAGAAAAAAAGAGAAGCAGTTATGTTAGCAAATTTAGCTATAAATTGATGTTTTATAGGTTGGGTACACCAATTTGACTCCCTATTTAGTTTTTGTTCTTCGAGACCTAGTGACGGGGTGTTAATGGTTCGGTTCAGCCGGTTATTTTATAAAATTTATATCATACTAATTTTTCAGTTATTCTATTATGTATAACCAAAATCAAACTTTTCAAAATAGTCTCAATCATGTCGGTTTCTCTTCGGTATCGATAGGGTTCGGTTAATTTTTGGATTTTTTTTAATGTCATATAAAAGTCACTAGTAGAAGTAGAATGCAATAACATATGCAATTTTATGGGGCATTTTTACTGTTTAAAGGGTTATGCATTAAGAAAACATGAAAGGTGGCCAGAGTATAGATCCATCAATCATTCTACAGCAACGTAAAAGAAACTAAGCAAAGACAAAGAAAACATAAATCACACGAGTAGAAAGATATTAACGAAGCTGGGTCCAAATTAAGAATAAAGTCTATAGAAGATTAAATATTCAACATGATAAATCCAAATACATATTCAATACATTGAAGTTTGCTACTCATAAATGCTAGAATACCTTGTGTCTTGCTAGTGAATATGCTGAAAATAATTTAGTTTCAACTGGAGTAGCATAATAGGTTGAGAATTAGGATTTTGAGTTTAATTACTTATTGGCTTGTAACTGTTTTCTTCCAAGACCCAAGGAAAAATCTAATTCATTATTATTTTTAAACTTAATGAAAATGCTGGTTTATGTTTAGTTAACAATGGCATGCTGAAAATGTTGGTTTATGTTTAGTCAACAATGGCATGCCAATTGGAAGAGTTGGTGGAAAAAGTTGGTGTGGATGCTAGGAGGAAGCTTCCTCCTTTGATGTCACTCATGACATCAAGAGGAGGTAGTTTGATGCCACCAATGACATCAAGAGGAGGTCTTTACCTCTATAAATAGATGCACTCCTTCACTTGTAGAAATCATCCCAAAATAATACAATACATTGTAGTGAGTAGAGAGTTAAGAGAGAAATTCTCTTAAGTGTAATTGGGAAATCTCCCCTTCCTTTGTTAATATTAAAAGGGCAATTGTTCTCTGGTGGACGTAGGATTATTTTGATCCGAACCACGTTAAATCTTGTGTTCTTTCTTTTACGTTTCCGCTAACAATTGGTATCAGAGCGACAGGATTCTTTAACGATCCAAGGAGAAAGAACAAGCAAATATGAGTTCCATGAAGTTTGAAATTGATAGATTCAATGGACGCAACAACTTCAATATCTGGAAGATCCAGATGATGGCGTTACTGCGGAGGGAAGGTTCAATCCATGCTATTGACGGAAAGTATCCTACGGATATATCAGCTCCCGACAAGGAGAAGATTGAAGGGGATGCATTGAGTGCAATCCAACTATCCCTTGCACCTAACGTGCTTTGTGAAGTGAGTACGGGTACCGAAGAGACGGCCAAACAGTTGTGGGAAAAGCTAGAAGGGCTATACCAAGACCGATCAGTGACAACAAGAATGTTGTTACAACGGCGTCTTCACACATTTAAGATGGGGTCAGGTACTTCGTTACAAGATCATTTAGATGCGTTTAATAAACTTGTCATGGACTTACAGATTGCAGGAATTAAAAGGGAGGAGGAGACGCTTGCATGTGCTTTGCTATTTTCATTGACTTCAGGATATCGTGATATTGAGAATTCAATGATGTATAGCAAGGAGCCTATCAAGCTTGAGCAAGTGCGGCAGGCACTTAACTCTAGTGATGTGCGGAGGCACATTGAAGGAGATAGAGATGACCAGGCAAGTGGCCTCTTTGTAAGAGGCCGGACTAGCCAACAGGGAAAGACCAAATCAAAGCACAGATCAAAGTCTCGTGTGAACAAGAAGAATACAGAGTGTTGGGGTTGTGGCAAGAAGGGGCACTTTGAACGAGATTGCCCAATGTCAAAGTCCAAGGAAAAGGCGAGTGCATCTACAGTTGAACAGGTACATAATTTTGATAATGATTATGTACTAACAACATCGTGTAATAATAATAGTAGTTATGAAAACAAATGGGTGTTAGACTCTGCTTGTACTCTGCATATGACGTTCCGAAAAGACTGGTTTAGCAGCTACGAGAAAAGTGGAGGAACCGTAGTAATGGGCAATAATGCAACTTGTGCAATAGTTGGCATTGGCTCAGTTCGGGTTCGCTGCCATGATGGAGTCGTGAGGACTATTACACAAGTCCGTCATGTTCCTGATCTGAAGAAGAATTTGATCTCCCTGAGTACTCTGGATGAACAAGGCTACAGGTACATGAGCGAAGCAGGAACTATAAAGGTGACTAAAGGTTCTTTAGTCATGCTGAAAGGCAAGCTGGAGAACGGCCTTTACACATTGGCCGGAAGCACCATTGTTGGCTCTGCAAATGCATCTACAGTGCAGTTATCTAATGATGACAAGGCAAGACTATGGCACATGAGACTGGGTCATATGAGCGCACGTGGACTGGAGATGTTGAGCAATCGTAACCTTTTGGAAGGTGAGAAGATCAGCACACTTGACTTCTGTGAGCACTGCGTTCTAGGGAAGCAAAAGAAGGTCAGCTTCAGCACTGGCAAACACAAGACAAGAGGAGTGCTAGACTACATCCATTCAGATTTATGGGGTCCCTCTAAACTTCCATCGAAGGGCAAAAAGAGGTATCTTCTCACTTTTATTGATGATTTCTCACGAAAGGTTTGGGTGCATTTTTTGAAGGCAAAAAGTGATGCTTTTGAAGCATTTAAAGAGTGGAAGATTTTGGTTGAAAATCAAATGGAGCGGAAAATCAAGTATCTTCGCACAGACAATGGCTTGGAGTTTTGCAATGAAGAGTTTAATGAATTCTGCAAGGTTCATGGGATCTCAAGACATAGGACTGTCAGGCATACCCCACAGCAGAATGGAGTTGCCGAGAGAATGAACAGAACTCTTCTTGAAAAGGCTCGTTGTATGCTCCTACAAGCCAAAATGTCCAAAGTATTTTGGGCTGAAGCAGTTCACACTGCTGCTCATATTGTCAATCGATCTCCAGCATCGGCAATTGACTTTAAGACTCCGAATGAGGTATGGTCAGGTGAACCCTCTAACTATTCATACTTACGAGTATTTGGGTGTCCAGCTTATTATCACGTTAATGAAGGAAAGCTTGAACCAAGGGCTAAGAAGGTCATATTCGTAGGGTATGTGGATGGAGTAAAAGGGTACAAACTTTGGTGTTTGTCTTTACTCAAATTTATAGTTAGTAGAGATGTCACCTTTGATGAATCCTCTATACTTGATCCCCGTAAAGTTTCCGTGGAGTTTTCAGGAAACAAGAACGACGAGCAGGTGGAGCTTCCGGTGGAGCTTGCCAAGGAAAAGGATCAAGAGACTCAGGTTAAAGATGAGTCAGAAGATGTAGACCTTGAAGAACTTGCTGTCAATGAACCATACACAATTGCAAAGGGGAGGGAGAAGAGGCAGACACGAGAACCGGAACGCCTTATAGATCAAGCAAACTTGATTGCATATGCGTTCGTAGCTGCACAAGAAGAGATTAAGGATCTGGAGCCCTCCTCGTATATTGAAGCAACTTCTTGCAAGGATGCTGTACAATGGCGGTTAGCCATGACTGAAGAGATGGAGTCTCTTCACAAGAATCAGACATGGGTCTTAGTGAAAAGACAAAAGGGGAAGAGGACAGTTGGATGCAAGTGGGTCTACCGAAAGAAAGAGGGAATTCCTGAAGTGGAAGATGCTAGGTTCAAGGCGAGATTGGTTGCAAAAGGTTTCAGCCAAAAGGAGGGAATTGACTACAATGAGATTTTCTCTCCGGTCGTGAAGCATAGCTCAATTCGCGTGCTACTAGCATTGGTTGCACAATTTGACTTGGAGCTTCAACAGCTTGATGTCAAAACTGCTTTCTTACACGGTGATCTAGAAGAGACAATCTATATGGATCAACCTGAAGGTTTCCTAGCTGAGGGAAAAGAAGATCACGTATGCCAACTAAAGAAGTCTTTGTATGGTTTGAAGCAATCCCCTAGACAGTGGTACAAGAGGTTTGATGCATTCATGACTACACATGAATTCTCAAGGAGTGCATTTGATAGTTGTGTGTATCACAAGAAGATGTCTGGTAACTCAATGATTTATTTACTGTTGTATGTTGATGATATGCTTATTGCTGCTAACAACATTACAGAGATAAATGCTTTGAAGAAACTATTGAGTAAGGAATTTGACATGAAGGATTTAGGAGCTGCAAAGAAAATCCTTGGTATGGAGATTTCAAGAGAAGACGATGTTGTACATCTTTCTCAGAAGAGGTATATTGAAAGGGTTCTCGAGAGATTCAATATGCAAACGTGCAAGCCTGTAAGTACACCATTAGCTCCTCATTTTAAACTTTCAGAGTCACAAATGCCTCAGTCCGAGGATGAGGTGGAGCATATGTCAAAGATTCCTTATGCCAGTGCAGTTGGTAGTATTATGTATGCTATGGTATGCACACGTCCAGATATTGCTCAATCTGTAAGTGTGGTAAGTAGATACATGTCCAACCCAGGAAAGAGGCATTGGGAAGCTGTCAAGTGGATATTGAGATATCTCAAAGGAGCTTCTGGTGTTGGTCTTACCTTTCGAAAAAGTGGTACAGGTATTTCAATTCTCGGTTATGTGGATTCTGACTATGCAGGAGATCTTGACAGAAGAAGGTCCACAACTGGATACATCTTTACCCTCGTTGGCAGTGCCGTCAGTTGGAAGTCGACTTTGCAGTCGATTGTCGCTTTGTCTACGACAGAAGCAGAATACATGGCAGCAGCGGAGGCGGTAAAGGAAGCTATCTGGTTGAAAAGTTTAGTAGCGGAATTGAGTTTGGTTCAGCTGGAATCAACTCTTAGATGTGATAGTCAGAGTGCTATTCATCTAATGAAAAATCAGAGATTTCATGAGCGCACTAAACACATTGATGTCAGATTTCATTTTATTCGAGATGTTATTGATGAGGGAACTATCAAGGTCGTGAAGGTTATCACAGACGATAATGCTGCAGACATGTTGACCAAGATAGTCCCGCTCGCTAAGTTTGCACACTGCAAGGACTTGGCGGGGGTGTGCATCAACTGATGCAACTCCGAAGAGAACAGTTGCTAGGTGGAGGTGGTATGTTCAACAATGGTTTGATTCTTCTTGTTTCTTACAACGGGGTTGCCCAGTAAGCTTAGAAGTTTTGGCCAGAGTTGTTCACACGCTCGAAACGCAAACCAAGGTGGAGATTGAAAATGTTGGTTTATGTTTAGTTAACAATGGCATGCTGAAAATGTTGGTTTATGTTTAGTCAACAATGGCATGCCAATTGGAAGAGTTGGTGGAAAGAGTTGGTGTGGATGCTAGGAGGAAGCTTCCTCCTTTGATGTCACCCATGACATCAAGAGGAGGTAGTTTGATGTCACCAATGACATCAAGAGGAGGTCTTTACCTCTATAAATAGATGCACTCCTTCACTTGTAGAAATCATCCCAAAATAATACAATACATTGTAGTGAGTAGAGAGTTAAGAGAGAAATTCTCTTAAGTGTAATTGGGAAATCTCCCCTTCCTTTGTTAATATTAAAAGGGCAATTGTTCTCTGGTGGACGTAGGATTATTTTGATCCGAACCACGTTAAATCTTGTGTTCTTTCTTTTACGTTTCCGCTAACACTTAATATATAAATATATTGTTCACATATAAATTTATTCGGTATGGTTTGGTATTTTTTTGATTTATTTCGTAAAATAAAAACCTACCCTAATTATCGGTACGATTATAGATTTATATAAAAAACCTACGGTTTTATTAAAAGAAACCTATAAATCGGTTTTGTACGGTATGGTTTGGTCGGTTTAGTCGGTTTTTAAATATCGATTGACACCTCCATCTAGTGTTACATATAGGGGTGGCAATTTGAGCCCAAACTCATCCAACCCGCCCAGAGATTAATGAGTTGGGCTAAAAATATTTTAGCACATGGGTCAATTTGGGCTGAGCCCAAGTTAATCCATTATTTTTTATAACTCATTCTGACCCATTAAGCAACCCAAATACAACCCATGAAACTCACCCAAAACAAAGGGATCTCCACCCAACTTATCTAGAAATTTACTTAGTTGCCCCAATTTTACTTTTTTTTTTCTTCGTATTTTCAGTTTTCTATTTTTTTGTTTTCCTGCACCACCCACCCCCACCACCCCACCCCCACCCCCACCTATAAAATATTTTTCAACTTACACATTTTAAGATAAAAGAGTTTTTAATGCAAGATGAGCATGGTTCTAAAACATGGGTCAAGTTGGGTGGGTTGGGTTATGACTCATTGCTTAGCCCATCTTGACACAGCTCATCTTAGCTCAAGTACACTTTGGGCTGGGTTGGACAATGACCCATTTATTGACCTAACTCATCTTGACCCGCCCAAATTCAGCCCAACCCGCCCATTTGCCACCCCTAGTTACATATTTCCGGAAATCAGCCTCTCTACCTTCACAAGGTAGGGGTAAAGTCTGCGTACACACTATCTTTCTCAAATTCACACTATGAAAATATACTGAATTTGTTGTTGTTGTTTGTTTCGGGTATTTTACAAAAAGGTCTTTTTTTTATTCTTTTGAGTTTTAGCTGAGAACAAATGTTTTTTTATTTCTTTTTAAAAAAGTTTAATGAATCAAAGAAACAAGAGAACTCTTTTATCATATCATCCTTTCGAAGTTCAGCTACCTTAAGGCTTATGCATGCACCTTTGTCTTCGTTGTCATAACATTCATCTTTTGCCGAATCGTTCATGCTTGAGATTGAGATTAAAATAGTAATCTTTCTTAGTAAAATTACAATAAAATTGGTTGATAGTATAAAATTGTATTGCCTAAGAGCTACAATACTTATTTTTTCCTATTTGGTGATACTTCGTGGTTGTTTATATAAGTAACCAAGAAGAGTTTTATTATTCACATAATTAGATCATTTAAAAGGTAATTAAGAAATAAATTTTCATAAGAAAATGAAATTACTACTTCCAAATAATTTCTGCCAGTAGATATAGTTAAACAATCCAAGAGAAAAAGGACACAAGTGTTATATATTAGAAGTCTAGAAACAAGAATTACAAAACTTGTATGCCATTCTTAGGTGCCTTAGCTTGAAGAAAACTCGGATTAATTAAGAAGGCTTACAAATCGTGTTGTCCTGGGTATATATGCAAAAGATTCATTCTTATGAGGATTTATATATCTTAAAGTATATATATGTCAAGAGAGTTCATTCTTATGATGTTCTTTTGTACTAATTAATGAAGTCGTATTGGCATGAAGAGAATGTCGGTCGAAGTCGATACTTCTAATTCCACCAAAAGTCGAGAGTTCACTCGTAATAGTTGTCCTATGTTTTAAGCAGGAGTGAAAGTAGGACTTTTATCAAGGAATTTAAAAAACTAAAAAAAAATAAACACGGAGAGTAATGGGATTAACATTTAATATATAGACATGAAAAAAAATTGACCTTATATATATTTTCGGGAAAATGGGGTTTGGCTAAATCCTTTTCTATTAGTACCTAGTTCCGCCCGGTCCTAAGTAACTGAAAATTTAATACTATGCCTCGCAATAATTGCGCGAATTTTATATGTTTGATGTCTCATATATCGTTGTGAAGTTCCTTAAATCTCGTTGTTAAATATCTATATCTATATCTATATATTTATCTATATTTATATTAAAAGCACGAAGGCCCTTAGCCAAATGTCGTTCGCCTTTTTTACCCATTTAAACTAGAGTTCACACTAGATAAAATAGTCATTTGATTGTTTTCCTAATATTTAGCAATAGTAATCTAATTAATTTTTTAATATTTAGGACTTTGAAATCAAATAAAAATTTAATTATTAAATCTTTCCCCACTTTAATTAGTGAAAACTATAATATGTAGGGATTTTAAAATAGAGTACAAATTTTCTTAAGTAAATATCTTTCTTTTGGTATTTATTATTTTGGCGTGTAAGAATTTAAACAATCGTAATTATTTAATAAAATGGTAAATCTATGTACTAGAAATTATTTCTTTCCAAGTTTTTGCATCAACAAGCATCCGTATCACCATTATATTTGAAATGTTCGTTTCGTTATGCTTTTATGTTTTTGTATTTTTTTTTCTGCAATCTCTGTTGTTTTTTCGTGAATTACTGATGCAAGTCAAAAGTTCTTATCAAATTATCTTCTATATTTTTTTCAAATCAAACGTGGCTCATTAATTTATTTATTTTTGGTATTTTAGTTTTTTAGTTACTACAATAGTGGAGTCATAATTTTTATTAAGGGGTGTCAGTATTTAAATATGTAAATATATACACGCACACACTATATTAAAATCGCGAAGCTTCTTAGCGAAATGTCGTTCGTCATTTTTATCCTTTAAAATAGAGTTCATACTAGATAAAATAGGTATTTTAAATATTTTCCTAATAGTTTGAAACTAGAAATTCGTTGAGATTTGGTTATTAAATATTTTCTTCTTTAAACTATATACCTAAAATTTAGGACTTTAAAATTGATTAAAATTTTACCTTGAATAAATATTTAAAAAGTCAATAAATATCTATCTTAAATAAACGTTAGTGCAAAATTTGTAGACTTGAAGTAGTTCCATTGATTCATGATGAACAAAATAATTTTTAACAACGATAAATAATATTTTTGAAGAATAATTTGTTAATCATTTTTTAACACAATTGAGTCTTGCTTATCTTCTATGTACAACATAATTACATATTTTCGGAAACACAAATAGGAGCTGTTTTTAAGAAAATGTTCTAAACGACTTCCAAGTATATCAAAAAAACGAACCGCTGTTGCTCCTTTATAATAGTTGTCGTGAGTTCGCTCCAAAAAAAAAAAGCAAATATAATTTTTTGTCTTTTGTATGCTTCTTACTTAAACTTTAATTTACAAAATAATTTCATTTATTAGAAAGTATAAAAGAATTTATCTTTAAAATATGGCACATATATCTTTCAATATTATACTTTTGAATCTTGTAATAACACAAAATACAATGCAGTGTACGTGCATAAAGACCATAAATTTAAGTTTTAAAATACTAAGCCATTTATATGTATAACTATCTTTATTATTAGATAAATACTGATTGCTTAAATAAAAATATGACTAAATTTTTTTTTACTGTTGTATGTATCTCGATGTCAACTGCTATTACATATAATTTATTCTTATTCTAAATTTCATACACTTTTTATTAATACACGCAAAAAAATGCGTGCAACGCACGTACACTAAAGCTAGTATATATTAAAGCAAGAAAGTTTACCTTCTCATTTAGCCAAGTGGCAAACTATTAAAAATACACATGACAAATTAATTTATTAAAAATTCAAATTGTAATAGCCATATTTTTTCGGTCTAGAAACAATCAATCCTCCCAAATTTATGCCTTATTTTCGGCCTAGAAACAGTCAATCCTCCCAAAATTATTGCCTCTGTTTTGTAAACATTTCATTATTTAATAATCAAAAAATATTAAAAAGTAAAAAAAATCGTGTGATCTCTGTCTTCCTAAGAAAACGGGTTTCATAACATATTTACCATCTTATCTCTTTGTCTTCCTAGAAACATTCTCAATTCTCAAGATTGCTTACCGTATGATCTCAAGATGAGAAGATACTCATCAACAATAAACAATGTAATGTTTACAAAATCATAAGCAAGCTAACACTTCCTCAGATCAGAATCTTTATTATCTAAAATTTAGGGATTTCTACATGGAAAGGATTCACAATCGAGGTATGTTTGTGTAGATGACTTTCCTCCTTAATTTTAGATTTTAGATATAAACCCTAAATGTAGACTATTGTAATTTCATAAGAACATTTTTTCGATATAAACTACATAAGATTTGTAAATATAAGATATAAACCCTAAATTTCATAAGAACTTTTTTTCGGCCTAGAAGCTATTTTACGGCTCTTTTTATGGAATTTTTTTTATTTATAGCAAGTAAAAAGATTATGCCAATATATATATATATATATATATATATATATATATATACATTTTACTACAGACAATCCTCTTATCAAATTTTCTCTAAGAACAAATATGACGACGTTTGACTATATCAACAATATATCGAGTAACAAGATGAGTTGGAATTTGAAGGTACGAATAGTGAGATTGTGGTACATTCCAGACCGCGACAAACCAGACAACATCGTCTTTCTTGAATTAATTATTCAAGACGAAGAGGTGTATTCTTTTTTAGTTGCATTTATTTTTTTCCATAATTTGACTACAATCTCCATCTGCTACTTTGTACTATGAAATGCATTAGGTTACGCGTGTATTTAATCAACTTCAATTCCAATTTTTAAGACCTAAATGGAGGTACTTCGGAATGTGAATGATGCTAACTCTTAATCTGCAATTTTGGTAGAAAAGATTTTTGGTCTTCTTGAAATCATTTGTAGTTTATTCTAAATAATTGTTTACTATTTTATGTGCGAGAACATTTATGGAGATCTTAAAATATAAAATATCTAAGATTATTTGAAATATGAACAGTACTTACCATAAAATATGCAGTATGTATCATTCTGGAAAGGCGTGCATTCACATATTATGTTTTACCCATTGGTGCATGGCTGTTTAATATAATCTGTGACAACATTGTACAACTGAGTATTTGCATGACTCAATATTATTTATGAATTGTTTGTTTCTAGGGCGATCGAATTCATGCGACTGTTGGTTGGTCTCTTATACGTATGTTCAAACCAAAGATAAAGGAGTTGGGTTTGTACTTTATAAAGAACTTTGTGGTTGGACCAAATAATATGAAACTTAAATACACGCGGCATAAATTGAAGTTGGCATTTACTCATAAGACGATTGTAGAGGAATCAAATGATCATCTTTTTGGTATGAGTATCTTCGACTTAAGACCTTATGAGTATTTGATAAATAAACTTGATGTTTAAGAAAGTGAATTATTTCATTCACATTTTTTTTATTTGAATGTCTTATCAACTTTGTCCTAACTATTTTTTTAAAATATTATAGGTGTCATAGGAGAGGTTGTAAGTTATGGTGAAGTAGACTCACATAACCAGGGTGATAAAGCCAGCACTTTTATGAATGTGGAACTTGAAGATCATGAGTAAGATTGCGTCTATGAATTTACTTTGTTATATATTTTAACAAGATTGCTTATTGCTGTCTGATTAAGTTGTTATATAAATTATGCAGGAGGAATAATATTTCGGCAACATCTTGGAGAGAATTCGTAGACCAGATTTTGCCACATTTGGAGGGATCACCCCATCAACCAGTCATAGTTGTTATGCAGCTGATAAAAGCTCCCAAATTTCAAGATAATTCAATTGTCTTGATTACATGGTATATTTATTTTATGTTAATTTTTTGGTTCAGAAACTAAAGCTATATATAGGCAAATATTCTGTGTGTAATGCTTGGCATACCTCAAAGCTCTGGATTAACCCGGATCTTCCTCAAGCTATTGATTTTAAGTCCATGTTAGTTATTTGATAAATTAAGTTTATGTGGATACTACTAAAATAATTGTTTATAGTTAAAACTAATACAACCTTGCGTAAATACATATTGGCAAGTGTGAATGAAGCTAACTCTTCCATAATCAGTCAAATACCTTCTCAGCGTAGTTATTCTGTTTCTGATGAGTTGGCTACTGGAACTGCAGAAGTTAAAACTATTAGAGAATTGGTCGACTGCATGGAGGTGACTAATCTATTAAGTTCCTTTAGTATTTAACTAATGTTATGTTGTGTATGTATAACACTGTTAGGTCTAAAATACTATTTGTTTTCCTAAATGTGCACATATATGTTTTTTGGAATCCCTGTTACATAAGTTTATGAGCATTTCACAATTTGAAACTTCACTAATAAAAAGAAATGGTTTGCAGAAATTCAGCAAGCGGCAGGGCATGTTAATGTAGAGAAATATAAAGAGAAAGTCGTGTGGCGTGAACGGCTAAATCCTTCACCTGGAGTTAGAAAAATGATGATTACAGGTTGTGGGAACACATGTATAGATGCAACTGTGTATTATAGTCCAACAAATTTTAAGGACACCGGAATTAAGGGTAACACTCAACTATTAGCTGCAACTGTTGTTGTTGGATTCACAAAGACAATATTCATTTTTATAGACATATTTCTTTTTGACAAAGTTGGTAGGAAGCCTTTGTTATATGTCAGTACAATTGGTATGACTACTTGTCTGTTTTGTCTTAGCCTCATACTTTCGTTACTGTGGAATGGTTCAGTTGGAATCAAATTAGCAATTTTATGTGTACGTGGAAATGTAGCATTCTTTTCCGTGTGGATTGGTCCTATTTGTTGGGTATTAACATCTGAAATCTTCCCTTTAAGACTTAGAGCCCAGGCATCAGCTCTTGGCGCAGTGGAAAGCAGGGTTAGGTTTTTCCGTGGATGATAATAAGATTATTTCTCCTACGAAGATCCCTGCGAAGAGAACTAGAGAAGATAATGGATCATCTGTAGTAGAAGTTGATGATGATGTTGCACAATTATCAAGCAACAAGATTAAAAGAGTGATTAAACAAGAGAAAAAAATCCATGAATGACTGCATTTACTTCATTTTAACTGATTTTATTGAGACAATTGCATAATTTAAATTTTAGCAAGTATCTTTGAATCATGAATTTTAGTCTGAAGTTACTTGACTCTTTATGTTATTGATTTGATTGATATTAGAAGAGATACTGGAGAAGTTTGAAATACTGTACTTGAATGTTTATGTTGTTATATCAGTCAAAAATTAATGAGAAAGAATTTATGAATGTTATATGTGAGTTAAGTGAATGAATCAAGTGTTGAGTCATCACTTGTTTTAAAAGTGAATTCTGCATTCTGAGGCCTTAAAAACCTCTTTCGACATCATCTAGATTTGCGTGCATAGTTCGGGCTCGTAACCAGAAAGTCATTTTGTGAAAATCTGTGGAAAATGATGAATTTTGCATTTAAAATGAGTTTAAGTTGACTTTGGTCAATATTTTAGGTAAACGGACCTAGACCTATAATTGGACGGTCCCGGGGGGGCCGTAGGAAAATATGGGACTTAGACGTATGCCTGAAATCGAATTCTGAGGTCCCAAGCCCGAGAAATGAATTTTTAAAGAAAATTATTTTCTGAAATTGTTTATGAGTTTTGGAAATGAATTGTGATTAAAACTTGATGGTATCAGGCCCATATTTTGGTTCCAACGCCTGGTACAGGTCTTATATGTGATTTAAGGTAAGTCTATGAAATTTGGTAAGAAACAAACTTGAAACAACGTGAATCGGATCGTTTTTGAGAAAATTAAAAATTTGAAGTTCTTAAGAAACTTTCATGATTTTGATGCTAAATTCATAGTTGTTAATGTTATTTTAGTGATTTGAATGCACGAGCGAGTCCGTATGATGATTTTAGGTTGGTGGGCATGTTTAGTTTGGAGCCCCGAGGGCTCGGGTGAGTTTTGGATAGGCCACAGGGTGGATTTTCGACTTGAGGAATTGCAGACTTTCAGCTGTTGCATTGCAGACCTGCAGGCTTCGCATTTGCGAATCCTGGCTCGCAAATGCGAGGGGCATGTCGCAAATGCGAAAGAAGCCCATGCCAACCTACCTCGCAATTGCGAGGATTCCATCGCAAATACGATGCTCTTCCTTTTTAGCTAGTCGTCGCAAATGCGATGCATCCTTCGCATTTCCCACTTTCCAAATGCAAAAAATCCCTTCGCAAATGCGAACATAGCAGAGGTCGAGGTTCGCAATTGCGAACCCTGGTCGCAATTCCTATATCTGCAACATGCAATTTTATAACTTAGCCGAAAATCTCTCATTTTTCACACTCTTTCAAAACCAAAACACTCTTGAGCGATTTTTCAAAGATAGCTCTTCTTTCAAATCGATTGTAAGCCAATTTTAACTCATTTTCTTCAATCATTAACATCTTTTCGCATGATTTCAACTCAAAATCGATGATTTTCATGGGAAAAATTAGGTGTTTTGGGTAGAACCTAGGTTTTTTAAAAATTAGGGATTTGGACCTCGATTTAAGGTGTGATTTCAAAACAAATTATATATTTGGGTTCGTAGGGGAATAGGTAATCGGGTTTTGGTTCGAACCTCGGGTTTTGACTATGTGGGCCCTGGGGTGATTTTTGACTTTTTGGGTAAAACTTTGGAAAACTCATTTTCATGCATTAGAATTGATTCCTTTAGCATTTATTGATGTAATTAAGTAACTTGTGGCTAGATACGAGCGAATTGGTGATAGAATCAAGAAGTAAAGGGCGATAATAGAGACTTGAATTGTGTTCATGGCATCGAGATAAGTGTTTGGTCTAACCTTAGCTTGAGGGATTACGAGTCGAGTTCTATTTGCTATGTGGTATTTGTCGAGTACGACGTATAGGCATGGTAACGAGTATCTATACGTTGGTGTCAAACATGCCCGTGGATCTTATATTGTGATTATTATGACTTCGTTGCATTATTCATGCTTTGATGATGATTTCTATTGTTGGACAAAGTTTGTGGAAGTATTGTGACATTTGAACATTGAGGAGCTTTGGCTCAAGTTGTACAATGAAATGTGAAAGTATAAGTGAAAATTGAAACTTTTAGAGCATTGGCTCAAGTTGTGAAGTGAGTTGAGAAGTAAAAGTGAAAAAGAGAAGAGAATCATTATATCATCTCCCTTGCCAGAAATTTATTGTTTTTGATGTTATCTCCCTAGCCGGGATGTTGATGCTTCTTTTGATGTTATTCCCTTGCCGGGACTTGATTGTTGAACTATTGTTCCCTTGATAGGATTCTTATTGTAATTTCATTTTTTCCCTTGCCCTATTATTTTTTATTGTTGTTTGGGTGAGGAAGAGTGTTAAAGCACGAAGGGTGATGCCGTGTATTGATTTGGTGAGAGAGTATTAAAGCATGAAGGGTGATGTCATGTATGATTTGTGAGGAAAGAGTGTAAAGCACGAAGAGTGATGTTGTGCCGCACGATATACTATTCCGTGCCGATTATACTGATTATTTGGTGAGGACGAGAGTAAAAGCACGAACGGTGATGTCGTGCACATTTTCATTACTTGATTGCTTTGGTGAGGACGAGAGTAAAAGCACGAAGGGTGGTGTCGTGCACTTATTGATTTCTGGTTCTTTGTTGATATCCGAGATGTATTGTTTCTTTCAATTACCTATTGTCTTTCTATTCTAAATTGATATCTCCCTGCATCATGCTACCCCTCCCATATTTGACTATTTATTATTGTTCTTCCTTTTTGCTGTATATAGTAGAATTGCACAGGTTGTTTGGTAGTCCGGTCCTAGCCTCATCACTACTTCGTCGAGGTTAGGCTAGGCACTTACCAACACATGGGATCGGTTGTGCTGATACTACACTCTGCACTATGTGCAGATCTCGGAGCAGCAGCATTTGGATCGTAGATTGGATGGCTGCCTTTAGTCCACGCGGAGATCCAAGGTAGACCTGCAGGCGTCCGCAGGCCCTAGCATCTCCCTCTATCCCTTTATTCATGTTTCATTCCCTTAATTTAGAAACAGTGTATTGTTTATTTTCAGACTTTGTATGTAGCCTTCTTAGATCGTTTGTGGTACTGTGATACCAGTTCTGGGTAGTTGAGGTTCAAACAGTTGTATTTTATATATATATATATATATATATATATATATATATATATATATATATATATATATATATATATATATATATATATTCAGATAATTTACTACATTTCTTCCGCTTATTGTGATTTTCCGTTGTCTACACGTTTTGGCTTTATAATTGTTAGAGAGTATAAAATGGATAATAAAGTAAGTAGTCCAAATAATTGGTTTTCCTAGCTCACATTAGTAGGCGCCATCACGACTCCCGAGGGTGAGAAATACGGGTTGTGACAAGTTGGTATCAAAGCTCTAGGTTACATGGGTCTCACAGTTCACAGACAAGCTTATTAGAGTCTGAGGGATCGGTAAGAGATGTCTGTATTTTTCCCCCAGAAGCTACAGAGTTAGGAAAAACTTCACATTTGTTCTTTCCTGTCGTGCGGTTTGGTTTCTCAATACTAATTGGATTTCTACTACTCCCTCCGTTTCAATTTATGTGACCCATTTGACTGGGCATAGAGTTTAAGAAAAGAGAGAAGACTTTTGAACTTGTGGTGTAAAATGAAGCACATATATTTTGTGTGGCTATAAATCATTGCATAAAAGTAAATTGTTTCCAAATAGGGAAAGAGGTCATTCTTTTTGGCACGAACTAAAAAGGAAATAGGTTCACATAAATTGAAACGGAGGGAGTATGTTCTTTCACAGATGGTGAGAACACGCTCATCCATTGACCAGCAGCCCGAGCCCCCAGCAGTAGCTCCCACGAGGGGCAGAGGGCGAGGCCGAGGCCGTGCTAGAGGCTGAGGTAGGGGCAGAGCTCAGCCTAGAGCAGCAGCACCAGCGGCGGAGCCTCAAGTTGACTTTGATGATGAGGTTCCGGCCCCAGCAGTTTCGGTGGGCCCAGTTCAGGTCCCAGAGGGGTTTATTGCTACCCCAGTACTCCAGGATGCTCTGGTCCATCTAGTGAGCCTTATGGAGAGTGTCATCGGGGCAGGCTTGCTTCCCGTAGCCCCAGCCGTCTCTCAGGCTGGAGGAGGAGCCCAGACTCCTACTACTCGCACTCCGGAGCAGGCAGCTCCCCAGTTCCAAACTCTAGCAGTTCAGCCAGTTGGAGCAGTTCAGCCAGTTGGAGTAGTTCAGTCGGGTGTGGTAGCTCAGACCAGTGATGGAGCAGCTATGTCTGTCAATGCTTTGTGGAGGTTGGATAGGTTCACCAAGCTCTTCACTACTACTTTCAACAGTGCATCTTCTGAGGATCCCTAGGATTATCTAGACAGTTGTCATGAGGTTCTCAGGAACATGGGGATAGTGGAGACCAATGGGGTCGATTTTGCTACTTTTTGCTTGTCTGGATCCGCAAAGATTTGGTGGAGGGATTATTGTTTGGCTAGACCAGCCAGATCACCGGCTTTGAATTGGGAGCAGTTTACTCAATAATTTCTGGAGAAGTTTCTCCCTATTACTCAGAGAGAGATCTATCGGAGGCAGTTTGAGCGTCTCCAGCAAGGTTCTATGATTGTTACTCAGTATGAGACCAAATTCATCAACTTGGCTCGTCATGCTCTTATCATACTTCCCACCGAGAGAGAGAGAGAGAGAGAGAGAGAGAGTTGAGAGAGAGAGGGTGAGGAGGATCATTAAAGGACTTATTCAACTGATTCGACCTCAGATGGCCAGGGAGACTGGGAGTGAGATTTCTTTCCAAGAGGCGGCCAATGTGGCCAGGAGAGTTGAGATGGTTCTATCGCATGGAGGTGGTTAGGGGTCTGACAAGAGGCCTCGTCATTTAGGCCGATTCAGTGATACCTCGTCTAGAGGTAGGGATTCGTATGGTAGAGTCCATCTTCCTAGGTCTTTTCAATGAGCACTTCAGGTTTCTCACGGTGCTTCAGGTAGTCGTGGTCCCCATATGTAGTATTTTGATCAGCAGTCCTACAGTGCACCGCTACTTCAGAGTTTTTGAGGTAGTCATTCAGGTCGTTAGGGTCAGCAGGCTCAGCAGCCGAGGGCTTGTTACACTTGTGATGATATGGGTTACATTGCTAGGTTTTGCCCTCGAGCACTAAGTAGCTCTCAGCATCAGGGTTCCCGTGCCATGGTTCAGGCACCGAGTGTTCCACAGCCCGCCCAGCCAGCTAGAGGTGGGGGCAGAGGTGCTAGAGGTGGAGGTAGAGGTGTTAGAGGTGGATCTCAGGCCGCTAGATGTGGAGGCCAGCCAGCAACAGACCATCCCAGAGATGTAATTCAAGGTGGTAGGGCCCAGCCCCGATGTTATGCTCTTCCAGCCATGCCCGAGGTTGAGGCTTCCGATGTAGTTATCACAGGTACTATTCTGGTTTTTAGCAGAGATGCTTTCGTTTTATTTGATCCGGGATCTACGTACTCCTATGTGTCATCTTATTTTACACCGTATCTGGTTATGCCTAGTGATTCTTTGAGTGCTCTTGTTTATGTGTCTACACTGGTGGGTAATTCTATTATGATAAATCGAGTCCATCGTTCATGTGTAGTTGTGATTGGGGGTCTTGAGACTCGTGTAGATTTGCCTCTTCTGGACACGGTTGATGATGGGTTTTCAATGTCTTAAACTTATGCTTCTTATGTTATGATGATCTAACAAACTTGTTGTGAAGAACCATATAGAGAACCTTGTCTTGTCCCATAGGATACACATCTCATGTGAACTGTTCGAAGCCTGAAAATCAGCAAATGGATCAATAACCACAGGGAGGAACACAACAAGGACCCGATGCGTTGGTCCTTTAGGGTTCTCTGACAAAAGCACAAGTCAGTGATTGTACGCATTCAATATAAAGAGAAACACAACAGGGACCTGCTCCTTTGAAGTTCTCCGACAGAAGTACAG
Source organism: Nicotiana sylvestris (assembly GCF_000393655.2). NCBI lineage: Eukaryota > Viridiplantae > Streptophyta > Magnoliopsida > Solanales > Solanaceae > Nicotiana > Nicotiana sylvestris. Next base: position 195,789,590 of record NC_091064.1, read on the forward strand.
ATCAAGTGCACAGCCGGAATGCAGTAGAAGAAAATGACCATCTGGCAACTGTTATAGAAAGAGGAACACAACTAGGACTTGGTCCTAGTGTATGTCCTAACAGAAGTATTAGGACCTGGTCCGTTGGTATGTCCTGACATAAAGCACAAAGTCCAGCTGGAACGCAACTGCCTAGAAGTGGCTGTGCAGACAGTGCAGCAGTCACTTCTCACTGAGAAGAAGTACACCAAGAGTTGACACCACTATCTATTGTGATATATTTTGTGATAAAACAACCTGGTGCAAGACACACCATTACTTGTGCATTCAGTGATATTCTATCAAGAAGAAGAAGCATCGATCCGGCATTGAAATCACTGGTGTGTCAAGAACAAGAAGACAACTCCACTAAGGATTAGTTTCTAAAAGAAGTCTTATGTATATCCATAGTTGAGTTGTAATCTTGTTAATTGTTCTACATTGTAATTCCTAGTTTGCTTTCTTAGAAGCGCTGTTTTAGGAACAAACAAAATTCGTAAACTTTAGAGTTTATGTTGTGACTAGAAATAGTTATAAGTTAAATCCTCTATAACTAGGAGAGTTAGAGAGTGGCTTGTGGTGGTTGCATCACAAGTTAGTTTAAAGTCTTTGCAATAGGGTTTTTGCAAAGTGGCTTGTAATAGGTAGATTGCAAGTTAGTTGAGTTAAAAGCCTACAAGAGTAGGTTGTGATTTTTTGATCCCCTTGTGTGGGATTTTTCCACGTAGAAAAATCTCTTGCCTTCTTTACTTTCAGCCTTTACAGTATTCTATGTATCAGTCTCATACGGGACCATGTACTCTATAGTTTGGTGGACTCATATAAGCTATCAATTGGTATCAGAGCAGGTTCCTCCTATCAAGCTAACACCTAGAAAGGATCCTAAATGGCTGCTCCACCAAGCTTTGAAGAAGGACAATCAACCTATAGACCTTCTAGATTCAATGGTCAATATTATGGATGGTGGAAGACTCGGATGCATGATTTCATAATGGCTGAAGATTCAGAACTGTGGGATATCATTTGTGATTGTCCACATGTCCCCATGAAGAAACTCGAAGAAACAGGACCATTGGTTCCCAAAGGGAGAAGAGAGTACAACGACACTGACGGAAAAGTCGTAGAAAAGAACTATCGTGCCAAAAAAATCTTGATGTGTGGCATAGGACCTGATGAGTACAGCAGAGTATCAGCTTGTGATACTGCCAAGGAGATATGAGAAGCCTTACAAACTGCACACGAACCACTCAAGTCAAACAATCCAAGATCTACATGCTCACCACTGAATACGAGCTCTTCAGGATGAAGGATGATGAGTCCATATAGGATATGCACACCAGATTCTCCTCCATCATAAATGAGCTTCACTCACTTGGAGATGTCATTCCAAGAAACAAGCTTGTAAGGAAAATTCTCAGTGTTCTACCTGGGTCTTGGGAAAGTAAGGTAAATGCCATCACAGAAGCTAACGATCTATAGACTCAGACCATAGATGAGTTGATTGGTAATCTGAAAACATACGAGATGAAAAGAAAGAAAGACAGTGAAAGAAGAGAGCCTAAGAAGGAAAAGAGCCTGGTTCTTAAGGCTGAAAGGAGTGATTCAAGTGATGAAGACAGTGACACAGCCTATCTTACTAAGAGATTTCAGAAAATGGTTCGAAGAAACAGTGGCATACCAAAGTGGGTTAGTTCAAGCAAAACAAGGAACAACGATCTCTATCACGGATGTGGAAAGCCAGGGCATTTCATCAAAGACTGCCCTTTCGCGAAACATGAGCAGTACAAGCAAAATCCTGACAAAATTGGAAAAAGGAACCTGGTTCCAGAGAAAAGATTCAATCGAAAAAGTGCTGCAGACAATATCATTAAGCAGGCTCTTGCTGCTTGGGTAGGCTCCTCAAGTGAATCCGAAAGGGAATCAGATGCAGAAAACAGTTCCATGATGGTAGTAGAAACTGAAGCAACGAAGTACGATTCATTGTTTGCGCTGATGGATCAGTCAGACGATGATGATGAAGAAGATGAAGACGATGAGGTAAACTTGATAACGCCAAACTATGCCTTATAAAAAGACACACACGGACGTAGCAAATATAATCTGAGTAATTCTGCCCAGAGTCGAACCACAGAGAATTAACCTATCAATTACTTTTGACTGATTTACTAAATTCACAGAATCAATTTTCCCCAAACTTTGTAATTCGCAATTGATAATATTTTTAACAACTAAAGTCTGAAAATAATTAACAGCTGAAAATTACCAATGCTTGTGGTGTAAACAGTTGGAATAAGGTCTAAGGTAATGGTATCCCCCGTTGGTGATTTCCTTGGTTGTACGTTTTCTTATAGCGATGCCTTAGTTGTCTCTATCAATCAAGAACTCTCCGGTTATCATAAATCTCTCTCAAGCAATTGATAATTTACTAAACGCACTCTCTCAAGCTACGCTATATAGATTCATATTACCGTTCTTTTAGATTGCACTCGAGGTATCGTTATCTCTAATCCAATCTCTAAACCCTCGGTTATGACTCTAGTCTATACTCCGGGAGTGATGTTGTTCAAACAACTACCTAAATATGCACTCTCTCTCTCAAGAAGATACATAATAAATAGGCACGGATAATTGAGGGCCCTTTCATCTAACCACAATCAAAACGTAGATGAACAAATAGAGATTAACAACCAATTCAAACTATATTAATATAACAACCAAGTCATCCCCAACGGGTTTCACCAAAACCTTCGATTAGAGTATTTAGCTACTCATGACAACGTAAGAATAAACTCCGAAAATATTCATAATGGAAAATTGCAAGAAAAATAGAAGAGAATAAGAATTATGATGTTTTGGGTGATCTTTCACACTTGTTCTTCTTGCCAAAATAATCTCAAAATAAGCCCCCCTTTTCTTGGGCGAGTTTCCTAAATCTTATAAGAGTTTTACAAAAGTTTTCCCGAATTGACACTTTGGCCCCTTAAATTTCTGGACTGTGAACATGCTGTCGCGGCCGCGGCATCGACCGCGGCGCTGACCGTGGAGGACACTGTCTCCAACCGTGGCGTGGACCGCGGTGGCAACCGCGGTGAGTATGCTGGGCCTTTTGTCTCTGCGTTCCTTCTCTTTTTGCTCTTTTGTGTTTGGGTACTTCTTGAGTGGGTGTTTTCTTCACGTTATTGCCTCTAAATACTTCATGTTGCTTCCTCACATCTTATATTCCCTGCGAAACCAAATAGCATTAATTAAAGCATTTTATTAGCAACTTACATTATAAAACAACAACAAAGCATGGGCAATTATGGTGTAAATAACAACTATATAGCCTATTATCAACACCCCACACTTAAATTATTGCTAGTCCTCGAGCAATTCACCACACTCCATAAAAATTCATTCCTTATGCTTTTACCTCAACGACTCACGCCATGAACATTTCACAAGAGTTACACCTAGTAGTGAACAGCTTTTACCTCAAGAATCAAGTTTTTCGTACCCTGTAACATTTACACTTACTCAAACCACTCTACACAATAGTTAAGATGCACCTTTTTTGTGAATCACATGCCCTCACATCACACAAGAGAGTAGTTTCATATATATAATGATAGTGATAACAATTAAGAACTCAAATAGACAGAATTCGCTCACTCTCCAAAAAGAACATTCACATGCCACAAAGATACACCATAGGCTTGCCCCTAGTGTAGTACTCTACTAATCGAGCCCCACTCAGTCTAAGATCAATAGGACTTTATTTGGTTGTACTGTAGGCTAAGGGACGGGTATGATACATTTGGATATGTGACTACCCTCCCTAAGCACTTTTAATACAATTACGTTGAATTTAAAAATGATCATTTTGTAAGCCAACACTCCCCCACATTTATTTAAACATCCCCATGCATTAGGTGCAATTTGTACAAGCTGCCACTTATTAATCACTACAAAATATATATGAACTTTTTTTTTCGTGGTGCTTTTCTTTTTACGCTTCACATTTTGTACATTTTCTCTATTTCCATGGTTCCACTTCAAAAACCAAACCACCACCCCACACTTTTGTTTCACATCATCTCAATACCAATCTAGTGCTTAGTGAGAGGGAGGAAAATTGGTTCAAACAGCAGACTATTCAAACAAGTGGTTAAGGTTCACATTGTGGTGGCCAAAGAAACGGGCTTATAGGCTCAACGGGGTTAACTAAGATGTAATGCATTCAGGTGGGTTCACTTTATATGTCTGGCTCAACAAAGAAATGCCTATATCACTTCTAAAACCGAATGAAGCTACTATTTCGCTTTGCAAACACACAGGGCAAGTTCTAGGCATCAAATGTACAACATGGAATACAATGATACTCACACTCACATGGCACATGACTCACTCCGGATTAGTTTATCAAAACATTCTCTTTTGAGTGTTCAAGTTAGGTACAAACATACAATTTTTAAGTCTCTTAAACAAGATTCAACCCTTGAAGCTAAGCGCTACACTCTAGCATCTATCGTGTTCGGGTGTAAGAACGCTAAGGGTTTTTCTTCTTCAATTTTAAGCTCGTCACCCATTAATCCTAACCTAAAACCAAAAAAAAATCTACCTATACCCGGTTCAAGCTAAACCCTTGGAAAAGAACAGAGGCCCAAAGAAAAACCAAGGGGGAGTTACTACACTACCTAAGAAATAAAAAAAAATTGGTGTTTTCTATAGACTAGCTTCCCTCAAGAAAATTTGTCTAAAGAATCCGTCATTAGGAAGAGTCTTTATATTTCAAAATTTTTTTTTCTCGACTTAGTCCCTCAAGAACCCCGCCGAAAGAGATCCATCGTCGGGACAAGTCGTTTCTATTTTAACTTCCTAAAAAAAACTGTTACTCTATTTCTAAAGCAACTAACACAAAACAAAAATAAACAGATAATATTCACAAGTACAACATACAATGAAGTTTCCCCCACCCCACACTTAAAATTAAGATATGTCCCCATGGCTTGACAATATAAAGAGCAGTGAGGTAAAGAAACTTCCCTGAAGGGTCACTCTTGATCTGAAACTGTGTCTGGGTTCATGTTGCAGGAGCGACCCAGTGCTCTCAACCAACCCATGAATTTCTTTTCCGACTTCACTTGTCGGTCAGCCACAGCATCCATGCGGGACCCCAAGTCAGTGATGGAGGTCTGCAGTCCAGTCATTTCCCGCTCCAAAGCATCCATCCAAGTGCTCCGGCGTGGCTGTGACGATCCTGCCTCATCCCCTCTAGGAGGGGCTATGATCTCAACAGTTTCAGCAGCATCAGAATCATCCTTAGACTCAGACTCATCAGACGAGTCATCATTGCGTCGTACTGGCTCTCGTCCCTCTTGCCCAATTTTTCTCGCCCAAAAGGGGTTTTTATAGGTAATTTCCCATCAACTCAGGAGTTCTCAGGAACATTAGCAAGGCGGCATATACGGGTGACAAGCGAAGGGAAGTAGTGGCCTTTGCTTAGTTCGGGCGATCGGATGAACATTTCTTCAGAGAGGACTCGGGCAATATCAAACCCTTGGTGAGTCATGAAGTAGTAGATCATAGCGGCCCGTGGCCCATTTACATCGGTGGTATTGCTGGATGGTAGCAACTGAGTGGTGATGACAGTGAGCCAACATTTGGCCTCCCAAGTAAGAGACTTGGAATGCAGAGTCGTCGGTTGCGCTACCCGTTTGGGTTGTCTGCTAGGTATACAGATGACCTCCAGAATTCTGTCCCAGTCAACCATCGGGTGGCTAGCCATGATGTAATGATCATCACCCGTGAATGCGGGGAGGCGATACACTCTGTGGATGACCTCTATAGCAGCATTAACCGGGGTGTTGCGCACAGTCACAACCTTGTCCTCGTGTTCTAGCAGGTTTGCATAGAATTCCCTCACTAGATGAATATTTGCTTCCTTAGGAGCCTCAAAGAAGATGTCCAGCTGTCACCTCCATAGCTCATCAAACATATTGGGGCATTCCCTCACCAAAGCCTTCATGTCGATATGGACCTCATGGAGTAACTTCCTGGCAAGTTTCTGATTGTACCTTGCCTCTGCTTCTGCAGAGACGAACCAAGTGCTATCAAACCGTGGTGCACTGGTTTGGCCTATAGCTCGTGAGGAGCCTCCTGGTCTACTAGCAGAGGACTCGGAGTTTCATCTCTTACGGGTTGAACTCATAATACCAGTCAAAACAAAAAAAAACACGTATTAGGATGAGCCTAAAATGTGTGACTATGGGTGGTTACTCAGACTTCACCACAACCATGTCACAACATCTCCTTATATCACCATTGAGGCAATTTCTCAAACACATTGTGGGCAAGGTATTTTCTTCATATTCATGGCCCCAAGTGAATCAAGAAAACTTTCCCAATTTAACTATCTACTACACCCACACATTCCATACTTTTTTTTAACCATCACCCACCAACAACACCATTCCAAACATTCAAAACACAGCCTCTCCACCAGAAATATGCTAAAAACAAAATTACACTAAAAAGAAGAAGAAGAACTAAACAAAACAAAATCCTATCACTAACACTATATTAGAACAACATGAACTAGCATAATGCAACAAAAACAATAGAAGGAAAGGAGAAGGGGGGGTCGGAAACATACCTTGGGGGGAAAGAAGATGAGGGGTGTTGTGAAGGAGGAAGAAGAAGAAGAGAGTATGGAGGGGAGGGTTATGGTTTAGAGAGAGAGAGAGAGAGGGAAGTGGGGATTTTAGGGGGGGTTGTTTATTTTGATATAGGGAAGGGTTTTAAAAAGAAAAAGAAGAGTGGGAAAAAAATTAAAATTCAGCGTACATCGCCGCGGTCGACTCCGCGGTCTGAGACAGAATTTCCCGCGGTCGTTTCTATGGTCCGAGCCGCGGCCGCGATGAAAAACTGAACGTTTAGTGATTTTCGCGATCTACGCTGTGGTCCGCGGTCCTGGCCGCGGTCGCGGCTGGCAATTTTTTTTTTTACACGAAGTTACATACTACACTTACAACACATTCGTGGGTTGCCTCCCATACAGCACCTGATTTAACGTCACAGCATGACACAAGTGGTTGAGCCTTCACTCCTCATTCGCGTACTGGGGTTCTTTCAAATTGATCACCACTGTATTCCCTTTTTCTTCAGCTATTCCAAGGTAATGTTTCAACCTTTGCCCATTTACTGAGAACTTGTTTGTCCCATCTTCTTATTCAATCTCGATAGCTCCACTTACGAACATTTGCACCACTCTAAATGGTTCTGACCATCGGGACTTTAACTTACCCGGAAACAATCTCAGCCTTGAATTATACAATAATACCTTGTCACCGGTTTTGAAATTTCTGTCCACAATGTGCTTATCATGCATCTTCTTCATTCTTTCCTTGTAGAGCCTCATGCTTTCAAATGCTTGATATCTAAATTCTTCCAGCTCATGCAACTCTGTCAGTCGATTTTGTCCAGCTGCTTCGGGATCCATGTTCAATTGTTTCAGTGCCCACCAAGCTCGATGTTCTAGCTCCACAGGCAGGTGACAGGCCTTTCCAAATACCAACTTGTATGGTAACATACCTATTGGTGTTTTGAACGCAGTTCTATAGGCCCAGAGTGCGTCATCAAGCTTCTTTGCCCAATCAGTTCGTGTGGCATTCACCGCCTTGGTTAGTACACTTTTTATCTCCCTGTTGGACACTTTAACCTGCCCACTGGTTTGTGGATGGTAAGGGGTAGCCACCTTGTGGCGTACATCATACTTTGCAAGCAATTTCTCGAAGGCTCTGTTACAGAAGTGAGTGCCTCTATCATTGATGATCGCACTTGGTATCCCAAATCGGGTGAATATATTCTTTTTCACAAAACCTATCACCACTCTTGCATCATTAGTGGGCAACGCTGCAGCTTCCACCCATTTAGACACGTAATCCATAGTAACAAGTATGTATTTATTGCCAAATGAGCTGACGAAGGGCCCCATGAAGTCAATCCCCCAAACATCAAACACATCTACCTCTTGAATCGGGTTCATAGGCATCTCTTGGCGACGGGAAATGTTCCTGGTTCGCTGACATTCGTCGCAGCCCTTCACCCATAGGTGTGCATCTCAAAACACTGTTGACCAAAAGAACCCGGCCTCTAGCACTTTCGCAGCTGTCCTGGCTTCTCCAAAATGTCCTCCATATGCGGATGCGTGACAAGCCTGCAAAACAGAAGATTGTTCTATCTCAGGGACATACCTCTGAATCATATAATCAACACCGATTCTAAACAAATAAGGCTCGTCCCAATAATACATGTGACAATCAAGATAAAACTTTTTCTTTTGGACAGATGAAAGGTCATAGGGAACAATACCGCAGGCCAGGTAGTTTGCAAAATCTGCATACCATGGCGCTTCCTCAAGACTGGCTGCGAGCAGCTGCTCTTCTGGAAAGGTTTCCAGGATCTCTTCGACCTCGACTGATTTTTCAGCTCCTTCAAGTCGCGATAGATGATCAACGACTTGATTTTCTGTGCCCTTACGGTCACAAATTTCGAGGTCGAATTCTTGAAACTGTAGCACCCAACGAATCAGGCGCAGCTTAGCCTCTTTTTTCTCAATTAGGTACTTGAGTGTTGCATGGTCAGTGTATACAATTACCTTGGAACCAATCAGATATGATCGGAACTTGTCAAATGCAAACACCACCGCCAACATCTCCTTCTCCGTCACTGTGTAATTGAGTTGTGCACCGCTTAGCGTTCTACTTGCGTAGTAAATCGGGTGCATCAGCTTATATTTTTGCTTCCCCAAGACTGCTCCTATAGCATAGTCGCTGGCATCACACATGAGCTCAAATGGTTGCTTCCAGTTAGGTGCAACAATGATGGGTGCAGTGATCAATCTCTTCTTCAGTTCCTCAAATGCCAACCTGCAATCATTAGAAAACATAAAGGGCTGATCCTTTTCAAGGAGTTTGCATAATGGGTTAGCAATTTTGGAAAAAAAATTTCTGAAACACTGGTAGAATCCAGCATGTCCAAGAAAACTTCTCACCGCCTTGACTAAAGTGGGCGTTGGTAACATCTCAATCACATCAACCTTAGCATGGTCTACCTCAATTCCTTTACTAGACACTTGATGCCCCAGGACTATACCTTCTTGTACCATAAAATGGCACTTCTCCCAATTTAGCACTAAGTTTGTCTCCATACATCTTTTAAGCACTCTCCTTAAGTTGTGAAGACAATCTTCGAATGAATCTCCCACCACGGAGAAATCATCCATAAAGACCTCCATAATATCCTCCACCATGTCTGTGAAGATGGCTAACATGCACCGTTGAAAAGTTGCGGGTGCATTGTAAAGCCCAAAAGACATTCTCCGAAAGGCAAAGATGCCATACGGATAGGTGAAAGACGTTTTCTCTCTATCTTCGGGGGCTATTGATATCTGATTATACCCCGAATATCCATCCAAGAAATAGAAGTACGATTTCCCAGCCAGCCTGTCCAACATTTGGTCAATGAAAGGTAGGGGAAATGGTCCTTCCGGGTGGCTGTGTTCAATTTCCTGTAATCCATGCAGATACGCCACCCTGTGACTGTACGAGTTGAGATCAACTCATTGTTCTCATTTTTTACAACAGTCATTCCCCCTTTTTCGGCACACATTGGACAGGGCTGACCCAATTACTATTAGAGATGGGGAAGATGATTCCCGCATCTAACCATTTGATTACTTCTTTCTTTACAACCTCTTTCATGTTTGGGTTCAGCCTTCGCTGGTGTTCCCTGGAAGGTCTGTGCCCCTCTTCCAGGAGAATCTTATGCATACAGAAGGCTGGGCTGATACCCTTTATGTCTGCCATGGTCCAGTCAATGGTAGTCTTATTTTCCTGCAGTACATGTACGAGCCGTTCTACCTGTACATCTAACAAACCGGATGATATGATAACAGGCAAGGTCGATTCAGGGCCTAAGAACACATACCTGAGGTGATCTGGGAGTGGCTTCAGTTCCAACTTGGGTGGTTCCTCTATCGATGGCTTTGCTGGAGGAGTGGCCCTTTTTTCTAGCTCAAGGGACTCGAACTGAGGTTCCCTTGACCAAAATCCTCGGCCTTCCAGTGCCATGACTCATTCAGCTAACCCTTCACCATCCATTTCTTCTAAATTCGTTAGACATGCCTCCAATAGATCTTTTACAGTTAAGGTCATATCATCTTCTTGCAGGATTACATCCACTGCTTCCACTAGAGAGAAATTAGCATATTCACCAGGTCTCCTCATAGATTGCTGAACATTGAATATGACTTCTTCATCGTTCAATCTCATTTTTAATTCCCTAGTTTCACAATCGATCAGTACTCTCCCCATGGCTAAAAATGGTCTCCCTAAAATAAGGGGTATCTCCTCATCCACCTGACAATCCAAGATAATAAAGTCTGCAGGAAACACAAATTTCCCCACTTGTACCAACACATCATCAAGAATACCAGTAGGCATCTTCACTATGCGGTCAGCCAGCTGTAGCAGCATCGAAGTTGGCCTAGCTCTACCAATGCCCAGTTTGGTGTACACAGCCAGCGGCATCAGATTTATGCTGGCTCCCAAATCACATAATGCCTTTGCAAAGGCATAACTTCCAATTGTACATGGAATAGTGAAGCTACCTGGGTCCGACATCTTTTGAGCCATTGGTTTTGCCACCACTGCGCTGCAGGTCTGTGTCAAAGTTACAGTGGATAGATCCTGAAAATCAAACTTCCGTGACATTAGATCTTTCATCATCTTAGCATAACCGGGCATCTCCCTCAAGGCATCCATCAAAGGAATATTCAACTGAATTTGATGCAGCATCTCCATGAACTTCTTATATTGGTCTGCCTTTTTTTGTTTGACCAGTCTCTGAGGGAAGGGTGCAGGTATCACCCTTTGTGCATTGCTTGCTGGCTTCTCTCTATTAGAATTTTCTGGCACAAGAGGTGCCACCTGTTCTGCAACTTGCTCATTCATCTTTTCTTTGCCTTTTTTCCTCCTGACTCTGCTCAACCACAACTTCAGTAAGTTCTGTTGGTTCCTCTACCTCTAATTGAACTGGAGTGGCTGGTGTAGTGTCCTTGCTGGCTAGTGCAATTTCCTGCTCTCTGTCTAAATCTCTCCCATTCCGGAGACTTACTACCATTAGCTGATTTGGGTTTTGGTCCTTGGGGTTTATGTTTGTGTCTGCAAGCAAAGTTCCCTGAGGACAGTTGTTCAAAGCCATGGACAGCTGACCCAGCTGCGTTTCAATATTCTTTATGGCTGAATCATGCACTGCCAATTTTTCCTGCACTTTATTATTTGTCCCAATGAGTTGCTGAAGCATACCCCTGATTTCCACCATGTTGTTATCTTGCTGCTGAGGGGTGGTTGGTATGTCAATTGTTGCTGATTTTGCTGTGGATAGCCCTGTGATTTCTAATATGGTACTGGCACCAATTGGTTTTGAGGGTGCATACCCCCAGGCTGCTGCATATTAGGCTTGTACTGCTGATTTTGTTGCGGTCTCCACTGCTGTGCTCCTTGCCTCTGACCCCCATAGTTGTTGACATAATTCATATCTTCCCTTGCCCCTTGATTTTTACCTTCTCCGCTCCATGAACACACATAAGACTGATTAATACAAGGTGTACACAGTCCCCCATTTGTTGTATCAACAATGTGCACCTGTTTTGTACCCATCTCATCAATCTTCTTTGTCAATATGCTCATCTGGGTCATGAGTGTGGGCATGTTCTCTGCATGCGAATTATTTGGGTCAAGAGGAACTGAATGCACTATGGGTTCCAGTGTTGTACCTCTAGTCATCCACCCCGAATTTTGTTACATCTTATCGAGAAGGATTTTGCACTCAGTGAATGTTTTACTTAAAAATGCACCTCCAGCTGACGCATCCACATTTGCTTTCAAATTGTCAGCTAGCCCCATGTAGAATCTCTGGCCGAGCATCTGGTCTGGAATGCCATGGTGAGGACACTTCACTAACATCCCTTTAAACCTTTCCTAAGTTTCTTGCAAGGACTCAGAGGGCTGCTGCCTATACTGCAATATGTCATCAATCTGTTTTGCAGTCTTGTTAAGCGGATAGAACTTATTTAGGAACTGCTTGACTAATTCCTCCCAGGTGGTAATAGAGTTGATAGGGAGCGAATTTAGCCAAGTCTGAGCTTCCCCAGTTATCGAGAATAGAAACAGTAGCAGCTTGATAGCTTCCGGAGTTGCATTTGGCTGCCTTTGGGTCATACAAATTGACAGAAAATTCTTCAAGTATTGTTGCGGGTCTTCAATGTGTGACTCGGAGAGCAGTCCTTTATTCTACAGCAGATGCAACATGTTGTTGGTGATCTAGAATGTCTCCGCTTGAATTGCGGGCACAGCTATGGCAGTGGCCAGATTATCAGTTGTGGGTTGTGCCCAGTCATAAAGTGCAGCTTCGGGCACAAGAGGTGCCACTCTTCTGACATTTAAGTCAGTTGGCTCATTCCTGACGTTATCTACGTCACCCATGTCAAATTAGAGTTGGTGTGATTGTTGAGATTGTTGAAGTCTTTTGTTGGCACGGTTCAATGCCCTGAATGTTTTCTCGAGGTCTGAGAGTCCTTCTAGCAGTTCTCCAGTCCTCGAAGAACTTCTAGGCATACACCTGCTTTCCACAAGAGTTCAAATGTTAGAATTTCAATGAAAAGATTGGGTATAGAGAAAACTGACTGCACTTAGAATTTTTGTACTTCTCTCAATTGTAATTGATAACACCGTTAATTCCCCAGCAACGACGCCAAAATTTGATAATGCCAAACTATGCCTTATACAAATACACACACAGACGTAGCAAATATAATATGATTAATTCTCCCCAGAGTCGAACCATAGAGAATTAACCTATCAATTACTTTTGACTGATTTACTAAATTCACATAATTAATTTTCCCCAAACTTTGTAATTCACAATTGATAATATTTCTAACAACTAAAGTATGAAAATAATTAACAGTTGAAAATTAACTATGCTTGATGTGTAAATAGTTGGAATAAGGTCTAAGGTAATGGTTTCCCCGTTGGTGATTTCCTTGGTTGTACGTTTCTTATAGCGATGCCTTAGTTGTCTCTATCAATCAAGAACTCTCCGGTTATCATAAATCTCTCTCAAGCAATTATGATAATTTACTAAACGCACTCTCTCAAGCTACGCTAGATAGATTCACATTATCGTTCTTTTAGATTGCACTCGAGGTATCGTTATCTCTAATCCAATCTCTAAACCCTCGGTTATGACTCTCGTCTATACTCCGGGAGTGATTTTGTTCAAACAACTACCTAAATATGCACTCTCTCTCAAGAAGATACATAATAAATAGGCACGGATAATTGAGGGCCCTTTCAACTAACCACAATCAAAACGTAGAAGAACAAATAGAGATTAACAACCAATTCAAACTATATTAATATAACAACCAAGTCATCCCCAACGGGTTTCACCAAAACCTTCGATTAGAGTATTTAGCTACTCATGACAACGTAAGAATAAACTCCGAAAATATTTATAATGGAAAATTGCAAGAAAAATAGAAGAGAATAAGAACTATGATGTTTTTGGTGATCTCTCACACTTGTTCTTCTTGCCAAAATAATCTCAAAATAAGCCCCCCTTTTCTTGGGCTAGTTTCCTACATCTTATAAGAGTTTTACAAAAGTTTTCCCGAATTGACACTTTGGCCCCTTAAATTTCTGGACTGTGAACATGCCGCCGCGGCCGTGGCGTCGACCACGGCGCTGACCGCGGAGGACACTGTCTCCAACCGCGGTGCGGACCGCGGTGGCAACCGCAGTGAGTATGCTGGGCCTTTTTGTCTCCACGTTCCTTCTCTTTTTGCTCTTTTGTGTTTGCATCTTCTTGAGTGGGTGTTTTCTTCACGTTATTGCATCTAAACACTTCATATTTCTTCCTCACATCTTATATTCCCTGCGAAACCAAATAGTAATTAAAGCATTTTATTGGCAACTTACATTATAAAACAACAACAAAACATGGGCAATCATGGTGTAAATAACAACTATATAGCCTATTATCAAAACTTCAGGGATGTTCAGAGAAATCAGAAATCCTATTCCTCTAAGAAACTAAGGTCTTTATCAAATGTCCTAATTGACGCTTATTATAGTCTTGTAAATGATAAGGAGATCTTGACTGAAGAACTAGGGGAAACCGAACAATCTAGTGGTCTGTGTAGTGGACTTAAATGAAACCATAGCTAATCTTGAGCTAGAGAAGGAGGCCCTAAATGAAAAAATAACTAGTGTGGAGAATGAGAGAAACGATCTGATGGTAGTAGTTGTTGATCTAAAAGAAACAATAGAAGGTCTTAGCAATGAGAAACATTCCTTAAAAGAAAAAATTACCTCCGCTGAAGAGGAAAGAGATTACCTTCTAGTGATATGTGTTGATCTAGAGGAAACCATTGAGGGACTCAATAGAGAACACAGGAATGTAAGTCTTGGGAAAGGGAAGGAAGTAGCCAGTGAGTCGCACATCTTGTTGGAAAAGGAGTTAACTGCTGTAAAAACTAGTCTTTGCAGTGAACTCGAGAGGAATCAGCAACTCCAATCTAAGTTGGAGAAAGTAAGAAATGATCTTGAGAAATCCTTGAAGTGGACCTGGTCCTCAAATGTTGTTACTACTATGTATCTAAACAATGGTGGGAACAAGCAGGGCATCGGGTTCCAAAGGGAGAAAAGTCCCTACAACCCACACAACAAGTATGTCACTGTACCTGATAACTGGCTATGTACCCACTGTGGAAACAATGGGAATTTTAAAGAAAACTGTCAGGCTAGGGTTCAGTCTGCTCAGAAGAACAAAGTGTTTACTGAGAGAATGACTACTAGCAAAGGACCAGGTACCACTCGCAAAAAGCGGATGCTGCCTACGTGGACCAGGAAATCCCTCATTCATCCTTTTTATGGTAACAAGGTACCCAAACTAGTTTAGGTTCCTAAATCTAATCCTTGATGTACATGAGCAGGGAACAGTGAGAGGGAGCGAACTACGATGGACTACGGACAGAAGATGCTCAAAACACGCAGCTGAAGAACATTATGAATTTCTTCTCACTGAAAGCCTTGAAGGAAGGGAATGTATCATTGAGAAGAAAGTAAAGGGTACATTCTCAGTGAATGAAAAGGTAGAAAGATTCCTTTTTGCACTTAAGTAGGAACGAGCACTATGTGAATGACCTAAAAAATGTTGTCATCAATCCGATAACTAGCCAAGTAGTATCATTGAACAAAGGAAACAAGAACAGTCACTCCTGCTAATCATCAAGTGGAGAATGAGATGAGTGAAGTCATAACCATAGGATGAAGGAGTAGTATATGCAAATTTCTCACCTCCAAAGAAACTAACTCAGCCGGACCTGGTACGTGGTTTGCCAAACTCAAGTGTCACCTGGACATGAGTTCACAAAAATAATGGAGGAAGAAGGGAAGGGATTTCGCACAATTTCTCAAACTTCAAGTATTGCATAACCAAAATGGCATAGCTGAAAGAAAGAACGGATCTGGAAATTGCTGCATGGACTATGCTCATCGCCTATGGAATTGCCAAGAAACTCCGGGCAAAAGAAATGAATACTGCTCTCTCTTTGAGAACAGGTGTCGGACCAGGTCCCTCCTAAATCAAAATTCACCAGGAGCTGCCAAATTGGAAGAAAATGCATTGTTCTTGACAATAGGAAGGATCAGCTTAGGAAGCTTAATGCAAAAGGACGAGCTAAGGAATCCTTCTGGGGTACAATCCACAAAATAAGGCCACAAGGTCTCCAACAAAGAAAGCACAAGACTGTGACCTTAACCTTTCCAGGTTTACCTCGTTTAGAGTGGAGAGGGACTTCTGGTCATTCTACCCGCAGTGTTATCTTATATATGAAGGCTCGGTATATGGTCGAGAAGGGGTGTTTGGCCTATTTGGCCTATGTCCGTGATTTTAGTGCTGAGGTTCCTTCTATTGATTCTGTGCCCGTTGTTCGTGAGTTTCCTGAGGTATTCCCTTCAAACCTGCCGGGTATGCCACCCGACAGGGATATTGATTTTTGCATTGATTTGGCTCCGGGCACTCAGCCCATTTCTATCCCGCCGTATTGGCCCCGCCTGAGTTGAAAGAGTTGAAGGAGAAGTTGCAAGACTTACTTGAAAAAGGTTTCATTAGACCTAGTGTCTCGCCTTGGGGTGCGCTGATGTTGTTTGTTAAGAAGAAGGACGGATTGATGAGAATGTGTATTGATTATCAGTAGTTGAAGAAGGTTACAATCAAGAATAAGTATCCATTGCCGAGGATCGATGATTTGTTTGATAAGCTTCAGGGTGATAAGGTATTTTCAAAGATTAACTTGAGATCTGGCTACCATCAGTTGAGGATTAGGGCATCCGATGTCCCTAAGACAGCTTTTCGCACTCAGTACGGGTATTTTGAGTTCTTGGTAATGTCATTCGGGTTGACAAATACCCAGCAGCTTTTATGGATTTTTTGAACCGAGTGTTCATGCCTTACTTGTATTCGTTTATGATAGTCTTCATTGATGATATTTTGATCTATTCCTGTAGCCGGGAGGAGCACGGGTAGCATCTTAGAGTGGTTCTTCAGACTTTGAGGGATAGTCAGTTGTATGCTAAGTTTTCGAAGTGTGAGTTCTGGCTGAATTCAGTTGCATTCCTGGGTCATGTCATATCAGTAGAGGGTATTCAGGTTGATCCGAATAAGATTGAGGCAGTCAAGAACTGGCCTAGACCAACATCAGCTACAGAGATTCAGAGTTTCTTGGGATTGGCAGACTACTATCGTCGGTTTGTAGAGGGGTTTTCATCTATCGCAGCCTCGATGACCAGGTTGACCCAGAAAGGTGCCCAATTCAGATGGTCGGATGAGTGTGAGGCAAGCTTTCAGAAGCTCAAAACAGCTCTGACTACGGCACCGGTATTGGTTTTGCCTACAGGTTCAGGGCCTTATACGGTTTATTGTAATTCATCTCGTATTGGACTTGGTGCGGTGTTGAAGCAGGATGGCAAGGTCACTGTTTATGCTTCACGGCAGTTAAAGATTCATGAGAAGAACTATTCAGTTCATGATTTGGAGTTAGCAGCCATTGTTCATGCATTGAAGATTTGGAGGCATTATCTGTATGGTGTGTCATGTGAGGTGTTCACGGATCACAAGAGTCTGCAGTATTTGTTCAAGCAAAAGGAGTTGAATTTGAGGCAGAGAAGGTGGTTGGAGCTATTAAAAGACTATGATATCACCATCTTATATAATCCGAGAAAGGCCAATGTGGTGGCCGATGCTTTGAGTAGAAAGTCAGCTAGTATGGGTAGTCTTACTTATATTCCGGTCGGTGACAGACCGTTTGCCTTGGATGTTCAGGCTTTGGCCAATCAGTTCGTGAGGTTGTATTTTTCTGAGCCCAGTCGTGTGTTAGCTTGCAAGGTCTCTCGTTCCTCTTTACTGGACCGTATCCGTGATCGGCAGTATGATGATCCTCATTTGTGTGTCCTTAGAGACACGGTGCAGCACGGAGGTGCCAAGCATGCTACTTTAGGTGATTATGGAGTTTTGAGATTGCAGGGTCAAATTTGTGTGCCTAATGTGGATGGGCTTCGAGAGTTGATTTTAGAGGAGGCCCATAATCCCGGTACTCTATTCATCTGGGCGCCGTGAAGATGTATTAGGATTTGCAGTAGCATTATTAGTAGAGAAGAATGAAGAAGGACATCGTTGCATATGTGGCTCGGTGTTTGAATTGTCAGCAAGTTAAGTACGAACATCAGAGACCTGGTGGTTTGTTCCAAAAGATTGAGATTCCTGAGTGGAAGTGGGAGTGTATCACTATGGACTTCATTATTGGACTCCCACGGACTTAGAGAAAGTTTGATGTAGTGTGGGTTATTGTTGATAGGCTGACCAAGTCAGCATATTTCATTCTCGTGGCAGTCTCCTATTCCTCCGAGAGGTTAACTGAGATCTATATCCGGGAAATTATTCGTCTTCATGGTGTGCCCGAGTCTATCATTTCGGATCGAGGTACACATTTTACCTCCCATTTCTGGAGAGCAGTTCAGCGAGAGTTGGGCACACGGGTTGAGTTGAGCACAACATTTCATCCTCAGATGGACGGGCAGTCCAAGCGGACTATTCAGATTTTGGAGGATATGCTCTGAGCTTATGTCATTGACTTTGTAGGCTCGTGGGATCAGTTTTTGCCTTTAGCAGAGTTTGCTTACAACAACAGCGACCAGTCGAGTATCCATATGGCTCCATATGAGGCTTTGTATGGTAGGCGGTATCGGTCGTCGGTTGGATGGTTTGAGCCCGGGGAGGCTCGGTTGTTGGGTACGGATCTGGTTCAGGATGCCTAGGACAAAGTCAGGATTATTCAGGATAGGCTTCGTACAACTCAGTCCATGCAAAAGAGTTATGCTGACCGTAAGGTTCGAGATTTGGCATTCATGGTTGGTGAGCGGATATTGCTTCGAGTGTTGCCTATGAAGGGCGTAATGATATTTGGGAAGAAGGGCAAGCTTAGCCCTAGGTTTATTGGCCCGTTTGAGATTCTTGATCGAGTGGGAGAGGTGGCTTACAGACTTGCGTTGCCACTGAGCTTATCAGTCGTGCATCCAGTGTTTCATGTGTCCATGCTTCAGAAATATCACGGCGATCCATCCCACGTGTTAGATTTCAGCACTGTCCAGTTGGACAAGGACTTGTCTTACGAGGAGGAGCCGATAGCTATTCTAGACCAGCATGTTCGTCAGTTGAGATCGAAGAGGTTTCCTTCTGTTTGTGTTCAGTGGAGAGGTCAGGCCGCCGTGGCATCGACCTGGGATTCCGAGTCTGATATGTGGAGCCGTTATCCTCATCTTTTCCCCGACTCAGGTACTTCTTTCTTCTATCCGTCCGAGGACGAACAGTTGTTTTAGAGGTGGAGTTTGGGTCATCACTTGTTTTAAAAGTGAATTCTGTGTTCCGAGGCCTTAAAAACCTCTTTCGGCATTACCTCGATTTACGTGCGTAGACCGGGCCCGTAGACGGAAAGCCATTTTGTGAAAATCTGTGAAACATGATGAATTTTGCATTTAAAATGAGTTTAAGTTGACTCTGGTCAACATTTTGGGTAAACGGACCTGGACCCATGATTGGACGATCCCGGAGGGTCTGTAGGAAAATATGGGACTTGGGCGTATGCCCGAAATCGAATTCCGAGGTCCCAAGCCCGAGAAATGAATTTTTAAAGAAAATTATTTTCTGAAATTATATATGAGTTTTGGAAATGAATTGTGATTAAAATTTGATGGTATCGGGCCCGTATTTTGGTTCCGGCGCCCGGTACAGGTCTTATATATGATTTAAGGTAAGTCTGTAAAATTTGGTAAGAAACGGACTTGAAACGACGTGAATCGGATCGTTTTTGAGAAAATTGGAAATTTGAAGTTCTTAAAAAAATCATGATTTTGATGCTAAATTCATAGTTGTTAATGTTATTTTAGTGATTTGAATGCACGAGCTAGTCCGTATGATGTTTTTAGGTTGGTGGGCATGTTTGGTTTGGAGCCCCGAGGGCTCGGGTGAGTTTTGGATAGGCCACGGGGTGAATTTTGGACTTGAGGAATTGCAGACTTTCAGTTGTTGCATTGCAGGCCTGCAGGCTTCACATTTGTGAAGCCTGGCTTGCAAATGCGAGATCGCAAATGCGAGGGGCATGTCGCAAATGTGAAAGAAGCCCATGCCAGCCTACCTCGCAATTGCGAGGATTCCATCGCAAATGCGATACTCTCCCTTTTAGCCAGTCGTCGCAAATGCGACGCATCCTTCACATTTTCCGCTTCGCAAATACGAAAAACTCCTTCGCAAATGCGAACATAGCAAAGGTTGGGGTTTGCAATTGCGAACCCTAGTCGCAATTCCCATATCTGCAACTTGCAATTTTATAACTTAGCTGAAAATCTCTCATTTTTCACTCTTTCAAAACCAAAACACTCTTGGGCGATTTTTCAAAGACAACTCTTCTTCCAAATCAATTGTAAGTCAATTTTAACTCGTTTCCTTCAATCATTATCATCTTTTCACATGATTTCAACTCAAAATCGGTGATTTTCATGGGAAAAATTAGGTGTTTTGGGTAGAACCTAGATTTTTCAAAAATTGGGGATTTGGACCTCGATTTAAGGTGCGATTTCAAAACAAATTATATATTTGGGTTCGTGGGGGAATATGTAATCGGGTTTTGGTTCGAACCTCAGGTTTTGACTATGTGGGCCCTGGGGTGATTTTTGATTTTTGGGGTAAAACTTTGGAAAACTCATTTTCATGCATTAGAATTGATTCCTTTAGCATTTATTGATATAATTAAGTAACTTGTGGCTAGATACAAACGAATTGGTGATGGAATCAAGAGGTAAAGGGCGATAGTAGAGACTTGAATTGTGTTCATGGCATCGAGGTAAGTGAAAGTCTAACCTTAGCTTGAGGGATTACGAGTCGAGTCCTATTTGCTATGTGGTATTTGTCGACTACGACGTATAGGCATGGTGACGAGTATCTATACATTGGTGTCAAGCATGCTCGTGGATCTTATATTGTGATTATTATGACTTCGTTGCATTATTCATGTTTTGATGATGATTTCTATTGTTGGGCAAAGCTTGTGGAAGTATTGTGACATTTGAACATTGAGGAGCTTTGGCTCAAGTTCTACAATGAAATGTGAAAGTATAAGTGGAAATTGAAATTTTTAGAGCATTATATTATCTCCCTTGCCAGAAATTTGTTGTTTTTGATGTTATCTCCCTAGACGGGATGTTGATGCTTCTTTTGATGTTATTCCCTTGCCGGGACTTGATTGTTGAACTATTGTTCCCTTGCCCTATTATTTGTGATTGTTGTTTGGGTGAGGAAGAGTGTTAAAGCACGAAGGGTGATGTCGTGTATTGCTTTGGTGAGAGAATATTAAAGCACGAAGGGTGATGTCGTGTATAATTTGTGAGGAAAGAGTGTAAAGCACGAAGGGGGATGCTGTGCCGCACGATGTACCATTCCGTGCCGATTATACTGATTATTTGGAGAGGACGAGAGTAAAAGCACGAAGGGTGGTGTCGTTCACGTATTGATTTTTGGTTCTTTGTTGATATCCAAGATGTATTGTTTATTTCAATTACCTGTTGTCTTTCTATTCTAAATCGATATTTCCCCTGCAGCATGCTACCCCTCCCATATTCGACTGTTTATTACTATTTTTCCTTTTCGCTGTATATAGTAGAATTGCACAGGTTGTTTGATAGTTTGGTCTTAGCCTCGTCACTAGTTCGCCGAGGTTAGGCTAGGCACTTACCAGCACATGGGGTCGGTTGTGCTGATACTACACTTTGTGCAGATCCCGGAGCAGCATCATTTGGACCATAGATTGGGTGGCTGCCTTCAGTCCACGCGGAGATCCAAGGTAGACCTGCAGGCGTCCGCAGGCCCTGGTGTCTCCCTCTATCCCTTTATTCCTGTTTCATTCCCTTAATTCAGAAACATTGTATTGTTTATTTTCAGACTTTGTATGTAGCCTTCTTAGATTGTTTGTGGTACTGTGACACCAGTTCTGGGTGGTCGAGGTTCATATATATATATATATATATATACAGATAATTTACTGCATTTCTTCCGCTTATTGTGATTTTCTGCTATCTACACGCTTTGGCTTTATAATTGTTAGAGAGTATAAAATGGATAATGAAGTAATTAGTTCAAATAATTGGCTTGCCTAGATCACATTAGTAGGTGCCATCACGACTCCCGAGGGTGGGAAATACGGGTCGTGACTGTTTCGTACCTACTTGTGTTTGTGAGACTTCATACTTCTGATACAATTTTTTTGTATGAGATATAGTATTCAATAAAATGGAAAAATAAGAATCCATACTCCATTCTTTAAGCAACAACAACCCGGTTTAGGAACATGGAAAAAAGGTAAAAAGGTTAGGCATCATCCTTCAGTCATCTTTATGTATTGGAGACCATGTGAATTTTTACTCTGAGATAGCTACCTTTTAAATCCAGCATCCTTTACCATACTTTCAGAGCAAATGATTAAGAATAATAAGGGAAAGAAAAAAAAGGATTGCATAAATGTTCCAAATATATTATAAATGGCGGAAAATCACAAACTGCCTCGGAACAAGTCTGTAGCAATGTTTCCAACATACCATTTCATTCTTCAGTAGCAGACTTTCCTATGATAATTCCAGTGCCAATGTCCTTTCGTATGTGATGAAGATATGCACCAAAAATTTATAGGAAGCCAAGTTCATATGTACCCAATTAGAAATGTGTCTTTATTGTTTTCTTCAGATAAGCTAAGCACTTATCCTTTTTTCCATTTAAATATAAAAAATAGAACACAGAGATTTATCAAGATGATTAAAAGCTGAATTGGTTTCCAGTTTAAGTGAGGAAAAGAAGATGGAGACTAGGGTTGGGAGTGAACAAAATTTGCACTATAGTTAGGGGTGTTCAAATCGAACCGAAAAATCGCCACAAATTCATGCAGGTTGTAACTATATGTTTCTATATTGCGGCTTTAATTGAGATTGTTGATTTCTACTAAAGCAATTCATTTGCTTCATGTTTTTAGTATTCTAAACAGATGTGGGTGATGTAAATCTTATGTTGTAGACTGGATTGCAAATCAATGTGTTGGATACTATGACTTTTTTCCTTTAATCAAGTTTGTTGCTTTCTACAAATTGCAGAATATTCCTTGCTATGATAAGTTTCGTTAAAATAAACCGCGCATCGCACGGGTCCTAATACTAGTTCTCTATTAAAAGTGTTCATTTTTTTTTTGCAAATTTAGAGGATTAAAAATGTTCATATATTTAGGGGATTATTCTGAACCTATCTCCAATATATACAATGATTTTTATCATTTGTGGTTTATTTTGATCCAATTCGTTTTGATTCGATCAAATCGTGAACATGCTGGATTATGACTCGTCTTATGACATCATCTTGATGCATCACAATAAATTTATCACTCATTATAATATAATTTTTAAGTTAATCCTTTTATGATTTTATGAATTTATTTAAATTACATATGATTGTAATAAGTTCTATTTTTTTAAGGCACTATAAATGCTTCATAACTATGATTGTAATACATGGAGCAAAACTACGCAGCACATTATCTAGCTCAACAAGGCTCAATTACTCAAGCTCGGGACACCACAACTACCTTCACTTAGCCACCAGACGTTTTGCTACCTCAACTATTAGCTGATCAAGAAGGGACTGTCTACAGGCGTTTTGTCAAACCATGCAATGCATTGGATTTGCTCTACAATCCATCAGCCTTGGCAAATGACCATCCACTGGGTCAATATTATGATAACTCCTTTTGTAATAGTGTTCTACTAGCTCCTTGTAATGTTACTACTTAATTAATATAAGTTCTTTTGACGACCAAAAAAAACTATCATTGTTTGTAAATCTTGTTGTAACAAGTGTCACGCCTCCTTTTTGTGCGCCCGCCCCCGAAGGGTAAAATGCGCGAGGGAGTTTTTCCAATTTAAGTGACAATATTCGAAATGCGATTATTTATTTAATTCAGAGTCGCCACTTGGGAAAGGTTTGGCTTTTGGTGTCCCAAGTCACCGGTTTATCTTGAATCCTAAATCGAGGAAAATATTAGACTTTCCAAATGAAGTCTACGAACCATAAATTCTAAGTAAGGAATTCTGTTGACCCGAGGGAAGGTGTTAGGCACCCTCGAATCCCGTGGTTCTAGCACGGTCGCTTAAATTGTTATAATGGCTAATATTTGATTTAATACATGTTATTGCTTATGTGCTTTTATTAAGTTTAAGCCGCTTTTATTATTATTATTTTTTATAGAATTGCAACGTCGTGAAAATGCATCTCGAACCACGTCACAATCAATGCACCCGTGGTTGTTAATACATTCCGACTCCGTCGAGATTTGGATTTGGGTCACATAAATGAGCACCCGAATTTAAGAATGTAATTTAATTTAGTCGCGCCTAAAGAGTCTAACGCGTTATTATCTTTGGGGAAGGCAGTGACATTCACTAAACAGTCCATCCTAAATTCTAAGTATTTATTATGACCAATTATTGAGGGCCCCGCAATTTGCATTTTTTATGTGGCGAGGCTCGTCTCATTATTTTTAAAAGGATAATCTTAGCATGACTACATTTTCTATTTTTTTTGTTTTCTAAAATAAAGGAAAACACACGCCAATTAAATTAACATGCTTGGCCAGCTCCGGCCTCTTATTAATTATCAGATTAATTATTTATGAGACGAGGAATTGTTTCATGCCTTATTCCATGAGCGAACATGCTTTTAACTTAATAAGGAATTTGCATGCAAGATTAATAAAATGCTAAAACTCACACTAAACATTCTTCGAGTTGAATTTAAACTAACTTATTTAAACTAGATTAACGGAATTAACTATTAGAGGCTACTACTAATGGGATTCGAAACTTGTCCTATAAACTGCCTAACGAGATCCGATAAAGTTAAAATTCAAAAGATTAAAGCTACATTGCATGCGGCAAGGTTAAAAGCAACCTGCCCTATATGTACAAAACATGACTGGAGATGAAGTCTAATTATCAATATACTAAACTACCTGTACATTCCACGAATTACACAGCTATATCATGTATACTACTAAACAAACTATATATCACAGTATTAGACAAACTAAGTTTCAATTAAGTACAAACTACCTAACGCATTTTCCGTTGACTTATAACCTTAAAGAATCATACAATATGATGAACTTTATAAGACTTATAGTTACAAAACCAAGTGACTAAAAATTCTTCGCTTCTTTCATTTCATACTCATTGTTACCGTTACATCAGTGTGAGATTCAAATGTGTACCTGAATTGGAAAGTGAGAAGAAGAGGAAGGTCAGTAGAAGCAGCAGTAGTATAGCGACAACAGGTTCAGCAACACAATGAAATCTCTGAATCAATCGAGATTAATGATAGAAATTCCAAGCAACAGAGGCGAGCCAAACAAATTTCAGAATGGTTTTGAGAACCCAAATGTGTTACAGAGACAATTCCAAACTGACCAAATATGTTCAAAACAATGAATCCAGCACCTCCCAAACCAAACCCAAATGAAACAGAACAAATAGAATGACTTGCCACTGAGGCTCGAAAGAGTCCAATGACTCCAAACTCCTAGTACTGGACAGGATTCTCCTCCTAAAACCAAAGAAAACTAAGTTCTGGTCTTTTAAAAGGGGTATGGGAGCTAAACTTCCAATGGGGAATGGAAGACAAATTCAAAGAAGAGAAGCAGTCCAGCAGTACATTCTTTTTCCCCAGAAGCTCTCTCTCACCAAAACTAGTTCTCCTGTTTTATTCTCCTTTTTTTTTCTGTTTCCTGATGTTTCTTTTATATCCCAAAAACTAGTTTCATTTCCAGCTCTTAGGGCCTTGGTGAATTAAAAACTGATTCTCTCCCATGTTATTCCATATGAGTTGGTCATATTGGGAACCAATCCTGACCAACTCAAAACCAAACTTGATCAACAAGGAGTTGATAATGCAAACTAAGGAATGAGGCAGTATTAATCAGGTTTTAGCACAGACAAGAGAAACATGCAAGTAATTACACTGACATGAGCAAACTCATGCTTCTCTAGTTTTTCAGATGATTTTAGTTAACGATATTTATATAATCGACTATACGAACTATAATAGATAGCAAACAATCGATAAACAAGCTAGACAAAATAGGTTACCATGAGGCTTCAGTGACTTTAGACATAACAGGGAAACTATATGAACTAACTATTCGACGACTCTGAACAGTTTAAACACATAACTCACAACAGGTACAATTAACAAACAAACAGAAGGATCAAATAAAAGGTCTTATGAAGACAGGCAGAATTAATTAAAAAAAAAGAAAATCATATAATATAAACTAAACACGTAAAGAGATACAAATAGAATCACTAATAGAACAAAAGAAAAGGAAAAATTACCTTGGAAGCTTAAGAACAAAGAAGACCCAGACTCGAACTGGACTTGACTTCTTTGAGGTCGAACGGACTTCAATCGAAATGTTCTCAACTGAGAACACCTTGATTGAGGTCTATTAGACCCCAACTCCTCTTTTAATTGGACAAACCCCCAGGATCTTGAGTTCTAGGGTTCATACAGGATGATTTGGGGCTCGAAGGGTTCTACCTAGATTCGAACGGAACCACCATTGATTAGGGTATGAGGGAGGTCAGGGGAGCAATTGGTGTGAATTTGGGGTCGGTTGGTGTAGGTTGAGGTTTGGTTCGAATCTTCAAATAAAGATTTGAGAATCTAGGGATTGATTCAAGCTAAAAGGTTTGTGGATTCGGATTCAGGGTGGTTAAGTGGTCCTAGGATATTAAGATGGTGGCTGGAGGCGTTGATGCCGTCGGGTTTCAAACGGAAGAGGACTAAGGCGGCTATGGTTTAAACCTAGGTCCGTATCTAAATGAGAGAGACGGAGGAACAGTGAGAGAAGGGGGGGTGCTTGGTTTGGGGGCTGGGGTAGGCTTTAGATTTATATATAGGGTGGGTGGTTTGATCCTGACCGTCGGATGAAGTGTGGTTGACGGACAGGATCTTTCGTTTAGGGGGAACAACGACGTTTGGTCTCAGAGGGGACTGGGTCTATTTTTGACGGGAATGGGTCGGGCTAATGAGGCGTGTTGGGGACCGTAGGATTGAACAAGATGGACGGTTTCGATTGAACATCCTTATACGGCATCGTTTGGTTTTAAAATGGGAGTTGAATTGGACCGTTAGATATGTTTGATCAACGGTCCAAATCCGATAGGCCTTAAACGACGTCGTTTGGTGAGGCCATAGAGACCAGGGAACCGCACTGGGTCAAGAAATGAATTGGGCCTGGTCCTTGGTCTCAAATTTGAGCCCAAACCCGGGTTTCTTCAATTTAAACTCCTTTCTTTTCCTTTTTTTTTAATTTCTAATTTAAACAAAATTCCCAACTAATTTGTAAAATCAAAAATAAAACTATACAAATATTAATTAATACTTAAACAACAATTATCACACACATTAAACATTTAATTAAAATAAAATCACTCAATGACAACAACTAGAATAAAAGATGTATATGTTTTGTTGTGATTTTTCCTTTTAAAACCAAATTATGGTTTGATTAATTCCTAATAGTAGAACGATATCCTAAACTTACATGCGACATATATTTTTGTATTTTTATTTGACAAAACTAAACAATCACAGACAAAACTACAAACAACCACCAAAAATGCCGCGTAAATTCCAAAAAAATTGCACAACAAAACCATTTGTTTTATTTTTCGATTTCTTTTGGATAATTGTCGCGTAAACAAAAATCACGTGTCACAGCTGCCCCTCTTTACCCGAAAACATGCGAGGTTTTCGTGCAAAGATAAAGTGATCGGATATGAGCGATTTTTTGCCCGTTGGACTACTCCGTGTGAAGCACATTTTTGAAAGATTTGACCGAAACTTTGCTTCAAAGATTTCCTATATATCCTGGGCTAAACAGGAATCAGGTCACTATAGTTCGGAAAATTTTGGTAGATGGGACTACCATGGGATTGCAATGCTTGCTGTTACTGCTGTTGTTGTTGCCACTACTGCTTTACCGACCTCCTTATTACAACCAAAGGAAATTGAAAACTGAACTAACTACTTATGCCTGTCAACTGCTAGTTACAAGATTCCTATCTATAATTCTTTTGCAACTTGATCTTGGGTCTTAGCTGATTCTGCTTGTAGACTTCGATCTGAATCTTGATGCTCGCAAGTTATAGGTACTTGTTTATTTCTGCAGTATTGAATAAAACGGGATTGGCGGAGCTCGGGAATTTGATCAAATTTTTGAGCGGCCTGCCCTTCGTTTGTTCTAATATTTGGGAACATCTTCTTTTTGTTCTTTTCTTCTTTTCTTTATTCTGGATTGAGACTCAAACCGTAGGTCATCTCGATCCATGTGCCTCGAGGTCAGACCTGCTGAAACAGTAAGACAAACGAACGAAATTTCTGCCCCAGTTTCACTAGGAAAATTTCGTGAGTTAATTGCCACGAAAATTTACAGAATTGATAAGGGGATTGGAAAACTCTAGTCTACAAAGCGCAACTCAGGGATTGGAGCCCTAATGTTGCAAAAGGTAAAAATGCGCAACTCAGGGATTGGAGCCCTAATGCTGGCTTAAAGAAAAATTGCTCAACTCAGGGATTGGAGCCCTAATGCTGGCTAAGGGGAAAACGCTCAACTCAGGGATTGGAGCCCTAATGTTGGCTAACAGAAAACTGCTCAACTCAGGGATTGGAGCCCTAATGCTGGCTAAAATAAAAACGCTCGACTCAGGGATTGGAACCCTAATGTCGGCTAAACAGGGAAAAACGCTCAACTCAGGGATTGGAGCCCTAATGTTAGCTAAAGGAAAAACGCTCAACTCAGGGATTGTAGCCCTAATGTCGGCTAAAGGGAAAAATGCTCAACTCAAGGATTGGAGCCCTAATGCTGGCTACAGAGAATTGCTCAACTCAGGGATTGGAGCCCTAATGTCGGCTAACAGCAAACTGCTCAACTCAGGGATTGGAGCCTTAATGCTGGCTAAAGGAAAAACGCTCGACTCAGGGATTGAAGCCCTAATGTTGGCTAAAAGCGAATCGCTCAACTCAGGGATTGGAGACCTAATGTTGGCTAAAGGAAAAACGCTCAACTCAGGGATTGGAGCCCTAATGTTGGCTAAAGGAAAAACCCTCAACTCAGGGATTGGAGCCCTAATGCTGGCTAAAAGCAAAATGCTCAACTCAGGGATTGGAGCCCTATTGTTGGCTAAAAGAAAACTGCTCAACTCAAGGATTGGAGCCCTAATGTCGGCTAAAAGCAAAAACGCTCAACTCAGGGATTGGAGCCCTAATGTCGGCTAAAGGAAAAATGCTCAACTCAGGGATTGGAGCCATAATGTTGGCTAAAGGAAAAACGCTCAACTCAGGGATTGGAGCCCCAATGTCGGCTAAAAGCAAATTGCTCAACTCAGGGATTGGAGCCCTAATGTTGGCTAAAGGAAAAACGCTCAACTCAAGGATTGGAGCCCTAATGTCGGCTAAAAGCAAATCACTCAACTCAGGGATTGGAGCCCTAATGTTGGCTAAAGGAAAAACGCTCAACTCATGGATTGGAGCCCTAATGTCGGCTAAAGGAAAAATGTTCAACTCAGGGATTGGAGCCATAATGCTGGCTAAAGGGAAAACGCTCAACTCAGGGATTGGAGCCCTAATGTCGGCTAAAGGAAAAACGCTCAACTCAGGGATTGGAGCCCTAATGCTGGCTAAAGGAAAAACGCTCAACTCAGGGATTGGAAGCCCTAATGTCGGCTAAAAGCAAATCGCTCAACTCAGGGATTGGAGCCCTAATGTTGGCTAAAGGAAAAACGCTCAACTCAGGGATTGGAGCCCTAATGCTGGCTAAAAGGAAAAACGCTCAACTCAGGGATTGGAAGCCCTAATGTCGGCTAAAAGCAAATCGCTCAACTCAGGGATTGGAGCCCTAATGTTGGCTAAAGGAAAAACGCTCAACTCAGGGATTGGAGCCCTAATGCTGGCTAAAAGGAAATATTGGGGATTCTAACTAAACCTCTTTTTTTTAATTTTCTTCTCACTTCCTTTTCGTTTTTTTTATTATTATTTATTTATTTTTATTTTTATTTCATTTTTTTTAGTAAAATGGAGGAGAGAATTTGGGGAAACTTCCTTTTTGGGTTGATTCCCTATTGCAAAGCTGTTTCTTGCATTCACGTATTTCTTTTCCTTTTGGGCGGCACCTGCTTCTTGCATGGTTGCTTTGGATCGCACTTGTTTCAATTTTCCAAAAAAAGAACAATTGTCAGTTTGAAAACGGCGGTTGGTTCGGTGGCCTTGATTGTTCCAATTGCTTTGTCCCGTCCTTATTCCTGTTGAGAAACTCTGTCATTGATTGGATTCACAGGCGAAACCCTTTTAAACTGAACAGACTCGCATTTCCGGATTTTGCGATGATTCGCCCGTGTAAGGCTTTGATTCTTCCATCTCATTCTGTTTGGGGATTTTTACCGAGGCAAACTTAGTGGGGATTTTTATTGGGGAGACTCTGTGGAGATTTTTACAAGGCAGACTCGTTGGGGATTTGCTGGGGCAGACTCTTTGGGGGATTTTTACAAGGGGAGACTCTGCGGGGATTTTTACAAAGGGAGACTCTGTGGGGATTTGTACAAAGGGAGACCCTGTGGGGATTTGCCAGTTTTTTTTTGTATGTGTGTGTGTGTGTGTGTGTGGCTTTACTTCGAAAGCAATCAGCATCATGATCAATCGGGATCGAACTGACGTACCGCTGAAGCGGGGTATTTTCTTCGCTTCTTACTAAACGGAGATCCGTGAAACCGGTCCTGCCACCTTTTCTTTCCAACACATTCGGAATTTAGGGTTAAAACGAAAAGGATTTAAGGAAAGGGTAAACAAAGAGCGGAGAAAACGAATTTTAAAAAAGAAGTGTCCCTTTCGGGACAAGAAAAACTTATCTGAGGCAAACATGCTGACTTTAAATTGACATGACATGCTTTTTGGACTGGATGTCTGACCTTCATGAACTTGCATTTCCTCATGAACCAAAACGGATTTATGTTCCCAAACCAGGGAACCTTGCCAGAACTTTCTGAGGTGGAATCATCTTTTCGGCCGACAGCGCCCTTTGCGGGTTTTCGCTAGCCGACCTCTCTCATTTCTCTCCTTACTCTCGCCTGATAGCACTCTTTGCAAGTTTTTACTAAACAAGCTCTCTCATTTTCGATTTTCTCTACTCCCGTCGCCTCATGGTGCCCTGAGGTTTTCACCGATAAGACTCTCTTATTTTATTTCTCTCAATTTAAAATGTACCGGCTTCCCATCATGATCTTTCTTGGTTTCCCCTGCCCTTGGCAATTGATTCGAAGGACTTATACTTGGTAAAAGAATTGTGGATGAAATTACAACTTCTAAACCATTTGGTGTACCCCAGTTTCCACTTCAGGGTAAATTGGATTTTATTTTTGGTGTGACTGAACCCCAGAGAGAGGCTGCCTACGTATCCTTTCAGAATCAAGTCAGACGTAGTTCAGGCCCAATCAATGTTTTTTTTGTGTGTGTAAGGTAGCCAAAGAAATATAACCGGCTCAAAGGGCTTGTAGAGAGAGTTGATAGTGTTTGGGTAGTGGGAATAAAACTTTCATAATCCCAAATGCGCCAAGACATCACCGAAGTAAAACTCAGACATAGTACCTTTTGACTGCATCTGCATTCACTGCTGTTTCAGGATCATTTCCTTCAATATCACCCAGGTACAATGCTCCTCTCGGCAATATCTTCCTGATGATGTATGGGCCTTTCCAATTAGAAGCAAATTTTCCTTTCGCTTCCTGGTGATGTGGCAGAATGCGCCTTAATACCAGTTGACCCACTTCAAAATTCCTGGGTCGTACTTTCTTGTTGTAAGCATGGGCCATTCTTTGTTGGTACAACTGCCCGTGACAAACCGCGGCCATTCGTTTCTCGTCAATCAAAGTCAACTGCTCCAATCGAGTCTTAACCCACTCGCTATCTTCAATTTCTGCTTCGACAATGGTTCGGAGCGAAGGAATTTCTACCTCTCCTGGTATCACAGCCTCGGTCCCATAAACCAATAAGTAAGGGGTTGCCCTTATTGATGTGCGTACTATAGTGCGATATCCCAGCAATGCAAAGGGTAACTGTTCATGCCATTGTCGGGAACTCTGGATCGTCTTACTCAAAATCTTCTTGATGTTCTTGTTTGCTGCTTCAACAGCGCCATTGGCCTTGGGCCAATAAGGAGTGGAGTTCCTATGCGTTATTTTGAACTGTTCGCATACATCCCCCATCAAGTGACTATTCAGGTTTGTCGCGTTATCTGTGATGATAGTTGCAGGAATACCGAAACGGCAGATAAGATTTGAATGTACAAAATCCACCACAGCCTTCTTAGTGACTGATTTAAGAGTGACAGCTTCTACCCATTTTGTGAAGTAGTCGATAGCGACCAATATGAACATGTGCCCATTTGAAGCTTTCGGCTCAATCAGACCAATGACGTCCATGCCCCAAGCAACAAATAGCCAAGGTGCAGACATAGGATGTAGTTCTGTGGGAGGCGCATGAATCAGATCGCCGTGCACCTGACACTGATGACACTTTCGAACGAAACTAAAACAGTCATTTTCCATGGTCATCCAGTAATAACCCGCTCGAAGGATTTTCTTTGCCAAAACATACCCATTCATGCGAGGCCCGCATACTCCTGCGTGTACTTCATGCATGATTCTTCCTGCCTCCTCGGCGTCAACACATCTTAACAAATTGAGGTCCGGGGCCCTTTTATACAATACATCGCCGCTCAAAAAGAAACCACCTGCATGCCGCCTAATAGTTCTCTTTTGATCTCCAGTAGCATGTTCGGGGTATTCTTGTGTCTTCAAGAACCTCTTAATATCATGGTACCATGGCTGGGTACTTGATCCTGCCTCGACTACATTACAGTAACCGTGTCTTTCCCTAATTTGGATTTCCAAGGGATCGACATGGGCGTTGCCTGGGTAGGGTAACATTGAAGCTAAGGGGTCAAGTGCATCCGCTAGTTCGTTGTGACAACACGGGATATACCTGAACTCTATCGATTTGAATCGCTTGCCTAGATCCTCCACGTGCTGTCGGTAAGGGATAAGCTTGACATCCCGAGTTTCCCATTCACCTTGGGCTTGCCGGATAATCAGGTCAGAGTCCCCCATAATCAATAAATCTTCAACATCCTGATCGATCGCCATATGCATGCCCATAATGCAGGCTTCATATTCAGCCGTATTGTTCGTGCAAAAGAAGCGCAGCCTAGCTATAGCAGGATAGTGCTGACTAGAGGGTGATATCAAGATTGCCCCAATTCCTACACCTTTGGCGTTTACGACCCCATCAAAGAACATCTTCCAAACATGAGCGTTTTCCGAGACTACTTCTATGGTGTTTATTTCTTCATCTGGAAAATAAGTACTCAATGGTTGGTATTCCTCATCAACCGGGTTTTCGGCCAAATGATCCGCTAACGCCTGGGCTTTCATTGCCGTGGAGTGACATAGACTATGTCAAATTCAGTAAGCAAGATTTGTCACTTGGCCAGTCTTCCAGTAGGCATTGGTTTCTGAAATATGTACTTCAAAGGATCAAACCTGCTTATGAGGTAAGTAGTGTGAGCTTGGAGATAATGTCTCAATTTTTGAGCGGCCCACGTCAAAGCACAACACGTTCTTTCCAGCAAAGTGTACTTGGCCTCGTAGCCGGTGAATTTCTTGCTCAAGTAATAGATCGCTTGTTCCTTCTTTCCGGTTGTGTCATGTTGTCCGAGGACACAACCGAAGGAATTTTCCAATACTGTCAGATACAAGAACAGGGGTCTCTCTGGCTCTGGCGGGACCAAAACTGGGGGATTTGAAAGATATTCTTTGATCTTGTCAAAAGCTTCTTGACACTCAATCGTCCATTTGATTGTTGCATCCTTCCTCACTAGCTTGAATATGGGCTCACACGTGCTAGTTAGCTAGGCAATGAATCGACTGATATAGTTTAACCTGCCCAAAAGACTCATCACGTCTTTCTTCGTTCTTGGGGGAGGTAGATCTCGGATAGATTTTATCTTTGTTGGATCTAACTCGATACCTCTCCTGCTTACTATGAAACCCAAAAGCTTGCCCGATGGGACTCCGAAGGCGCATTTAGCCGGGTTCAGCTTCAAATCGTACTTTCTCAATCTCTCGAAGAATTTCCTCAAGTCTTGGACATAATCGTACTGAGTCCTGGACTTGACTATCACGTCGTCCACATACACCTCTATCTCTTGATGCATCATGTCATGAAAAATGGCAGTCATGGCTCTCATGTAAGTTGCCCCAGCATTCTTCAAACCGAATGGCATAACTCGATAACAGTAAGTACCCCAAGGTGTAGTGAAGGCAGTTTTCTCGGCGTCTTCTTCATCCATCAACACCTGATGATATCCAGCGTAACAATCTACGAAGGAATGTATCTCATGATAGGCACAATTATCAATAAGGATGTGGATATTGGGCAATGGGAAATTGTCTTTGGGACTCGCCCTGTTCAAATCTCGATAATCCACACACACCCGAGTCTTCCCATCTTTTTTCGGCACTGGAACTACATTTGCCAACCACGTGGTGTACTGGAGTACCCGAATTACTCTTGTTTTCAACTGCTTGATGATTTCTTCTTTAATTTTATCACTGACATCAGTTTTGAACTTTCTCTGCTTTTGTTGAACTGGAGGACAATCAGGGAGAATTGGCAATTTATGCACCACTAGATCAACACCTAATCCTGGCATGTCATCGTATGACCAAGCAAACACATCTTTGAATTCAAAAAGGAGTTGAATTATCGTGTCTCGCGTTTTCTCGTCCGTGTGAATGCTTATTTTGGTCTCTTAGATTTCTTCAGGAGTTCCCAAATTAACCGATTCAGTGTCATTCAGATTCGGCTTAGGTTTACTCTCAAAGTATTCCAGTTCTCGGTTTATTTCCCTAAAAGCCTCTTCTTCGTCATATTCCAATTCTTGGTTCATTATTTCACAATTAAACAGCTCGTTGTGATCTGGGAGTAAAGTCCGCAAGCATGTCATATTATTTAAAGCCGCATTATTATAACTGAAAGGAAAAGATAAAGGAAAAATAGCAAAAATCAGAATAAAGGAAAAAATGAGGAAATACTGATTTTTATTCCTTGGAATTTGGAAGATAACAAGGTTTATAATTCAGGAATTCAAAACAAGAAACTAAAGGAAAAACATCCGAGTTACATCCTGGGGATGACTCGTGATGCAGGAAAGGTGGCAGGACAGGTCTACCCGGACTCCTGCCTAGTTGGGAACGGCGTGGCCTCCCAATTTCGAAGCTTGGCCTTTGGCCCCACATATAGCATCTCAGTGGTGCTTGTGCCTTCTCCCGGTTGAACCATGTGAGCTTCGTAGAGCATTCCTCTCATTGCCCCACATATTTCCTCGATCTCTTCGGCCGTAAAAACCTCGTCGTCTTCTTCTTCGATGTATTTCGGTCCGATGAAAGTCTCGTATAAATTTGGCAATGGTCGAGGCAGCTTCCAACCCTCATTTTTCCTCTTCCTTGCCCACTTTTCATCTTTTGGAGTGGGTTGAAAACCTATCCCAAAAAGTTTCTTAGTGGAAGGCAAGGTGATGGGTTCCGTTATTCCTTGCAGCGTTCGTCCAAGCCCTTTCCCTGGCCTGAATCCATGTCAGATCATTTCTTTAGCCACCATGATTGAGGCGTTGGACAGGAAAGGTTGGGGGCAAGGTCTTCCTTCTTCATACTGCTCCGCCAGCACAACTTCGAAAGCCTGATAAACCGTGTGCTCGCTCCCTTCCCTTGTTTCAAGATATGGGATGGATGGGTCCCGATAAATAGACTGTTCGTCTTCTCCGTGGACCACAATTTCCCGATCTTCATATTCAAACTTCACCATTTGGTGAAGAGTGGAAGGTACAGCCCCTGCCGCATGAATCCAAGGTCTGCCGAGGAGAAAATTGTAAGACGTATCCATATCAAGCACCTGGAAAGTTATTTCGAACTCCACCGGTCCTATAGTCAACACCAAGTCTATTTCCCCGAGGGTGTCCCTCTTGACGCCATCAAAAGCCCTTACGCAGACATTATTGGGGCGAATTCTTCCAGTCCCAATTTCCATTCTCTGCAGCGTGAAGAGCAGACAAATGTCAACACCTGAACCTCCATCCAACATTACCCACTTGACGTAGTAGTCTTCGCACTTAACTGTCAGATGTAAAGCTTTGCTGTGAGCCGCTCCCTCTAGAGGTAAGTCGTTCTTGCTGAAAGAAACCTGATTAACTGCGAAGAACCTTTCCGTCATTCATTCCAGTTGTTCAACTGAAGTCTCAGCCGGTATGTACGCTTCATTCAGGGTTTTGAGCAAGATCTTCTGGTGTTCGGCCGACCTCATCAGCAGAGATAGCATAGACACTTGCTCGGGGCACTTGCGTAACTAATCCACCACTTCGTAGTCGGGCATTTTCATCTTTTGGAAGAAAACTTTCGCTTCTTCAATGCTTACAGGCTTCTTGGGTGGGAAGCGTTTCCGTGTGGCGTTGTTTAACTCTTGAGTGTTTGAATATCTTCCAATGAAAGTATTCTCCAGAAGTTCCCCCGTGACTTCTCTGCCTTTGTACGTAACCAATGTTCTTTGATAGTTCCACGGTACTGTGGACGGGTCTGTCATTGGCTTCTGTGGTACGCGTCCGATAACCACTGGCTCATTCAGCCGAGGTGGTTGAATCGTCCCCCGGACCACATAGGCCCCTTTCGGTACGTACATTGGTTTCGCCCTTTTGACTTCGAATCTCTGCGGCTTCTCTGTTCGACCTCGTGGAACGTAAAGAACTTCATTCCTCGCAGGCACCATCGTCACTGTCTTTGTCTCGACCTTCTCTTCAAGCTCAACATTGACAGTACTAGTCTTCTTTTCCCCTTTCTCTACCTTCGGGGCGGCTTTAGGCTTTTTCCCCGCATCGACGATGGCGATTATAGCTTTTAGGGCAGGATCAAACTCTTTGTCCTCACAAATCATTCCAATCAGCGGCCCGTTATTGTGAGCGGGCAACGGGTTGTTGGTCATATTTGGGACCTTCTCGTCCCTCAGTACTATCTTCCCCTGCTCTATTAAGTTCTCAACCTCCCTTCTCAAAGTCCAACAATCATTTGTATCGTGCCCTTCTGCTCCCCAATGATAAGCACACTTGACACCGGCTTTGTAAGCAGGTGACGCTGGATTGTGCCTTGTCTGAGGGACTGGTTGCAGGAAACCCATCTGGACTAGCTTTGGGAATAAGGTAGAATATGGTTCGCCGATGGGTGTGAAAGTCCGTCTTCTAGGTGGTTCCTAAGGGCGGAAGTTATTTTGAGGTGGTTGTGGATTATAGTGGTTCCGGTAAGGAGGCTGATTTCTAGGAGGTGGAGCTTGGCCTCGATTGGCTTGCTATGGTGGATGGACATAGGGCTGGGTATTCATGACCATGTAGGGTTGAGGAGTATAGGTCACATTTTGGTGGGGGTATTAATGTTGTGGGGTTCTTTCTGGAAAATGGGCCCTGGGATTACGATATTCCCTCGCTTCTGATGTTGCCATGGACGTTTCTTCCTTTTTCTTTCCTCTTGCCATTCCTCCGGACCCACTTTGGACGGCTTGGGAGGTTGCCCTTATGGTTGCCTGACTTAAGATTCTACCCGTTTTCAAACCATTCTCCACCATCTCCCCGATCTTGATCGGTTCCGCAAAAGGCTTTCCCACGGCTGACATCATGTTCTGGAAGTAGTCTGATTCCTGAGCCTGGAGGAAAGTAGTAACCATTTCTATCTCGTCCATGGGAGGTTTTACCCTTGATGCTTGCTCGCGCCATTTAATAGCATATTCTCTGAAACTTTCCGAGGGTTTCTTCTTCAAGTTTGATAGAGAATTTCTGTCCGGTGCGATGTCAATATTATACTGAAATTGTCACACAAAATCTCTGGCGAGATCATCCCATATATGCCATCGAGATATGTCTTGGTCCATATACCACTCTGAGGCTATTCCCACCAGACTTTCTCCGAAGTATGCCATCAACAATTCTTCTTTGCCGCCGACTCCCCGCAATTGGTTGCAATACTTCTTAAGGTGAGCAATGGGATCTCCATGCCCATCATACTTCTCAAACTTTGGTGTTTTGAAACCCACGGGTAGGTGCACATGAGGGAACATGCACAGATCAGTATAGGAAACACTCTTCTGCCCGCTTAAACCTTGCATATTTTTCAAACTCTGCTCGAGGCTCCTCATTCTCTTTGCCATCTCATCTTGCTCAAAAGCTTTGGGATTTTGGTCTTGCCCAGGCGTAAACTCGTGTTGAGGTTGTTGAGGATGAGTACTGGTGGTGAACCGAGTTGGTTCCAGTGAGAAGGATGGTGCTTGAAATGTGAATGAGGACGAGTCCAAATTCGGCCTGTGTGTAGCGGGTTGTGCCACGACTGGACAGGGCGGTGCAGTGAATATGTTCGTAGCTACATCTGTTGTTGACATCCAGGGATAAGAATCAGAGGGTGATCCAGCAGAGTGGGCTGAAATGGCCGGGTACCCGAATGGGGTAGTTGGATAGCTTATGGGGACGTTGGAAGTCCCACTTGTCCTGGAGAACAACTCAGGGAACCCAGGGATTACACTCGGTGGCTCTTTTTCGTTATTCCAGTCACCCAACATCTTCAACATGCGGAGCCGCAGGATTCTGTTTTCCTCAGCAGTTGCTGACTCAGAAGTTGGGACGACCGAGATTGAACTCTCCTCGGAGACAGGAATTGTCGGCAAAGGAATTTCTGAAGACATCTCTATACTTCCCTTTGATCTCGTGAAGTAAGTGTGAATACTCCCTCTCGACTTAGCGACGGGCAACTGAACACTTCCTTTCGACCTCGTGAAGTATGAATGTGAGGCCAGACCTCCACCAAACCAAACCACCTTTTCTAAAAACCTGGAACTTAGCAGCAATCAAACGGTTAGTTTGAAACAAATAACAGATAGGTAATCTCACGTTGGGGCGTGATGCACCTATACAGTTAAGTGAATTTCTACATGTTTGCAACAAAGACATGCGTCATTCCGGCTCCTCTTTAGGCTTCCCTTTATTTATCATATATTATTATTATTTTATTTTATTATATATATTTTTTATTATTATTTCATTATTTACAGTTAAAATGTGACCGAATCCGATGAGGATTGCCTACGTATCACGATGCCGCGTGAATCAGATCATTACGTAGTTCAAAACAAACGAGTGTAAAAGAAGCACACTTTTTTATTACTGAAACAATCTATTACAAACTAACATTTTTTCTTTTTTTGAAAAAAAGGGAAAATAACAAGGCTTGAAACAAATACAAACGCAATAACTTGATACACCCTGATGCGAAAAAGACGAATAGAAAATGCTAAGATACAGACTCGACCTATAAATACATTAAGGTTTCAAGAATTGGCGCCCGCGAGGCATCGTTCGGCCTCGCCGCGGCCTTAGGTGTGAGGTCCCTTTCAAGTTGTTCCAGCTCATACATGGTCTGCTTGACATAAATCATCACTGCCGAGAGAACGGTAATGCTGGTCATGTTTTAGCATCGTAGACACCTTCTGATGATGGCATGGGCAATGGTCTTAATCTTATCCCTGGTTTGCCTCTTTTCTTTGAGTAGGTTGCTCTATTTGATCATTACGGGCTGTCATAATCCGAGAATCCTGGAGATATTGATTTTGCCACTGCTGAATTTCCACTTCCATTTGGGCTAAAAGTTTGTGGCAATGTCTATTTTCAGCTCCAAGGGTTCGGGTTTGCTCAAACGCTCTGTCCACCTTTTCCTTCAGATTGGCAATGGTTTGCTCGTGATCCCTTTTCAACTGCTGTAGGTATCGATTACACTTTTCTGTTCTTCTTGCCTAGTGTGTTTCGAGTCCTACTATGGTATTTTCAAGATTTTCTGACTCACTCCGGCACTCCCCAATTTTCATCCTTAAACCTTTTATCAATCGTTCATCCGACCGGCTCCTTTGTTGGTTATCAACGTCTATCCTCATCTGTTCGATCTGGGCCCTGAGCATCTCGTTTTCCTTGGTCAACCTGTTCTTTTCTCCTAGATCAGTAGCAACTTGCACGTTGTGCTCATATTTTAGACCTTCAACTTGTTGCTTCAATTTGCTGATTTCGGCACGATAGCCTCTTTCTTTTGCTAACCAATCCCACTGCTTTTGTGACGACTCGGTAAAATTCAGGATGTGGGTCTTTTAGCCGGCCTTTCGTGTTCAAGTTCTCTTCTGTACCATACAAGGTAACCTGGCGCCATTTCACTTTTGGCCCGATCCTGCACACGAGTATCCGCTTTCAAATATTGACATTCATTCTAGATCTGGCGGATTTTTGCTTCAGGAAATTGTCCGTCAGGGCTAATCTCAATTGTTTGAGCACTAAGATCTTCCTCGTGTGGCACTATCTGGCATCTCCCGAGTTGTCTCAAGACTCGGCAGGGCGCGTAAGGTTGAATGCTCTTAAGTCCCATCAGTAGAAAGTGAATTCTAGCTGCTGGCATATACATGACCTCATCAACAGGCAACCATCCCAGTGTCCACAGTATTTGGCTGGCAGTGAGAGTCTGAAAGAATGAAGTCCATGCCATAACTCCTTGGGCAGACTGACCTCCTTGGTTCTCGTGTAAAACTCTTCTATGCAAGTTTTCTTCGAGGAACCATGGCTCAAAAGCTCGGAACGATGACAGAGATGTTCAGTCATCCATATTTGTAGCAGCAAGTTACACCCTTCGAAGAAATTCCCGCTGGCTTTGCAGGTTGTGAGAGCTCGAAAGATATCAGATACCACCATAGGCGCGGGAGTACTGTCATTATGAGTGAGCAAAGTACTGACGACCACGGATATTTTCAGATCAATATTTCCGTCTTTCCTCGGAAATACCAGAAGGCCCAAAAATGTTATCATGAAAGCCACCCGTTTGTGCTCATCCCACTTCTGACGACTACCTTTGTTGCATAGCTTGTTAATCGGATTATTGAATCCTCCTACATGACCATACCTGTCGTATATGAAGCATGGATTACAAAAACCGGCGGCAAAATCTGGGTTATGGACCGTCCTGGGTATTTTTAGTGAGTCTAGAAATCGATGCACTGTAACAGCTCTTGGGGCAACCAGGTATTTTTGCCTTAATGGAAGTTCAGCATTTCCGATGTACCCAGCTATTTCCTCCAGAGTCGGGGTGAGTTCAAAATCGGAGAAGTGGAAAACATTGTGCGCTGGGTCCCAGTAGGTGACCAAAGCTCTTATGATATCTCCCTGAGGCTGGATTTCCAATAAACCCGTGAGACCTTTCAGATATTTCTTGATCTCATCTTGCCCTTCAGCACCTAGATCATTCCACCATAGCCGTCACTTGACAGGGATTTTAGTCATTATCGAAAAGTGTTCATTTTGCATTGTGCTCATCCTGTACATTTATTAAGGTGACTTAAGCAAAAATGATTTGACTCAAAAATGTTTTGACTATATTTTTAAAAAAAGATCCGATTTTCGAACACGGCCTTTCAGCACTTCGGGGATGAAGATTTTAAGGCTGTGAGGGTCAACCGATCAAAAACTCTAAAAGATGACCGAAAGTGGCCGTTTATGCAAAATCAGCCTTCCGCCGTCCCTTTCGGGAACATTTGGCTATTTTTGACAAAAACAATCACTTGATTTATTTATGACTCTTTTTTTAGTAATGACCCAACATGGGGAACACGGCCTCACAGAGCCTCGGGGACGAGGATCCTAAGGCCGTTGGGCAATTTGGTCAGAAAAATAAAAATGACCAATAATGGTCGTTTGTGCAAAGTCAGCCTTCCGGCGTCCCTTTCGGGAACCTTCGGCTATCCTTGACAAAACGGCATCACCCGACTCATTCATGACGAAATTAAAATTCTAGCATTTTGGCTATTTTTGAAAAGGGGAGGTTGGACCCGATGAGGGTTGCCTACGTATCTCGCACTCTGTGAGAATCAACCGGCGTAGTTCGGGCCAATCAGAAATAGGGGAAACAAACTAAATCCTTTTTTTTTGAATAAAATCTTTTAAAGAAAAGGAGGAAAACTATTTTCTGGATTTTTATATATATATATTTTATTTTTTTTGAAAAGAGACGAAGACTAAGGAAATATTTTGAATTTTAAACTTCTTTTCACTTTTTTTTTGAAATTTCGAAAATCTTTTAAAGAGATACTACAAATGAAACAATATATTTTTTTTGAATTTTGAATTCTCCCTTTTTTTTACTTTTAAATAAATACCTTTTTTTTTATATATATATGTTTTTTTAATAAATCAAACTAAAAGACAAATTTTGTTTTCATTTCTTTTTCTTTTTTTTTTAGAAAATTCCGGCGAGGTTTTGACACTACTTGGACATTGGTTTTATTTTCCAAAAGTAAGTAATTATCTCCCTACGCTGATATTTTCTTTTTTTTTTTTAAATAAAAATAAAAATTTAGAAACCGGTCGGCATACAGAACTGAAGCAAATAAATGCGTCAAACAAACGGGATGCAGCAGGATGGTCTTTTCATTTCAGGTTGTCTGTCATAGACGGACCCAACCCCTGTGTTGAGTCCCCTATGTCAAATGCAACATGATGCAAATAAGAGTTCCTACTAGGGATCCGACATGAGGTTTTATTTATACTAGGTTTATAACCTGGGTATATGTTCTAGATTGTGTACCCGAGCGGACAACTCGAGTCGAGGAGGGGGCTACGTACCGAGGACCCGCGAGATCGTCCGGCTTTGTAACTTGTCCGGCCTCTTTCTTATTTCAGGTATTGACACTAACATAATAGGGAGTCTCGACCAGCGAGCTTCTCCCCGGAGGTAAGAAGAGAAGGGTTTCGGCACAGTTTATATACAGTTCAGATAATATCAAAGCGGTAAAAGACAATATTTAGCACGTTATGCCAAAACATGTAATAAAGATCAGATAATAAAGCCAAATATAACAATTATTCTAAGCTCGAATTCTTGAACCCTGAACCAAAGGTTCTGGGTTATATCCCCAGCAGAGTCGCCAGAGCTGTCACACCTCCTTTTTGCGCGCCCGCCCCCGAAGGGTTAAATGCGCGAGGGAGTTTTTCCAATTTAAGTGACAATATTTGAAATGGGATTATTTATTTAATTCAGAGTCTCCACTTGGGAAAGGTTTGACTTTTGGTGTCCCAAGTCACCGGTTTATCTTGAATCCCAAATCGAGGAAAATATTAGACTTTCCAAATGAAGTCTGCGAACCAGAAATTCTAAGTAAGGAATTCTATTGACCCGAGGGAAGGTGATAGGCACCCTCGAATCCCGTGGTTCTAGCACAGTCGCTTAAATTGTTATAATGGCTAAATATCTGATTTAATACATGTTATTGCTTATGTGCTTTTATTAAGTTTAAGCCACTTTTATTATTATTATTATTTTTTATAGAATTGCAACGTCGTGAAAATGCATCTCGAACCACGTCACAATCAATGCACCCGTGGTTGTTAATACATTCCGACTCCGTCGAGATTTGGATTTGGGTCACATAAATGCGCACCCGAATTTAAGAATGTAATTTAATTTAGTCTCGCCTAAAGAGTCTAACGCGTTATTATCTTTGGGGAAGTCAGTGACATTCACTAAACAGTCCATCCCAAATTCTAAGTATTTATTATGACCAATTATTGAGGGCCCCGCAATTTGCATTTTTTATTTGGCGAGGCTCGTCTCATAATTTTTAAAAGGATAATCTTAGCATGACTACATTTTCTATTTTTTTTTGTTTTCTAAAATAAAGGAAAACACACGCCAATTAAATTAACATGCTTAGCCAGCTCCGGCCTCTTATTAATTATCAGATTAATTATTTATGAGACGGGGAATTGTTTCATGCCTTATTCCATGAGCGAACATGCTTTTAACTTAATAAGGAATTTGCATGCAAGATTAATAAAATGCTAAAACTCACGCTAAACATTCTTCGAGTTGAATTTAAACTAACTTATTTAAACTAGATTAACGGAATTAACTATTAGAGGCTACTACTAATGAGATTCGAAACTTGTCCTATAAATTGCCTAACGGGATCCGATAAAGTTAAAACTCAAAAGATTAAAGCTATGTTGCATGCGGCAAGGTTAAAAGCAACCTGCCCTATATGTACAAAACATGACTGGAGATGAAGTCTAATTATCAATATACTAAACTACCTGTACATTCCACGAATTACACAGCTATATCATGTATACTACTAAACAAACTATATATCACAGTATTAGACAAACTAAGTTTCAATTAAGTACAAACTACCTAACGCATTTTCCGTTGACTTATAACCTTAAAGAATCATACAATATGCTGAACTTTATAAGACTTATAGTTACAAAACCAAGTGACTAAAAATTCTTCGCTTCTTTCATTTCATACTCATTGTTACTGTTACATCAGTGTGAGATTCAAATGTGTACCTGAATTGGAAAGTGAGAAGAAGAGGAAG
Organism: Nicotiana sylvestris; assembly: GCF_000393655.2. Lineage (NCBI taxonomy): Eukaryota > Viridiplantae > Streptophyta > Magnoliopsida > Solanales > Solanaceae > Nicotiana > Nicotiana sylvestris. Next base: position 195,833,897 of record NC_091064.1, read on the forward strand.
GTCAGTAGAAGCAACAGTAGTATAGCGACAACAGGTTCAGCAACACAGTGAAATCTCTGAATCAATCGAGATTAATGACAGAAATTCCAAGCAACAGAGGCGAGCCAAACAAATTTCAGAATGGTTTTGAGAACCCAAATGTGTTATAGAGACAATTCCAAACTAACCAAATATGTTCAAAACAATGAATCCAGCACCTCCCAAACCAAACCCAAATGAAACAGAACAAATAGAATGACTTGCCACTGAGGCTCGAAAGAGTCCAATGACTCCAAACTCTTAGTACTGGACAGGATTCTCCTCCTAAAACCAAAGAAAACTAAGTTCTGGTCTTTTAAAAGGGGTATGGGAGCTAAACTTCCAATGGGGAATGGAAGACAAATTCAAAGAAGAGAAGCAGTCCAGCAGTACATTCTTTTTCCCTAGAAGCTCTCTCTCACCAAAACTAGTTCTCCTGTTTTCTTCTCCTTTTTTTTCTGTTTCCTGATGTTTCTTTTATATCCCAAAAACTGGCTTCATTTCCAGCTCTTAGGGCACTTAGTGAATTAAAAATTGATTCTCTCCCATGTTATTCCCTCTGTTTTTCCACTCAAGACTAAAATTAGTGTCAGTGTCACCACTGACCTTTCCTTTCTTTACTAAATCATAGGGGGGATGGGCAGCCTATTTTTTTATTCACTTAAGTATGGGCAGCCTTTTTTTTCCTATTCATTTCCCTCAAACTTTGTAACATGGTGCCCATGTGATCTCCTTTTCTTTCTGACCTTAAGAGTGTTTTAAACAGTCAGACCTCACTATTGATTAAACAATTTTATTGGTTTAATTAGTACTTTAATACCCTACTGTCAGCCCACTAACACTAAACCATTTGTCAAACTTTGACACCCCAAATTACCCCTGAATCCACTGATTATTACTGTATTACCCTAAGTTTTAGAAATCTGAAGTTACAATATATAAACTTACACTAAACACTGATTTCAGGTTGAACTATCAGATTACTACAGCTATATCCAATTCTCAACTTAGGTTCAAACACATCATAACACAGAAAGGGTGTTAATCAAATGACATGAGTTGGTCATATTGGGAACCAATCCTGACCAACTCAAAACCAAACTTGATCAACAAGGAGTTGATAATGCAAACTAAGGAATGAGGTAGTATTGATCAGGTCTTAGCACAGACAAGAGAAACATGCAAGTAATTACACTGACATGAGCAAACTCATGCTTCTCTAGTTTTTCAGATGATTTTAGTTAACGACATTTATACAATCGACTATACGAGCTATAATATGTAAGCACGTGATTTTTGACCCTCCCCGAGAATTTTCACATTTTTAGCGTGAATATGTGAAATTGGGTCCAATATAGTCATTTTAACTATTTTACTTTATTTCGTTGCAAAAAGAAAAATCACAAAAAATATATATATAATTTTAGTTTATGTATTTCTCATAAACTTGAAAAATACAAAAAAAAATTGTACTTTATTTTGGTACTTTATATAAATTCGAAAATTACAAAAAAATATAGTTCTATTAATGTTTGCAGTCATTATAATTTTGAAAAATACAAAAAATATTACTTCATATTTTTGTCTTTATTAAAGAACAAAAATTACAAAAAAAATATAGTTTTATTAATATTCTATAGTCATTTTAACTTTAAAAAATACAAAAAAAATTACTTCATATTTTATCTTAAAAACGAAAATTACAAATAGTTTTATTAATATTTTGTAGCTATTTTAAACCTTGAAAAATATTTAAAAAGATATAGTTTTGTTTAAATACTAGTATTATTTTTGGTAGTTATTTTGCTTACATAGGACTAGTTAAGCAACGTGTTCCTATTTCTCGGGTCCGGGCAAAAGAATAATATTCGGGTTCAAACTACCCGGTTTTAGGCCTAATTTTCGGACCTAGCCCATAATAAACCGTGTCCAGGACATGTGGGGAACCCCACCACGCGTGGGGGACATATGCCTTGAACCCCACCACGCGTGGGCTCATTTTTCTGGGCAAACTCATGCTAAATACACGGATGAAACAAAGGAACAGGGGACTGCTTTTGAAAATTTTGGGGTTTGGACACTGTTCACGCTACTTCTTCTTTAGAAGAAGAAGCAGAAAAACCTACCCGAAAAAAGGACCCCATTTCCAGACTTCCCCCCCCCCAGCACCGGACCAACAACCCTACTGCCCAAAACCAACATGGACGACCACTAAGCTCCCTCATCCCTTCCGGCACCCCCACGCATCAGCCCCCGACGCCGGAACCCAGCAAAAGGACCCAAACAACCACCACCAAACGAGCCCGTCTCCTCCCCAGCACCGGACCAACTCCCTCCAGCTCCATCCTGTCCGACACCACCAAAACGACCAACTAACCAGTCGGAACCCTGCACCACACACGGCCTCCGTCGTCAACCTCCAAGCAGTCCGCCACTAGCAACCTCTATTACCACCATCGTCAAAAAAAAAACCACCCAACACCACCCGTCCCCTCCAACTCCGTCAACTGCTCACGACCACCAACCAAACACCAGCACCAAACGACCACCAAGTCACCTTCACCAACTCCAAGAATACCACCAAACGAAACCAGCCCTTCCACCACCCTAAACCATCGTCGAACAACCCTCACCTCGTCGTCACTACCCAGCAGTCGAACCCCCTCCTCCTCATGTCCAGCAAAACCACCAGCCTCATCGCCTTCTTCCTCACCACAAAACCCTAGCAAAAACCTAGGAGCCCTCCCGTCGTCACTGCCCAAGGTGACCATCCAGTAGCACCCCTACGTCCAAACGACTGCCTGCAACATCCAGCCATGAACGACCCTTCCCCCCTTTGCCATGGCTGACTGAAAAACATACACACACACACCGGTTGAAGCCTAACTGAAAATGCACGAAAAGGTAGTCCAGAAGTGTTGTCCGGGGTGAGGTCCGTTGAGGTCGTCTTTGGTTCGTCGAGGTCCGGTACGTCGAGGTTGTTGTCCGAGGTTTCGTCGCGGGTCCAACGCATCGGACGATAATATCAAGTAGGTCATCTCTGTCCATGTCCTTCATATTTGTTGTTTAGTAACATGAACATGTGTTCGTTGAGATACAATCCTAGTTCATGCGAATAGTATGCAAATGAGCGAGACATATTCACATGATGTTTGTAAGTTGCTATTTCTTGTTAATTAACTCCGTATGATATTGAAATTTGTTCGGGAATGTATTTCTTTTGTTCCGTCATGTTAAGTAGTTATTCGGCATTTTGTTTCTTCACGCTCAGATTGTTGTTATCTCAATGTTTGTCTTAATAGTTGTTTGTACATGTAGTAGCAATGTTAAAATCATAGTAGTAATTTAATCCCGCGGAAAAATACTCGTTTCATCAAATAAGTTTAATCTACGATCCATGACCTCGCGAAGTAGCAAAGAAATGTAGTCATTTTAGCCTTGTCTTTTTTTAAAAAAAAATAATATAAAAAAATATAAAAATAAATAATAAATAAATAAAAAAAAAAAAAGAGAGACGAGCTTCGCTAAATAAAAATGTACAAATTGCGGAGCCCTCGCAAAATATATGTATTAAATACTTAGATTCCGGGACGGGCCGTTTAGTAAATTTCACGGCCCTACCCAAAATAATAATGCGCTAGTTGCTTTAGGCGCGCCTTTAATAATGTTATCTCCCTAAACTCGGGTGCACATTTATGTGACCCAAATCCAAATCTCAACGAAATCAAAATGTGTCTCTAATCATGGGTACATTGACTGTGACGTGGTATGAGATGCATTTCCATGACGTTGCAAATTCCTTTTAAAAATAAGAATGAGACGAGCCTCGCCGAATAAAAACACAAATTGCGGGGCCCTCAGTAAATACTTTGTTTAAAATTACTTAGAATTCAGGAGGGTCGTTTAGCGAATTTCACGGCCTCCGCAAAATAAGAACGCGATAGTCTCTTTAGGCGCGTATTTAATAATTTACTTTCTTAAGCTCGGGTGTGCATTTCATGCGACCCAAATCCAAATCTCAAAACATCAAATAAAATGCGTTCCGGATTGTAGGTGCATTTCATGTGACGCAGTCCAAAGATATGTTTTAAGCGATGTTCACATTTCTTAATAATAATAATTAATAAAGCGGTTAAAAGATAAAATTTGCACATGGTTCATAATTGTATTAAAAATCAGATAAATAAGCCGAATATAACAGTTGAGCGACCGTGCTAGAACCACGGAACTCGGGAATGCCTAACACCTTCTCCCGGGTTAACAGAATTCCTTATCCGGATTTCTGGTACGCAGACCATAATATAGAGTCATTCTTTTCCTCGATTCGGGATTAAAATTGGTGACTTGGGACACCCTAAATCTCCCAAGTGGCGACTCTGAAATTAATGAACAAATCCCGTTTCGATTGTCCTTTAATTGGAAAAAACTCCCCTGTGCCCCCTCGGGCGCGGAAAAAGGAGGTGTGACAGCTCTGGCGACTCTGCTGGGGACTTTATGACCCAGAACCACTGGTTCAGGGTTAAGAATTCGAGCTTAAAATAATTGTTATTATTTGGCTTTATTTATTATCTGATTTTTTTACGTGTTTGAGCCTAATGTGCTAAATGCTGCTTTTACTGCTTTGATATTATTTGGACTGTATATATAAACTGTGCCGAAACCCCTCTCTTCTCTCTCTTGAGGAGTGCACGCTGGTCGTGGCTTCTTTCTGTTAGTGTCATATACCAAAATAGAACGAGGATTCGGTGGAGTTGCAAAATCGGATGGCCTTTTGGTTACCGGTACACAGCTCTCATCCTTGGCTCGAGTTGTCCGCTCGGGTAAGACACTGTCTAGAACACCGACCCAGGTTTTTGAACCTAGTATAACAAAGCCACATGCCGGATCCCTAGTAGGAACGTTTATTTGCATCATGTGCATTTGACTTAGGGGACTCAACATAGGGGTTGGGTCCGTCTAGGACAAGCAACCTGAAAATAATAGACAATCTTTCGGCATCCTATGTGCTACATGTTGTATTTAGTCAAGGGCGTATGGGTCATTTGGTCATTTCCAGCATGATGTTATTTTAATCAAAGCATGGGGAACATTTGTGGAATCCAAGAAGCCTTGGAATTCCCTATGTCCCCCACGCTTGCTTTTTGGGAAAGCACATGGGGAACATTTGTGGAATCCAAGAAGTCTTGGAATTCCCATATGTCCCCCACGCTTCATATGTTGGGAAAAGCGCATGGGGAGCATTTGCGGAATCCAAGAAGTCTTGGAAATCATTATGTCTCCCATGCCACATTTTTGAAAGAAATAATAAATATAAAAAATAAAATTACAAATAAAACAAAGCATGAAAATTCAGAAAAAAGATTTTGTATGTTTTCATTATTGTCCACAGGTTAAAAAAAAAGAATCGTGAAAAAGAGGAGAAAAAAATGACAGTGTAGAGATATAACTACTTATTTTTAGAGAAAAATCAATGTCCGAGTAGTATCGAAACTCTGCCAAAATTTTTGAAAATGAAAAATGTCTTGTTAGTTTGTTATATTAAAAGCAAAGGAAAAATAAAAAAAAAATCATCATTATTCTGTCTTGTTTTTAAAAAATATAGAAAAGAAAGTATTTGTTTTGCCATAAAAATGAAAATAAAAAAGAAAAAGGTTTTGTTTTAAAATGGGTTTTTATTTGTTTATCTGTTTATGAAAATGTAAAAATAAAAATAAAAATAATAAAATAAAAAGAGTCCGGCGTTGAATGTGATTTTATTATTTGTTCCAAAATAAGTATATATATAATCCAAAAAATTCAAAAAGACAAAATAGATAAATAAAAAATCCGAAAATATTTTGATTCTTCTTTCAAAAATTGAAAAGAAAATTCAAAATTCAAAAAAAAAACATTTTAGGAGCATTTCTTATAGTAAAGGTAAAATTCCGAAAAATATTTTCTTCTTTTCTTTAAAATAAAAAAAAACGAAAATTCAAAAAATATTAGTCTTTCTTTAAAAAAAAAAATCAATCAAAAAATAATATTTCCTTGCTTCTTTTAAAGTAGTTCTTTTAAACGAAAATTCAAAAAAGGTTAGTTCATCTGCTTATTATTATTTGCCTACTTATTCTTGGTTCGACCGAACTACGCGGGTTTGATTCTCACTGGATGTGAGATACGTAGGCAACCCTCATCGGGTCCAACCCCACCTTCTCAAAAAAGAAGGAATGTTTTATGTTTTTCGTTAATTTGTTTGTTTGTTATGAATGAAAAATAATAGTCTATTTGATTGTTGTGGGAAAAATAACAAAAACAAAAAATATATAGAAAATGGAAAAGGGTCCTCTCAAAAATAGTTTATTCGCCCGAACTACGCGGGTTTGATTCTCACCGGATGTGAGATACGTAGGCAACCCTCATCGGGTCCAACCCCACCTTTTGCTAAAATAGCTAAAAATCAAAAATTTTAATCTTGTCATAAATAAGTCGGGTGATGTCCAACCCACCTTTTGCTAAAATAGCCAAAAAACAAATAAATAAAAAATATATGTCAAATTTTAATTTTGTCATAAAGAAAGTCAGGTGACGCTGTTTTATCAAGACATAGCCGAATGTTCCCGAAAGGGACGCCGGAAGGCTGACTTTGCATAAACAGCCACTTTTGGGTCATTTTTGAGACTTGGTCCAGTTGACCCCCACAGCCTAAAAATCTTCGTCCCCGAGACGTTGAAAGGCCGTGTTTGCAATATTGACTTTTCTCATTTGAAAAACGATAAAAAAGAGTTATAAATAAGTCAGGTGATGCTGTTTTGTCATAAAAAGGGCCGAATGTTCCCGAAAGGGACGCCGGAAGGCTGACTTGGCATAAACAGCCACCTTTGGGTCATTTTGAGATATGGACCCACACAGCCTTATAAATCTTCGTCCCCGAGGCGCTGAAGGGCCGTGTTTACAACGCCAAGTCTTTTATTGTAATTTTTAAAAGAAAAAAAAATCAAAGAGTCAGCGGTCATGTGAATACCGTCTTTTGTCATAATAAGCCGAGCCAGCTTCGGCCGCGTCTTAAACCGTTCTTGCCGAAATAGCCTTAGAGTATCTTTCAGTTGTCGAAAGGTTATTTTCGTAAAAGAATGGACAAGTTTTAAAGTGTCAAAATAATCCTCCCCGGCCTCAAAATTCATGTGAAAATTGGAAGGGGCCACATTTGCAAAAAATAACCATTTGGTTGCATTTGTCGAACAGAAAAAGGGAGCTGGAATTTTGTTTTTAAGTCTACCAATCTTTTGATTAGAACATGCGGGTTGTTTAATTTTCAAGCTGGTGGGTAATCTTTAAATCCTTGAAACCCAGTTTGTTTTAAATTTTAAAAAAAATGTGTGTTTAGTGTTGTTTATCTTTTATTGGGCCGAACTACGCAAGGTCTGATTCATGCGGGGTCATGATACGTAGGCAATCTCCATAAGATTCGACCACTACAAAAAAAAAATGAAAAAAGAAATGAAGAAAAAAATGAAAAAAGAGAAAAAAAAAGAAATGAAAAAAGAATGAAAAAGAAAAGCAAAAAAGAAAAAAAGAAAAAAAGAAAAGAAAAAGAAAAGAAAAAAGATGTTGTCAATAATGAGGACCGACTTTACTGAGTCCATTCTAACCTGTTTGTTTTGCGAATAAGTTAAGGTGGTTGGTTTGTGGTAAGCCGGACAATGACACCCGGAATCCTTTACTTGCACCTCATGATGCACACTCTGCGGGGATCAGGCCTGATGATAGAAGCATTCCAGTCCTATTGGGAACTTGTTGACTAAGGGTAATGATATTGAAGTTGGCAATGGTCTTGACAATACTAATGCAAAGCTCAGTGGCTAAGATGCCAAGTTTGATAAAGTGGGAGGACGCTCCGTTCCTTGGTTAGCAAGAGAGAAGCTTGTAGTGGCTTATTTTGTTGTCATTTCTGTTGTCCGGATTATTAAGGTTGTAATTTGGATTTTGTCCTGTGTCAAACCTTCTTATCTTTCCATTTTTGTCATAGCAGTTTGTTTAAATTTTGTCCAGTTTGTGTTAGGATTTTATTCTGGTTGTTTTTGTTTGTTTTATTATTCAAACCATTTCGCCGGTAGTCTAATACAAAGTCGGTCTTTTGTTAGTTCCAGTCGTCTTTTGTTTAGTCCTTTTATCATTTCATTCAATGCCGATTCTAGGGACATGACATGCGCACCCAGTTTGGGCCTAATCTTAAAAGTTGATCATAAAACCCTGGGAAGGTGATCAAAGCATTTAAAGGAAATAAGAACGGTTTGAGATTATTTGGAGCCCGAGTCATGTGGAACTGGGGCAAGTTAAACACAAAGAAAACCGTTAAAGAAAGATTCGCCTAAATTGGCATGAGGGTCGTTCATAATAATGAGAATGAGAGTGTCGCCCAACGGTGCTTTAGAAGTGACAAATGAACAAACAGATGTTGAATATAATTGTCAAGTCCAGCACCATCAGAAGAGACTACAAATTTAAATTGTGTTGTTTGCACTTGGCATGTTTTGAAGACCGGAATGACGAAGGCATTTTGTTCTGCTACCCAAACACTTTATCCTTCGTTACCCCTTTTGAGCCTTATTTATTTTTCTTTCATACCCCTCGTTCGGAATCAGTAACAACGAAAAAAAAAAGAAAAGAAAAGAAAAGAAAAGAAAATCGATAACAAAGAAAAAAGAATCAAATTAAAAAGAGGAATTGGGAACTACGTTTGACCTGATTCCTCAAAGAGGATACGTAGGCGCTTCACGGCTCGGTCATAGTTTTGAAAAATGAAAAAAAAACAATTAAAATATCCCCAAGAAAGAAACTGGGGCAGATGTTGCGTTTGATGTAAATAAATCTAATTCCGAAGGTTGTAATTAATAACCCAAAATTAATGCATTTTTGAGCCTTTTATACCCTTTCTTTCTAGCCCTATCCAAAACCCACATTACGGTCCAAAGAAAGACCTTCTGACCAGTCTTCAAAAGATGCCAAGTCAGACAAATGAAGAGTCTTACCGGCGAACATAACATTCTGTTCCACAGCAGAAAGGACTCTAATCTCCAGCAGAAAGAGTCATACCGGCGACACTCCAAATCCCCAGCTGGAAAGTGATACAAATGAGAGAGTCTTATCGGTGAAAACCTTCACAGGCACCATAAGGCGATGAAAGCTGAGAGAAAACCAAAATGAGAGAGACTTGATAGTGAAAACCCTTCGGGCACTACAAGTCGAATAAGATTGAGAATCAGAGGGGGAATCGCCAATGGAAGATCTTAAAAGATGATTGACGGCAGAGGATAGGCCACATACGCATGTCATGGCCATTAGAGTCGGTATCTGCGTTTGATAGGTTTTTATTTATAGTTTCTTTTGTAAAAGAGTCATCGTTTCCTTTGTCTTTTATTTTGTTTCTGTTATCTTTCTCCTTTCATAAAAAATTTTCCCCAATAGAGTCTGTCCGGTCAGAACAAGTATGAAATGACTTCAAAATATGCCATCAGCTTTCCAAGATGAGATCTGACTAGTATATCCGAATGGTATAGTCAGCAAGGAACAAGCGCGAGGTCAGTGTCAAAAAAGATATCCCCAGCAAAGGGAATTGACAAAAGGATTGACGAGCATCAAGAGGGATATCCTTGCCAAAACCAAGGTTATAAACCTCAAAGACAAGGCCCGTGAACAGAGCAAGGAGAGCAGTGAGCATGATTTGGCGAAATCCATACTAGACTAAAAGGTCGGGAAAATGCCAGTTTCCGAGCTATGCCACAAAAGAAGATGGATATCCCCAGCAGGAAGGGATTATCCCCAGCACATAATATCATCCCCAACAAGTTGTGGAACACAGAGCAAGGAGGGAGAAAGGGAACACCATCCCAGCAGGAGTATCACAACCAACCACCATGTTTTAAACTAACAATTTTGTTTGATTTGAAACAGGTAAGGAAATGGCATTGAGGCAGAAACGCATGCCACAAGGGATATTATCAAACTGGGGCAGAAAATTTTCCTTCCATTTAGAAAATTTTCTGGAAGTCAGGTACCCCCAGCTGATAACATTTTACCCCCAACAGGTAAGTAAATAATTCCTCAACAGTGTTATCCCTAGCAGTTGCGAGGGGTCCAACACAAGGTTGGAAAGTCGGTATCCTCAGCGGTTAGACTTCAAAGGAGGAAGCTAATAATAATAATAATAATAATAATAATAATAAATAAATAAATAAATAAAAGAATAATAATAAAAAATGGGGAAGGTAGAAAATGAAAATTCATCCCAATCCCCAGCAAGTATTCGAGGTAAGACATCTTCAAGTCTTAAGGATATTTCGGGTTCATCCGCCCTCAAATAGGATATGTCGGGTTAATCCGCCCTCAAATAGGATCTGTTGGGTTCATCCGCCCTCAAATAGGATATGTTGGGTTCATCCGCCCTCAAATAGGATATGACGGGTTCATCTGCCCTCAAATAGGATATGACGGGTTCATCCGCCCTCAAATAGGATATGACGGGTTCATCCGCCCTCAAATAGGATATGTTGGGTTCATCCGCCCTCAAATAGGATATGTCGGGTTCATCCGCCCTCAAATAGGATATGTCGGGTTCATCCGCCCTCAAATAGGATATGTCGGGTTCATCCGCCCTCAAATAGGATATGTCGGGTTCATCCGCCCTCAAATAGGATCTGTTGGGTTCATCCGCCCTCAAATAGGATCTGTCGGGTTCATCCGCCCTCAAATAGGATATGTTGGGTTCATCCGCCCTCAAATAGGATATGTTGGTTTCAGTCTTTACTCAAATAGGATATGTCGGGTTCATCCGCCCTCAAATAGGATATGTTGGGTTCATCCGCCCTCAAATAGGATATGTCGGGTTCATCCGCCCTCAAATAGGATATGTCGGGTTCATCCGCCCTCAAATAGGATATGTAGGGTTCATCCGCCCTCAAATAGGATATGTCGGGTTCATCCGCCCTCAAATAGGATATGTCGGGTTCATCCGCCCTCAAATAGGATCTGTTGGGTTCATCCGCCCTCAAATAGGATCTGTTGGGTTCATCCGCCCTCAAATAGGATATGTTGGGTTCATCCGCCCTCAAATAGGATATGTTGGTTTCAGTCTTTTTATTTCAAGTTTTGAAGACAGGCGCCCACCTGAATAACGAGAGGAATACATTTCTGTCTTTTCATTTCTGTTCTAGGTCACCCACCAGTATAATGCGGGAATACGCTTGTGTCTGTTCATTTCATATTCTAGGTCACCCACCAGTATAATGCGGGCATATCATTTTTCATATCTTTACAGCCAGGCGCCCACCTGTATAATGAGAGGAATACATTCAGTCTTTACTTTTAAGTGTTGAAGCCAGGCGCCCACCTGTATAATGAGAGGAATACATTCAGTCTTTACTTTTAAGTGTTGAAACCAGGCGCCCACCTGTATAATGAGAGGAATACATTCAGTCTTTACTTTTAAGTGTTGAAGCCAGGCGCCCACCTGTATAATGAGAGGCATACATTCAGTCTTTTTATTTTAAGTGTTGAAGTTGGGAGCCCGCCCAGATAACAGAGGCATACATTCAGTCTTTACTTGTAAGTGTTGAAGTTGGGAGCCCGCCCAGATAACAGAGGCATACATCCAGTCTTTTTATTTTAAGTGTTGAAGTTGGGAGCCCGCCCAGATAACGGAGGCATACATCCAGTCTTTTTATTTTAAGTGTTGAAGTTGGGAGCCCGCCCAGATAACAGAGGCATAAATTCAGTCTTTTTATTTTAAGTGTTGAAGTTGGGAGCCCGCCCAGATAACAGAGGCATAAATTCAGTCTTTACTTTTCAATGTTGAAGTTGGGAGCCCGCCCAGATAACAGAGGCATAAATTCAGTCTTTACTTTTCAAGTGTTGAAATTGGGAGCCCGCCCAGATAACAGAGGCATACATTCCACGTCTTTACCCATAGGAGATGCATTTCCTCCTAAGTTAAGTTTCAGTTTCACCAATAGGAGACGCACTTCCTAAGATATGTTTCACCATAGGAGACGCACTTCCTAAAGTTCAGTTTCACCATAGGAGACGCACTTCCTAAAGCAAGTTTCACCAATAGGAGACGCACTTCCTAAGCAAGTTTCATCAATAGGAGACGCACTTCCTAAGTCAGTTTCACCATAGGAGACGCACTTCCTAAAGCAAGTTTCACCAATAGGAGACGCACTTCCTAAGCAAGTTTCATCAATAGGAGACGCACTTCCTAAGTCAGTTTCACCATAGGAGACGCACTTCCTAAAGTTCAGTTTCACCATAGGAGACGCACTTCCTAAGTTCATTTCACCCATAGGAGACGCACTTCCTAAGTCAGTTTCACCATAGGAGACGCACTTCCTAAAAAGTTTCACAAGTAGGAGACGCACTTCCTAAAAAGTTTCACCAGTAGGAGACACACTTCCTAAGTCAGTTTCACCATAGGAGACGCACTTCCTAAGCAAGTTTCATCAATAGGAGACGCACTTCCTAAGTCAGTTTCACCATAGGAGACGCACTTCCTAAAGTTCAGTTTCACCATAGGAGACGCACTTCCTAAGTTCATTTCACCCATAGGAGACGCACTTCCTAAGTTTAGTTCTACCAATAGGAGACGCACTTCCTAAGTTCAGTTTTACCATTAGGAGACGCACTTCCTAAGAATAGGTTCACCAATAGGAGACGCACTTCCTAAGTTCAGTTTCACCAATAGGAGACGCACTTCCTAAGTCCATTGTACCAATAGGAGACGCACTTCCTAAGTTTAGTTCTACCAATAGGAGACGCACTTCCTAAAGCAAGTTTCACCAATAGGAGACGCACTTCCTAAGCAAGTTTCATCAATAGGAGACGCACTTCCTAAGTCAGTTTCACCATAGGAGACGCACTTCCTAAAGCAAGTTTCACCAATAGGAGACGCACTTCCTAAGCAAGTTTCATCAATAGGAGACGCACTTCCTAAGTCAGTTTCACCATAGGAGACGCACTTCCTAAAGTTCAGTTTCACCATAGGAGACGCACTTCCTAAGTTCATTTCACCCATAGGAGACGCACTTCCTAAGTTTAGTTCTACCAATAGGAGACGCACTTCCTAAGTTCAGTTTTACCATTAGGAGACGCACTTCCTAAGAATAGGTTCACCAATAGGAGACGCACTTCCTAAGTTCAGTTTCACCAATAGGAGACGCACTTCCTAAGTCCATTGTACCAATAGGAGACGCACTTCCTAACCTAAGTTTCACAAGTAGGAGACACACTTCCTAAAAAGTTTCACAAGTAGGAGACGCACTTCCTAAAAAGCTTCACCAGTAGGAGACGCACTTCCTAAGTCAGTTTCACCATAGGAGACACACTTCCTAAAGTTCAGTTTCACCATAGGAGACGCACTTCCTAAGTTTATTTCACCCATAGGAGACGCACTTCCTAAGTTTAGTTCTACCAATAGGAGACGCACTTCCTAAGTTCAGCTTTACCATTAGGAGACGCACTTCCTAAGAACAAGTTTTACCAGTAGGAGACGCACTTCCTAAGAATAGTTTCACCCAGTAGGAGACACACTTCCTAAGAACAGTTTTCCCCAATAGGAGACGCACTTCCTAAGTTTATTTCACCAACAGGAGACGCACTTCCTAAGTTCAGTTCTACCAAGAGGAGACGCACTTCCTAAGTATTATTTCATGCACAGGAAACACACTTCCTGAATTAAGTTTTCATCATTAGGAGACACACTTCCTGGTCTGGTTCGCTCAGGTTATAATTTTGCTTTAGGAGACGCATTTCCTAGTTTGGCCTTTTCAGGTTATACTTTATTTTAGGAGACACACTTCCGGAATTGAGATTTCACCTAGGAGATGCACTTCCTAGTTTGATTCATTTTAAGTTCGACCATAGGAGACACAATTCCTAGTCCAGTTTTTTTTTTTGAAGTTTACCCGTAGGAGACGCACTTCCTAATCGAGATTTTATTCATAGGAGACGCACTTCCTAGTTCTAGTCACTGAAGTTTTCACCCTTAGGAGACGCACTTCCTAGTTTAGCTCATTCCGATTCAACCATAGAAGACACACTTTCTAGTTTGAGTCATTGAGGTTTTTATTTTAGCAGACACATTTGCTAGCAAGAGTTTTGGTTTTACTCATAGGGGATGCACATCCTAGCCTAGTCTTTAGTTTACTCTCATCATTGCATCAGTAGTGTAAGTGAGTTACGATTTCGCTAACGACTCACAAATCTTCCCAGTACAAACTGGGTTAGGAAATTTTGTTTGTTTTATTTGTTTTGATTGTCAGGGACCCGCCTGTAGAACGGAGGTTGTTGCGTGTCGAAGTTAGAAGAAGTCAGGAGTCCGCCTGTAGAACGGAGAAACATTTTTCAAGATTAAGCAGTGACCCACTGGAAAGCAGAAGGTTACAACAAAAATCCCCAGCACTCAATCCAAGATAGAAGCAACAAGAAGCTCGCCCCAAGAGTGCAAGTCAACAGTCTGGGATGATCGACAGAAGCTGGTCACCAAAAAAAAAAAAATACAAGAAGAAAAAAAAAGAGAGAGAGAAAAAAAAAGAAAAAGGAAAAAGAGCCCAAATTACGGAAGTAGAGAACAAAGGTGGTCTGCTCAAGAACTAGCACCTACAACTAGCAAGTATCAAGGTTCAGATCCAAAGTCTGTATTAAGCACCATTCAAGACTCAAGACCAAGTTTCAGAAGACTTAAGAGATAGGAATCCTTGTAACTAGTAGCTGATAGGCTTAGTTAGTCTTTTTCAGTTTTCATTTTTGTTGTAATGACAGGACCGCGGACCGGAACCTCAACGGAACGGCACCTCGATCGGCTCTTCACCTCGGTACACTTCACTATCTCTCTCATCCCGAACTACACGTGGCCTGATTCCTGTATAACCAAGGATATGTAGGCAGCTCAGATACCAGGGCTCGGTCACATTCCCTCCCTTTCCTTAAGTGTAGTCCGTCCAAGTAATGGTCGGGTCAAAAACACGTCTAGTCGTTCTTTGTCGGAAAACTCTTCGTGTTTCCAGTCAAAGAGGGGCAGCTGTAAGCACGTGATTTTTGACCCTCCCCGAGAATTTTCACATTTTTAGCGTGAATATGTGAAATTGGGTCCAATATAGTCATTTTAACTATTTTACTTTATTTCGTTGCAAAAAGAAAAATCACAAAAAATATATATATAATTTTAGTTTATGTATTTCTCATAAACTTGAAAAATACAAAAAAAAATTGTACTTTATTTTGGTACTTTATATAAATTCGAAAATTACAAAAAAATATAGTTCTATTAATGTTTGCAGTCATTATAATTTTGAAAAATACAAAAAATATTACTTCATATTTTTGTCTTTATTAAAGAACGAAAATTACAAAAAAATATAGTTTTATTAATATTCTATAGTCATTTTAACTTTGAAAAATACAAAAAAAATTACTTCATATTTTATCTTAAAAACGAAAATTACAAATAGTTTTATTAATATTTTGTAGCTATTTTAAACCTTGAAAAATATTTAAAAAGATATAGTTTTGTTTAAATACTAGTATTATTTTTGGTAGTTATTTTGCTTACATAGGACTAGTTAAGCAACGTGTTCCTATTTCTCGGGTCCGGGCAAAAGAATAATATTCGGGTTCAAACTACCCGGTTTTAGGCCTAATTTTCGGACCTAGCCCATAATAAACCGTGTCCAGGACACGTGGGGAACCCCACCACGCGTGGGCTCATTTTTCTGGGCAAACCCATGCTAAATACACGGATGAAACAAAGGAACAGGGGACTGCTTTTGAAAATTTTGGGGTTTGGACATTGTTCACGCTCCTTCTTCTTTAGAAGAAGAAGCAGAAAAACCTACCCGAAAAAGGACCCCATTTCCAGACTTCCCCCCCCCCAGCACCGGACCAACACCCCTACTGCCCAAAACCACCATGGACGACCACTAAGCTCCCTCATCCCTTCCGGCACCCCCACGCATCAGCCCCCGACGCCGGAACCCAGCAAAAGGACCCAAACAACCACCACCAAACGAGCCCGTTTCCTCCCCAGCACCGGACCAACTCCCTCCAGCTCCATCCTGTCCGACACCACCAAAACGACCAACTAACCAGTCGGAACCCTGCACCACACACGGCCTCCGTCGTCAACCTCCAAGCAGTCCGCCACTAGCAACCTCCATTACCACCATCGTCAAAAAAAAACCACCCAACACCACCCGTCCCCTCCAACTCCGTCAACTGCTCACGACCACCAACCAAACACCAGCACCAAACGACCACCAAGTCACCTTCACCAACGCCAAGAATACCACCAAACGAAACCAGCCCTTCCACCACCCTAAACCATCGTCGAACAACCTTCACCTCGTCGTCACTACCCAGCAGTCGAACCCCCTTCTCCTCACGTCCAGCAAAACCACCAGCCCCATCGCCTTCTTCCTCACCACAAAACCCTAGCAAAAATCTAGGAGCCCTCCCGTCGTCACTGCCCAAGGTGACCATCCAGTAGCACCCCTACGTCCAAACGACTGCCTGCAACATCCAGCCATGAACGACCCTTCCCCCCTTTGCCATGGCTGACTGAAAAACACACACACACACACACCGGCTGAAGCCTAACTGAAAACGCACGAAAAGGTAGCCCAGAAGTGCTGTCCGGGGTGAGGTCCGTTGAGGTCGTCTTTGGTTCGTCGAGGTCCGGTACGTCGAGGTTGTTGTCCGAGGTTTCGTCGCGGGTCCAACGCATCGGACGATAATATCAAGTAGGTCATCTCTGTCCATGTCCTTCATATTTGTTGTTTAGTAACATGAACATGTGTTCGTTGAGATACAATCCTAGTTCATGCGAATAGTATGCAAATGAGCGAGACATATTCACATGATGTTTGTAAGTTGCTATTTCTTGTTAATTAACTCCGTATGATATTGAAATTTGTTCGGGAATGTATTTCTTTTGTTCCGTCATGTTAAGTAGTTATTCGGCATTTTGTTTCTTCACGCTCAGATTGTTGTTATCTCAATGTTTGTCTTAATAGTTGTTTGTACATGTAGTAGCAATGTTAAAATCATAGTAGTAATTTAATCCCGCGGAAAAATACTCGTTTCATCAAATAAGTTTAATCTACGATCCATGACCTCGCGAAGTAGCAAAGAAATGTAGTCATTTTAGCCTTGTCTTTTTTTTAAAAAAAAATAATATAAAAAAATATAAAAATAAATAATAAATAATAATAAAAAAAATAAAAAAGAGACGAGCTTCGCTAAATAAAAATGTACAAATTGCGGAGCCCTCGCAAAATATATGTATTAAATACTTAGATTCCGGGACGGGCCGTTTAGTAAATTTCACGGCCCTACCCCAAAATAATAATGCGCTAGTTGCTTTAGGCGCGCCTTTAATAATGTTATCTCCCTAAACTCGGGTGCACATTTATGTGACCCAAATCCAAATCTCAACGAAATCAAAATGTGTCTCTAATCATGGGTACATTGACTGTGACGTGGTATGAGATGCATTTCCATGACGTTGCAAATTCCTTTTAAAAATAAGAATGAGACGAGCCTCGCCGAATAAAAACACAAATTGCGGGGCCCTCAGTAAATACTTTGTTTAAAATTACTTAGAATTCAGGAGGGTCGTTTAGCGAATTTCACGGCCTCCGCAAAATAAGAACGCGATAGTCTCTTTAGGCGCGTATTTAATAATTTAATTTCCTTAAACTCGGGTGCACATTTGATGTGACCCAAATCCAAATCTCAACGGAGTCAAAGTGTGTCGACGACCACGGGTACATTGATTGTAACGCGGTTCGAGATACATTTTCACAACGTTGCAATTCTTGATAAAAACAGTAAATGATAAAAGCGGTTAAAAGTTAAATTTTGCACATAAGTTCACACTTGTATAAAATCAGATAATCAAGCCGAATATAACAGTTGAGCGACCGTGCTAGAACCACGGAACTCGGGAATGCCTAACACCTTCTCCCGGGTTAACAGAATTCCTTATCCGGATTTCTGGTACGCAGACCATAATATAGAGTCATTCTTTTCCTCGATTCGGGATTAAAATTGGTGACTTGGGACACCCTAAATCTCCCAAGTGGCGACTCTGAAATTAATGAACAAATCCCGTTTCGATTGTCCTTTAATTGGAAAAAACTCCCCTGCGCCCCCTCGGGCGCGGAAAAAGGAGGTGTGACATAATAGATAGCAAACAATCGATAAACAAGCTAGACAAAATAGGTTACCATGAGGCTTCAGTGACTTTAGACATAACAGGGAAACTATATGAACTAATTATTCGACGACTCTGAACAGGTTAAGCACATAACTCACAATAGGTACAATTAACAAACAAACAGAAGGATCAAATAAAAAGTCTTATGAAGACAAGCAGAATTAATTAAAAAAAAGAAAATCATATAATCTAAACTAAACACGTAAAGAGATACAAATAGAATCACTAACAGAACAGAAGAAAAGGAAAAATTACCTTGGAAGCTTAAGAACAAAGAAGACCCAGACTCGAACTGGACTTGACTTCTTTGAGGTCGAACGGACTTCAATCGAAATGTTCTCAACTGAGAATACCTCGATTGAGGTCTATTAGACCCCAACTCCTCTTTTAATTGGACAAACCCCCAGGATCTTGAGTTCTAGGGCTCATACAGGCCGATTTGGGGCTCGAAGGGTTATACCTAGATTCGAACGGAACCACCGTTGATTAGGGTATGAGGGAGGTCAGGGGAGCAATTGGTGTGAATTTGGGGTCGGTTGGTGTAGGTTGAGGTTTGGTTCGAATCTTCAAATGAAGATTCGAGAATTTAGGGATTGATTCAAGCCAAAAGGTTTGTGGATTCAGATTCAGGGTGGTTGAGTGGTCCTAGGATGTTAAGATGGTGGCTGGCGGCGTTGATGCCGCCGGGTTTCAAACGGAAGGGGACTAAGGCAGCTAGGGTTTAAACCTAGGTCCGTCTCTGAATGAGAGAGACGGAGGAACAGTGAGAGAAGGGGGGTGCTTGGTTTGGGGGCTGGGGTAGGCTTTAGATTTATATATGGGGTGGGTGGTTTGATCCTGACCGTCGGATGAAGTGTGGTTGACGGACAGGATCTTTCGTT
Organism: Nicotiana sylvestris; assembly: GCF_000393655.2. Lineage (NCBI taxonomy): Eukaryota > Viridiplantae > Streptophyta > Magnoliopsida > Solanales > Solanaceae > Nicotiana > Nicotiana sylvestris. The sequence goes on from NC_091064.1 coordinate 195,853,040, forward strand.
TAGGGGGAACGACGACGTTTGGTCTCAGAGGGGACTGTGTCGGGCTAATGAGGCGTGTTGGGGACCGTAGGATTGAACAAGATGGACGGCTTCGATTAAACATCCTTATACGACGTCGTTTGGTTTTAAAATAGGAGTTAAATTGGACCGTTAGATATGTTTGATCAACGGTCCAGATCCGATAGGCCTTAAACGACGTCGTTTGGTGAGGCCATAGAGACCAGGGAACCGGACATGAAATGAATTGGGCCTGGTCCTTGGTCTCAAATTTGAGCCCAAACCCGGGTTTCTTCAATTTAAACTCATTTCTTTCCCTTTTTTTTAATTTCTAATTTAAACAAAATTCCCAACTAATTTGTAAAATCAAAAATAAAACTATACAAATATTAATTAATACTTAAACAACAATTATCACACACATTAAACATTTAATTAAAATAAAATCACTCAATGACAACAACTAGAATAAAAGATGCATATGTTTTTTTTTTGTGATTTTTCCTTTTAAAACCAAATTATGGTTTGATTAATTCATAATAGTAGAACGATATCCTAAACTTACACGCGACATATATTTTTATATTTTTATTTGACAAAACTAAACAATCACAGACAAAACTACAAACAACCACCAAAAATGCCACGTAAATTCCAAAAATATTGCACAACAAAATCATTTGTTTTATTTTTCGATTTCTTTTGGAGTAATTGTCGCGTAAACAAAAATCACGTGCTCACAACAAGCTTCTTGGAACCAGGTGCTTAAAGCTAAGCAGTGTCTAGACAAAGTTGGTATTACTCCAATGAATGTCTACAAAATGAACAATTTTTCCATTAAAGCTATGTACCAGAAACTGAGGGATTCATATCAAAAGGTTCCATGGAGGAAGCTTATATGCAATAACTTTGGTGCACCAAAATGGATTTTTATACCCACTCTGGTTGCTCATAGAAGATTAGGCACAAGAGATAGATTGGCTTGATGGGGGGTGTAAGTGGGTAACAGATGTTGTGACTTGTCCCCTCTGTAATGCTGCAAATAAGTCTGAAATCACTTATTCTTCAAGTGTGATTTCACTACCAGAATATGGGACATCATATTACAATGGCAAGGCTTAACAAGGAGAGCTATGAATTGACATGTGCTATAGCTAATGAAAAAGGTAGAAGTGCAAGGGCAGAGGTGTTTCGATGGCATTTGCTGGAACATGTATTATGTGTGGCAAGAAATGAACATGAGGTTTTTTTAGAACAAACAAAGACAAATCGAGCAAGTAACAAGAAAATTATTCAAGAAAACTTTTGTAAAGGTGTTGTGAGGAGTAAATTAGCTAGAAGACTAAGGGTGTTTTTGGTATAAAGGAAAATGTTTTCTTGGAAAATGAGTAGTAATCTTATTTATTTTCCGGTATTTGGTACGCAAATTAAGGAAAATGACTTCTCAAGAATATTTATAAATAATTTAGATATAATAAACATGAAGCCATAAACTTTCAAACCAACAACCTTCCGAACCCACAAATTTCATAAACTTTCGAACGCTAAACTTACGAAACCGTGGAATTTCGAACCCGTGAACTTTATAATTTCTAAACTTCCAAACACATAAACTTCCGAACTCATAACTTTGGAACTTGTAAAATTTTGAACCTTTAAACCGATAAGTAAAAACAAAAATTCTGAAAAATATATTTAAATTTTTTTTCGGGTGGGGGGGGGGGGGGGAGGCCAGGCCAAAGAAAAAAATTAGAAATTTAAAATTACAAAAAAAAGTAAAAAAAAAATTGAGGGGGGGGGGAGGTGAGGGGGGTGGGGATGGGTGGTGCAGAAAAACAAAAAAAAAACAGAAATTTAAAATTGCAAAAAAAAAATAAGGTAAATTTTTTTTGCGGGAGGGGTGTGTGGGGTGGGTGGAGGGGTAGTAGGGTGGGAGGTAACGGAAAAACTTAAATTTGAAAAAAAGCCTTTTTCCGAGTGAGGGGGTGGGTGGGTTGGTGAGGATAGAGAAGATTGAGAAGGAGTTTTGAAAAATATTTTCCCTTCTCTTGATAAGGAAAACATTTTCCTCCAATTAAAGAAAAATGAGTTCATAAGGAAAATGTTTTCCAAAACATTTAAGCCAACCATGAGAAAATTGAAAACACTTCATACCAAACACACCCTAAAAGATCTTAATTTTATCCGTAATTTTTAGCCTGGTGTTTGTTGTTTGGGAGGTGCTGATGAATTTTGTAGTTTTAGGGATATGTTAGGCTGGTTTTTGCTCTGGAGCTGGGGCTTGTTTTCCAGGCTCAGTTTGTTTTTCTTTCTTTGTTTTGAGTTGTACAAAATTTACTTGGTAATAAAAAAATTAACAAGTTACGTAATATTTTGATGAGAATTTTGAATTATAAAAATTGATAATCATCATGTTTAAATATTGATGCAACATTCACATGAAGTTTAAAATTTAAAAAATTATGAATTAAAATGAATTCCAAATATAGGTTGATATAGAATATTTTTACTAAAGAATACTTCCAACAACTGAATGCTAGAAAATGAGTTTTTGAGGTAGATAATGTAAATTATTACGCCTACGTTGTGAATGTCCAGGAAAAGGAAACACTCTATTCTGATGAAATTAACGCGCCACCTTGAGTCACGAGAAATCACCCAATCACGCAGAGTACCAAGTCTTATCTCACGTGACCCCCGCCATTTCTCCACCTCCTCGGTCCTCGTCACTCTCCTATACATACAAATAGTCCTATCTCTCTCTGTCATCTCCCTCCATTTCCAAACCTGTAAATCCAAATTCCCTTTTGTTTCTCTTCCTCACGTTCAAATTCCTAAACCCTAACCCTAACCTGAATTCTTATGTGATTACTACAGTTTTTAAGGAGTAGCGTGATCGGAAAATGGATTCTCCGGCGAACAATCTGTACGATACGGCGTCTCAACCGGACACGGGCAACGATGCCTATACATTTTTGGAATTCAACACACAGGGAGAGGAATTCGATTACCCTGAGTTTCACGAGCTTTCGCAGCCAATTCGGTCGTCTGCGTGGCCTACGCCTTCCGATTCCTTAGTCTCGGAAGCTCCTGATCGGCTGCCGTCGTCATCCGACGCTTCTCCTTCCGCCAAATCACGTGGCGGTGGTGGAGGAAATAGTAATAGTAAATTTAGTAGTAATAAGGCGGCAACGGTGGCGGTGGATGCATTGGCGGCGGGAATGAGCGGGTTGAATTTTGAAGAGACTGGTGATGATGAGAGTTTTGAGTATGGGAAAGGGGATTTTGCTGTTGAACATGCTTGCAAGTACTGTGGAGTAGCGAATCCCGCTTGTGTAGTTAGGTGCAACGTGCCATCTTGCCGCAAATGGTTCTGTAATTCGAGAGGGAACACTTCGGGTTCTCATATTGTTAATCATTTGGTATGTATGCTTACATTTTTTGTGTGTTTTGTCATATACTTAATTTATTTGAATATGGAAAATTTGCCAAAAGGACCATGAGATCTCAGCTTCAAATCCTAGCGTCATCCCAACAAAAAAATGTGTCAAAAGGATTAGAGGCATTGTAGTTTTCTCCCAATACAAATGACCAGCTAATTTCACGTCTGCTGTTTGATGTTTAAGATAGTATGAATTGTGAATGATTCTTACTTATTTATCAAACAGGAATTGTGAGTAATAGTAGTGTGGAGCACTAACCAAGGTAGTGAACTAGGTGAAGCGTCAGCATTGTATGTAGCTTATTTCATTTGCTTCTGTTTCTCTTTGTCTATCTAAAGCTGTTGGATATGTTAGAACCAGCAAATTGGAGTCATAAAACTTCTGAAGTGTGTTTTGGAATATGAAAGCTTTAAACTTGTGAACATAGTGCTGCTTGATATCTCATTATCTGATTTTGCTTGTAGAGGTGTTATGACTTATCAACAAAAATGGCGTGAGGTGTGATGACCTCAGTCATTGCTTGTCAAATTTGTTCAGACCTGCTGATTTATTTTTTCCATCTGGTACGATGCAACGAAGGATGTTGCTGCCTCTGGTTGAAAGAGGAGAGAAAAAATGAATTGAACTGAGCTCCCATAGTTTGGCTTTCAAGGATGATTATACTTACTACAGCTGGCGGGGATTGTGTGAAATCTGCTATATTGGATTTACTTCCATCTCTATGGGTCACGGAACAGAAAGACTTTACTATTAATTTCTTAATACATCAAGAATTGAGTTATTTTGCAATTTGAGGAACTGGAAAACAAACTATTGAAAGGTGGAATCAAACAAGTCCAACTGAAAAATAATGTAAGAGGATTCAGACAACCAACTCCCAGTATGGATTAAAGCGCACTAGTAGCAGTAGTTGTTGTAATTTAAGGAACTGAACTTATTGGTCAGTACTGATGAAGAATCTTTTGTGGCTCTAAAAATACTCTTTTTCTCTCAGTTCAGTTCTTTCTGTCGGATGTGGAAAGGAGTATTCAACCCTGGGAATATGAAGCCATTGTTTCTTAGACCTTGACAAGGTGGGTTGCTCTGATGGTAAGCACCCTCCACTTCCAACCAAGAAGTTGTGAGTTCGAGTCACCCCAAGAGCAAGATGGGGAGTTCTTGGAGGGAAGGATGCCGAGGGTTTATTGGAAACAGCCTCCCTACCCTAGGGTAGGGGTAAGGTACACACTACCCTCCCCAGACCCCACTAGTGGGATTATACTGGGTGGTTGTTGTTGTTGTTGTTGTTGTTGTTTCTTAGACCTGAGTCTTTTGTTTGGAATGCTAATAATCATGTAACCTCCATTGCGCGAGGGCGTATAATTTGTGGTGTCCATTTCTTCTTGTTCTGATAAGTGATAACTTGATTCTTCTCAGATCTTTGAAGATTTTATTTTCTTCTGCAAGTACATATTCTTAGATGTAGAGAAAAACGTTGAACTGTTATTTGTATTTTGTCAGGCTGAAAAGCTAGGGCCTCACCTTTTGCTGATTGTTAAGGAGAGTTGATTTACTCTATTTGATATTTCTTTTTTACATGTTCAATGTCCATTAGATGTGATAAGATAGGACACATTCACATAACTGCGTGCTACATTTTTTTCTTGATACTATAGTAAACAGTGGGATATCTACATGCATTGACTATAATATATTAAGAGCTATATTTATTGGATAGCTGTACTCTTGGAGTTTCCTGTAGTTGGTACATCTGTCATTCTCACTCTAGAAACAAGACACTTGGAATTTACTAAGTTTATTCTACAACATTCACCATAGGTTCGAGCTAAACACAAGGAGGTATGTCTTCATAAAGACAGTCCACTGGGAGAAACAATTCTGGAGTGCTACAACTGTGGATGTCGGAATGTCTTTTTTCTTGGTTTCATCTCTGCCAAGACAGAGAGTGTCGTTGTTCTCCTCTGTAGGGAACCATGTCTAAGTGTTAACGCATTGAAGGATATGAATTGGGATCTGAGTCAGTGGTGCCCCCTTATCGATGACAGGTGTTTCTTGCAGTGGCTCGTTAAGGTTTGGGTTACGCTTTCTTGTTTCCCCTTGTGGTGCTTTATGAGTTTTGCTCCCCTCCTGTTTCTATAACCTGTTGCCTGCTGCAGGTCCCGTCTGAGCAAGAACAGTTGCGGGCACGCCAAATCAGTGCTCAACAAATAAACAAAATTGAAGAATTGTGGAAGACAAATCCTGACGCTACTCTGGAAGATCTTGAGAAGCCAGGTGTGGATGATGAACCTCAGCCTGTTGGATTGAAGTATGAAGATGCCTATCAGGTGTCTAGTAGAGATTGCTATCCTATTTGTTTAGCTTTTGATGTATAGTGAATGCTCTGTAATATTTGCCCTGGATTGTATACATTAACTTCTGTGGTTGACATTTTAACTAAATCTGGCTTATCCTTCTAATGTAGTATCAAAACATATTTGCACCGCTGATCAATCTTGAAGCTGACTATGATAAGGTATGTCAGCCATTTAGATGATTTTACTTGCTGAATTTTGAGTGCATTATATTCCTTCTTTTCCTTGGCTTTTTGATTCATCCTAAAATGTTATTTGTTTTCCTTTAGTGGATATTTACCTTGTATTTTTCTTTTCAATAGTGTAGGGCTTCCTTTCTTTTCGTTGGTGTAGTACTAGTAAAGTTGCATGTTAGTATGGTCTATGCAATAGTCTGAAGTGATAACTAACCTTACATTTGCTCCTAAATCCGTGTAGTCTCTAAATTATGAGATACTTCTTTCTTTCTTTTTTTGCTTGAATTCTGTAGCCGATCAATCTAAGACACTGTTTCCTTTTGGGAAAAATGCGTTCTTTCCGTGTCAAATAACCTGCTGATAGTGTTTTTTCTCTGTCTTGTATAGTGTTTTTTTGTTAAGGTTTAATACTGCTTAACTGACGAAGCTTTCGGATTTTATTTCTATTTGGTAGATGATGAAAGAGTCTCAAAGTAAAGATAACATCACTATTCGATGGGATATTGGTCTCAACAAGAAGCGTGTTGCATATTTTGTTTTCGCGAAGGTATAATTTATCCTCATAAAAGTTGTCTCTATTGACTCTCATCAAGCATGAGATTCTTGTGCTGTCACATTTCTGTCATAGCCAATTCTTTCTTGAGGCGGGATTTCTTTTGTGTCTTGACTCACCTGGACTGAACATAGGGTGCTGTTCTTTTAGGAAGACAATGAGTTACGTCTTGTACCTGGGGATGAACTACGATTGCGTTATTCAGGGGATGCAGCTCATCCAGCTTGGCAGTCAGTGGGCCATGTGGTATGGACCTTTTTCTTGATCTCTCACTCTTTTTAGAAGGGAAAAAATATTGAGTCTCCTTAAGGCTGTAAACACCCTTAACACATACACGATGACTTAGTCAGAAGGAGAAGTGCATTCTTCTGCATTTATATTTGCGTGTTTTGGCCCTTTTTTTGACTAAGACACTCTGTGGTCAATGGTTTCGTCCATTTTCAGATAAAATTAACTGCTCAAGAAGAGGTTGCCCTCGAGCTTCGTGCCAGTCAGGTACATTAGTTTAAGGATTTTCTTGTCATCCTTTCCTGACTAACCCAAATGTTACTTCGCATTATGTGTTCTTATTCGTCGCACTGTTCCTGTCTTGCAGGGAGTTCCGGTTGATGTGACCCATGGGTTCAGTGTTGATTTTGTTTGGAAGAGTACGAGCTTTGATAGGATGCAGACTGCAATGAAAACTTTTGCAGTGGATGAAACAAGTGTCAGTGGGTGAGTGACATCTTTTTCCTCTTATTTGTGTTATTCTGCTCAAATTTGTACTTTTACATCTTGCATTCTTAAATAGATACATCTCATATTTGCTTTCTGACTTGTGACTATTCATATACTGTGATTTATGCGTTTATGTTGAAAGAATTGAGTGTTCCTGCTTTACTTTTCTGTTGCTGAATGTTAAGATAATTCACATTGCTTTGCTGTCCAGTCTTGTTGTGTAGCTGTTTTTTCCATACTTGTGGAATTTTAGCAAATAACTTTGCTTGTGTCAGCCAGATTATAACTTTCTAATGAGAATACTTATGTTTGATTCGTTGATTCTACCATTCAGGTATATTTACCATCACCTGTTAGGTCACGAAGTTGAGATGCAGATGGTCCGGAATACACTTCCTCGCCGTTTTGGTGCTCCTGGTCTTCCAGAGCTTAACGCGTCTCAGGTTGGCGGTTCTCTCTTTCTTTGAACCTATAGCTGCTTCTATTCTTGTTTCTCAAACATCAATTTTATCTATCTAGTTTCGATATCCATCTTGCTTCTACCCGTTTTTCAATATTTTTAGTATGTACTTTGGGCAACTGGAATTGTTGCAAGTGCACTCCTTAGAAAGAGAGGTTATGGGATTTATTTTAGACATGTGCACACTTGTGCATAGATATAGCTGCACATGGTCATGTTACCTGACTTTTGAGATTTTGCTTTTGAAAATTTTAGCTTCTTGCTTCGTGAATGTCACCATGTGGAACTATGCTTTGCCAGAATTCTATATCCAATTTGCTGGTGGTCTTGTTTGTTCCCTCTTCTTATGGATTTTCCCTCCCCTCAGCTGTTAGTTAATTGGCGTGAAGGTGGTGCCTGAAATCCACTTACTTCAACCCCCAAAAAGAAAAAAAGGAAAAGAAATGCTCACCTCATCACCTCACCAATGTCTTATTATACATGTTTGTATTGCAGGTTTTCGCTGTAAAAAGTGTTCTCCAGAAGCCGGTCAGTTTAATTCAAGGTCCGCCTGGTACGGGGAAAACTGTCACCTCGGCTGCCATCGTGTATCATATGGCCAAGCAAGGCCAGGGTCAGGTAAGTTTAATTGGTATACAAGTTGCTTTTGTCTTCAATGTTAAACTCTTGATTTTGATCATGTTCCCCGTTGTTTCTTTGACTGTTTCTCATCAGGTTTTGGTCTGTGCACCCAGTAACGTGGCTGTGGACCAATTAGCAGAGAAAATAAGTGCTACTGGTCTGAAGGTGAGGCACTAGCATTTGTGTGTGTATCACCCTCTGCTGGATAGCTTTCGTTGAACTATCCTAACCTAAGTTGCTCTGACATGGCAGTTTAGGTGCTGCACCCATGTCGACACGACACTAGTATGGGTGTGGGTATGGGATCCTTTGGTCAAACAATTTTGGGTACTTTGACCACGACGAACGGAAAAATTTCAGACGAGACACAATTGGATTCTCGAAATAAGAACTGAAACTTACCAAAACTAGGGTAAATTTGAAGAAAATAGCATATCTTATCTAGGAAATCAATCCTTTACTTATCTACAACTTGAGAATAAAAAAGAAATCCACACTTTACAAGCTATACGTAAGTATTCCACAAAAATTCTCATAATTTAGAGATATTTTTATTATTTTGAATTATTTTTAGTCGGATCCCCGCACTCGTACCCGTACTTGGATCCATATTCCGAAATCTTAGAATTTACATCTTGAAGGATCTCACGTCTAGATCCGTACCTGTGTCGGATTTCCGCACCCGTGTCCGAGCAACTTAGAATTCCTAACAGTTCCAGTCACTATTTTTGCTTGGTTATCAACACCTGTTTCTTTGGCACTCATTGTTGTATAATGGAGGTATCCTACTGAATCTTAGACTGTTCTTCCTTGCCTTTTTGACATAACATATTCCCTTTCCTCCGCCTCTGTCCCCTTTCCTTATGTTGACTGGTTAGAAGGAGTGCTTTTCCATAATCTGAAGGCATCTTGCTGATTGTCTAAAGGAAAAAAGAAAAGGGCTGCCCGGTGCACAAGGAAAAAAGAAAGAGAACTTAAAAAGTATTGGAATGTGGGAATCACAGAAAATGAGCAGAAACGTAATCGTATATATGATATTTCAGCTTTTTTCCTCTGAATTCTTTTCTCTCAGGTTGTCAGGCTCTGTGCTAAGTCAAGAGAAGCTGTCAGTTCTCCTGTTGAGCATTTAACCCTTCATTATCAGGTTAGTTCTTGCTAATTTTCAAACTTGTATGAATAAGTTTCCTTTCAGTGCATGTATATCTTTTTCTCTCCTTTCATTCTATAATCCTTTGTCCATGTAGGTTCGTCATCTTGACACATCCGAGAAGAGTGAACTTCACAAGTTACAGCAATTGAAGGATGAACAAGGTTGGTGTTCCCTTCTAGTTTGTTTATGCTTCATGGATATTGGTGTTTCAATTTGTGTAAGGATTTGTTAGCTTGAAATCATTGGTTTTCTATGATCATACACGATCCCTTATTAGCAGCATTGCTAAATGTGTGCGCATTATCCAAATTCATTTGATTTATCGATGTTCAGGAGAACTCTCCAGCAGTGATGAGAAGAAATATAAAGCTCTGAAGCGGGCAACAGAGAGGGAGATAGCTCAAAGTGCTGATGTGATTTGTTGCACTTGTGTTGGTGCTGGAGATCCTAGATTGGCGAATTTTAGATTCCGTCAGGTTGGTTCACCTTAGAATAAGATGTTGAGGATCTTTAGATCTTTTTTCATTTTTTTATCCATTTATTTTTGCCTCATTTTTGTGTGTTTTTCTATTCATCTGGATGTTTCCTTGCTGGTTTCGATATCTCTGCTATGTGACCTCATGTTAGGTGCTCATTGATGAGTCCACTCAAGCAGCTGAACCTGAATGCCTTATTCCTTTGGTTCTTGGAGCAAAGCAGGTAACTACTGCAATATATTTCATATTAAGGTTACTGTTAGAGATAGTTATGTAATTGTCCCACATTGGAATAGGAGTAGTATCCCCTTTGTATAGAGTAGCTATAAATAACACATCTTGTGTTGCATCACATACAATATATCAATATATATCATATTTTCTCCCGTGTCTTCTCACATGGTATCAGAGCTATCGTGAGAGATTTATCGCTGTGCATAAATTCCAGCGATTCCGGGAAGTAAAATGAGTCACCGGAACCCTTTTTTCCCGCGACTTTCAAAGTTGTTTTGTGTCTGCTTTGTCTCGGTCAGTGTTGTGCACAAAATCCAACACTACCACAAGAGTAGTCAGTCCGGCGACCAAATCCCAGTGAAAATCTCCGGCGGTACTGTAGCTGTCCAAAGAAAATTTTCCGGCGAAGTTCCAACGTTGCGTGGGCCACCTTCCGGCCATTTTTTGGCGACGACTCTTCAGGACAGATTGTTTCCCTTGCAATTCCGAGCCTACCCATCCAGGTTACACCAAATTCCGACCACTTTTTTATTTTTCCGGCGTGAATAGTGATTTCAAAAAAAAAGTGGACTTCCGACCATTTTTTGAAAAAGTTCCTTCAGAACAGTTGGGTCTTCTGGTAATTCCGATCCTACCCCTATTGTTTTTATTTCATTCCGACCACTTTGAATATTTTCCGGCTGCAACAGTAACTTTCCAACTGCTACAGTAGTTTCCTATTCTGGTTCAGTGTTCCTTACTCTATTTTCAGTGGATTACAGTTGATTATTTCTCTTATTTGGTAATAATTTACAAGATGTCTTTGGGAATTGATGTTTTTGGGTCTAAAAGCATGAGTTCTGGAAACTCTAATGTTATGATTACCTCGGAACCTTTAATGGGAGGTTCAAACTACTTAGCTTGGGCTTCATCTGTCGAGTTGTGGTGTAAAGGTCAAGGTGTGCAAGATCATCTGATTAAACAGTCTAGCGAAGGAGATGAAAAGGCGATAGCGCTTTGGGCAAAAATTGATGCTCAATTATGTAGCATCTTGTGGCGTTCTATTGATTCTAAGTTGATGCCTTTGTTTCGGCCATTCCAGACATGTTATTTGGTTTGGGCAAAGGCTCGTACGTTATACACTAATGATATATCTCGCTTCTATGATGTGATATCACGGATGACAAACTTAAAGAAGCAAGAATTAGATATGTCTACTTACTTGGGTCAGGTACAGGCAGTCATGGAGGAATTTGAGACATTGATGTCAGTTTCTGCTAGTGTGTCAAAACAACAAGAGCAGCGACAAAAAATGTTTCTAGTTCTTACACTCGCTGGACTTCCTCATGATCTTGATTCAGTACGAGACCAGATTTTGGTGAGTTCGACTGTCCCTACAGTTGATGAATTATTCTCTCGATTACTTCGCCTTGCTGCAGCACCAAGTCACCCAGTGATTTCATCACAGATACTTGATTCCTATGTTCTTGCATCCCAGACAGTGGATGTTCGGGCATCTCAAGCTATGGAGAATAGACGAGGAGGCGGTCGTTTTGGGAGATCTAGACCCAAGTGTTCTTATTGTCACAAACTTGGACACACTCGCGAAATGTGTTATTCCTTAAATGGCCGTCCACCCAAAAATGCCTACGTTGCTCAGAGCGAGACTACAGGTAACCAGGGCTTTTCTGTATCTAAAGAAGAATATAATGAGCTCCTTCAGTATCGAGCAAGTAAGCAAACATCTCCACAAGTAGCCTCAGTTGCCCAGACTGACACTCCTATTGCTGGTAATTCTTTTGCTTGTGTTTCCCAGTCTAGTACTCTTGGACCATGGGTCATGGACTCAGGCGCTTCTGATCATATCTCTGGTAATAAATCACTTTTGTCGAATATTGTATATTCACAGTCTCTTCCTACTGTTACTTTAGCCAATGGATGTCAAACTAAGGCACAAGGAGTTGGACAAGCCAACCCATTGTCTTCTATCACCCTAGATTCCGTTCTTTATGTTCCTGGTTGTCCTTTTAGTCTTGCATCTGTTAGTCGTTTGACTCGTGCCCTCAATTGTGGTATATATTTTATTGATGATTCTTTTATTATGCAGGACCGCAGTACGGGACGGACAATTGGTACAGGTCGTGAATCAGAAGGTCTTTACTACCTTAACTCGCTCAGTCCTTCCACAACATGTCTAGTTACAGATCCTCCAGATCTAATCCACAGACGTTTAGGACATCCGAGTTTATCCAAACTTCAAAAGATGGTGCCTAGTTTATCCAGTTTGTCTAGATTAGATTGTGAGTCGTGTCAGCTTGGGAAACATACCCGAGCTTCCTTTACGCGTAGTGTTGAGAGTCATGCAGAGTCTGTTTTCTCCTTGGTTCATTCTGATATATGGGGTCCTAGTAGAGTCAGTTCAACCTTGGGATTTCGTTATTTTGTTAGCTTTATTGATGATTACTCAAGATGTACTTGGCTTTTCTTAATGAAAGATCGTTCTGAGTTATTCTCTATATTCCAGAGTTTTTGTGCTGAAATCAAAAACCAATTTGGTGTCTCTATCCGCATTTTTCGCAGTGATAATGCCTTAGAATATGTATCTTCTCAGTTTCAGCAGTTTATGTCTTCTCATGGAATTATTCATCAGACATCTTGTCCTTATACCCCTCAGCAAAATGGGGTTGCAGAAAGAAAGAATAGGCACCTTATTGAGACTGCTCGCACACTTCTAATTGAGTCTCGTGTTCCGCTGCGTTTTTGGGGCGATGCAGTTCTCACAGCTTGTTATTTGATTAATAGGATGCCTTCATCTCCCATCAAGGGTCAGATTCCACATTCAATATTGTTTCCCCAGTCAGCCTTATACCCTCTTCCACCTCGGGTTTTTGGGAGCACATGTTTTGTTCATAACTTAGCCCCGGGGAAAGATAAGTTAGCTCCTCGTGCTCTCAAGTGTGTCTTCCTTGGTTATTCTCGTGTTCAGAAGGGATATCGTTGTTATTCACCTGATCTTCATAGGTACCTTATGTCAGCTGACGTCACATTTTTCGAGTCTAAACCTTTCTTCACAACTGATGTCACTTCTGCTGACCACCATGACATATCTGAGGTCTTACATATACCGACTTTTGAGGAGTTTAGTAATCCTCCTCCACCTTCAACCATAGAGGTTTCACCCATACCAACTTTTGAGGAGTCCAGTGTTATCCCTCCTAGTTCCCCAGCCACAGGAACACCACTCTTGACTTATCATCGTCGTTCACGGCCCATCTGGTTCTCGTCCTGCACCTGACACGGCTCCTACTGCGGATCCTGCTCCTAGTACACCGATTGCACTTCGAAAAGGTATACGGACCACACTAAACCCTAATCCTCATTATGTTGGTTTGAGTTATCATCGTCTGTCATCTCCCCATTATGCTTTTATATCTTCATTGTCCTCGGTTTCCATCCCTAAGTCTACAGGTGAAGCATTGTCTCATCCAGGATGGCGACAGGCTATGAGTGACGAGATGTCTGCTTTACATACAAGTGGTACATGGGAGCTTGTTCCTCTTCCTTCAGGTAAATCTACCGTTGGTTGTCGTTGGGTTTATGCAGTCAAAGTTGGTCCCGATGGCCAGATTGATCGACTTAAGGCACGTCTTGTTGCCAAAGGATACACTCAAATATTTGGGCTAGATTACAGTGATACCTTCTCTCCAGTGGCTAAAGTGGCATCAGTTCGCCTTTTTCTATCCATGGCTGCAGTTCGTCATTGGCCCCTCTATCAGTTGGACATTAAGAATGCCTTTCTTCATGGTGATCTTGAGGATGAGGTTTATATGGAGCAACCACCTGGTTTTATTGCTCAGGGGGAGTCTCGTGGCCTTGTATGTCGCTTGCGTCGGTCACTTTATGGTCTAAAGCAGTCTCCTCGAGCCTGGTTTGGTAAGTTCAGCACGGTTATCCAGGAGTTTGGCATGACTCGTAGTGAAGCTGATCACTCTGTGTTTTATTGCCACTCTGCTTCAAGTCTATGTATTTATCTGGTAGTCTATGTTGATGATATTGTTATTACGGGCAATGATCAGGATGGTATTACTAATCTGAAGCAGCATCTCTTCCAGCACTTTCAAACTAAGGATCTAGGCAGATTGAAGTACTTTCTAGGTATTGAGGTTGCTCAATCTAGCTCAGGTATTGTTATTTCTCAAAGGAAATATGTGTTAGACATTCTTGAGGAAACAGGGATGACAGGTTGCAGACCTGTTGACACGCCGATGGATCCGAATTCTAAACTTCTGCCTGGACAGGGGGAGCCGCTTAGCGATCCTGCAAGCTATAGGCGGCTGGTTGGTAAATTAAATTATCTCACAGTGACTAGGCCCGACATTTCTTATCCTGTGAGTGTTGTAAGTCAGTTTATGAATTCTCCCTGTGATAGTCATTGGGATGCAGTTGTCCGCATTATCCGGTATATAAAATCGGCTCCAGGTAAAGGATTACTGTTTGAGGATCGAGGTCATGAGCAGATCGTTGGGTACTCGGATGCTGATTGGGCAGGATCACCTTCTGATAGACGTTCTACGTCTGGATATTGTGTTTTAGTAGGAGGAAATTTGGTGTCCTGGAAAAGTAAGAAACAGAATGTAGTTGCTCGGTCTAGTGCAGAAGCAGAATACCGAGCAATGGCTATGGCAACATGTGAACTAGTCTGGACCAAACAATTGCTCAAGGAGTTGAAATTTGGTGAAATCAGTCGGATGGAACTTGTGTGCGATAATCAAGCTGCACTTCATATTGCATCAAATCCGGTGTTTCATGAGAGAACTAAACACATTGAGATTGATTGTCACTTCGTCAGAGAAAAGATACTCTCAGGAGATATTACTACGAAGTTTGTGAGATCGAATGATCAACTTGCAGATATTTTCACCAAGTCCCTCACTAGTCCTCGCATTGATTATATATGTAACAAGCTCGGTACATATGATTTATATGCTCCGGCTTGAGGGGGAGTGTTAGAGATAGTTATGTAATTGTCCCACATTGGAATAGGAGTAGTATCCCCTTTGTATAGAGTAGCTATAAATAGCACCTCTTGTATTGCATCACATACAATATATCAATATATATCATATTTTCTCCCGTGCCTTCTCACAGTTACCTTTATCAAAAAAAATATATATTTCATATTAAGATATGCTATACAGATGGGCAGATGCTTACTTTAATTTGTGTGCTAGGTTGTCCTTGTTGGTGATCACTGCCAGCTTGGACCTGTCATTATGTGCAAGAAAGCTGCTCGTGCTGGACTTGCTCAATCTCTGTTTGAACGCCTTGTTTTGCTGGGAGTGAAGCCAATTAGGTTGCAGGTGATTTTCAGGCCGATTTTTTTATATTAGCATTTCTGGGATTGATGAGGTTAGATTGAATTGTGTTCCAGTTTTTGGCCTTATTCCTCGTAATGTTGTGTAGAGATTTAAAGCGCCCACGTATTTTCTGAAGACTCAGTTCTTTCTTCTTTCTTTCTTTTTTAAAATGTTTTTTGTGAGTGGGATGGTAGGGACACTAGCATTCAAAATTTCTTCAATGGGACACTGTTTTCTTCAATATGTGGAGGATAAAAAAAGAAAATATTTCTAGTTTTAAGGGTTTGTGATTTCCCCCCTGCTTCATACCAAATTGTGTTGCGGAATAGCAAGTTGCTATCCTGCTTAAACTTACAACTCTGCTGTTGAGTTTCTATGCTATTCAATTGTAGCCTTTTTCATTTGCCCGACAAAAACAGTCATAGTTAACTCTGCTGCCTTACTTTTTCTGATTTTTTATAAGGTGAAGATTTTATTAAAAACTGTATCAAGATGATATGGTGAAAATACAGAGATAGTGCTGGCTTAAAAACATTAGTATCCTAAGCAGTCTAGCATGTCCAGCATGTTATGTAAATTCTTGACAACATGTCCATCTTTCTAATAGTACAAGTAATGCAAACAACTATATTTCACAGACTGCAGCTGCTCCTACTTGCCTTCAAAACACCTCTTATTTCTTTCTTTCCATATAGTCCAAGCTATGCTAAGAGGAATAACTCTCCAGATCTTTAGGGATGCTTCTGGACATGTAGTTTCCCAGCACTCTACACATTCCTGAATTTCTTAGGACTTGCCCAAGGGATGCCAAATTTAGCCATGAACATGGTCCACACCTGCCACGTAGATTCTAAATGCACAAAATTATGGTCCACAGATTCACAAGCTTTCTCACACAAATAACATTTACTGCGCATTATCCAACCCCTTCTCATTAAATTTTCTTGAGTCCGGCATGCTTCATGAGATACTAGCCAACCAAAACAGGCCACTTTTATTGGGATTATAGTCTTCCAGATCATCTGCCAATGCCACTTTTGTGCTTGCAGCAGCTGAACAACATCTAGTATTTTATAGAATGAACTGACAGTAAAAGAACCTTTTTTACTAGCTTTTCAGAGTAGGCTATGTTACTTTTCTTGATTGACTGTTCCTTCCTCTTTGAATTTATTACTGTTAACTTTATTATCGTGTATGCCGTTCAGACCCCTCTTTACTGTTTGTTTATACCTTCTCTTCTGCTTCCTCTTTTTTGCGTAACAACAGGGTTTATATTTTCCTCAAATGATATATAATGTTGGTTCTGCTTTCCATTAAAACGCAATATCAGGTACAATACCGTATGCATCCTGCACTTTCGGAGTTTCCCTCAAATAGCTTTTATGAAGGTACTCTTCAAAATGGTGTAACCATCAACGAGAGGCAATCATTAGGCATTGATTTTCCTTGGCCTGTACCCAACCGTCCCATGTTCTTTTATGTCCAGGTATTCTCTATTGGTCTAGCTGATTTCTTGCTGTCCTTTTTGGAGTGAGAAGAAGATAGGTTTTGTTTCTGTTCTCATTTGATTATCTTAGATATTACTGCTATGGCCATGAAGATACTAAGGGTTAAGTGTTGTAGAAATTAGGTTGACGATTTCTTTTCTGCTTTCTATTTTGTGTATTTGTTGTATGAAGTCATACTCAGTTGTTAATCTCTATAGATGGGACAAGAGGAGATAAGTGCTAGTGGAACTTCCTATCTAAATAGAACAGAAGCGGCCAACGTTGAAAAGATAGTGACTACATTCCTCAAGAGTGGTGTAGTCCCTAGTCAGGTATGGTGTTTAGTTATTCAACTTGTCCTTTGGATGCCGAGGAAGTTGCTGCAAAATTTCTGCAGAATAAAAAGTAGAGATAGGAAGATCATTTTCAAGCATATATTTAATATCTTCCCTTTAAAAGGAAAAGGGAAGTTCAAGAGAAACCACGCTCCTTCAAAATTTGCAAGACTTAATTTATCACTAAGTTTTTAAAACTTCACTCACCCTTTCCTTTTTTTGATGAAGTAAGGGAATTTCATTAAATGTCATCTAGAAGATGCATAGCAAAAATTACAAAATAAAGGTATTGTCTGCTCATATACAAAAACTTACAGGACAACTAAGGAGCAGACAAAATCCAGAAATAGTTCAACACTAGTTACAGGGGCCTGATTGAACCAACTAAATAAGTGAATTAAACAAGTGGCTTTAAGAGTGTGGTTGGGAGTTGAAATCCCATCAAAACATCTACGGTTCCTTTCATTCCAAATACTCCAAAAAATAGCACCAGGTACCATTGACCAAGTCTTCACTCACCCTTTCCTACTTACCATATGCATAAAAATGGCAGGGAAGTTTGCTTTTCAGTACTGTCCTTTCCTTTTCTCAGAAATCAAAAGTACCTAAGAGTTTAAGTCATTTGTATGTAACTATTTTTACATGTAAATTGCCAGATTGGAGTTATAACACCATATGAGGGTCAACGAGCATACATCGTAAATTACATGTCTAGAAATGGTGCTTTAAGGCAGCAGCTTTACAAGGAAATTGAGGTATGGTGTGAATAAAGAGCTACTTATGGTTCTCCTTAAATTCTTCCTATAAAGTGAGAGTAATTCCTCTCTTCAGGTTGCAAGTGTAGATTCATTTCAAGGAAGGGAAAAAGATTATATCATTTTGTCTTGCGTCAGGAGCAATGAACATCAGGTTGGTATTGATATCCAATAATTATCTGTTCTCATCGACTGTCCATGTTAATTTGATACCATTTTGGTTCAGTATGTTGATAGTTTATAATCTTGATGTGATGTTAGCTGCTCCCCCCCCCCCCCCCACCCCCACCCCCAAAAAAAAAAAAAAAAAACTCTTTCCACAGCATGTATGCACCATAATTTTGAATTCCTTCATTATAAAATGTGAAAAGGCTAGTTTCACCCTCTTTGATTTGGGTGTGCAAGAGGTGGACTTGAGTTTCTGAATTTTTATTTGGTTGTTCTGGCCATAAAGTCATGTAACTGATAAACATGCTGGCCAAAACTTACCCCTCTTTTCAGTGTCTTATAAGTAACTGCTGACTTGTTGCTACTTGCTTGTCCTTTCAGGGTATCGGGTTTCTTAATGATCCTCGCAGGCTTAATGTTGCTCTTACACGTGCTCGTTATGGAATTGTTATTTTAGGAAATCCTAAAGTTTTGAGCAAGCAGCCTCTCTGGAATGGCTTGTTGACACATTACAAGGTAATTTCTTAAATATTTCTGAGAAAAGAATGTTAAGGACCTTTTGTATCAATATTTTATGTTCTGATGGTGGTTTTAAATGCCTATTGCATAATAGGCTGCATTTCACGATTATTCTACACTAGCTGTTATTGAACTTACCATGTCAAGAAAAAGGTGTTATTGAACTGAAAATTTTGACATTTCGTTCGTTGCGTGTTATATTTGGGCCAATCCTCTTTGGAAGAGGGTGTTGTATTGATGAGTTTGTCTGATGACATCATTGTTGTTTTACACTTTGGAGTCGCTTCGATATTTTTCTTTAGTGTATTACGTCTTGAGATACTCATACTTTAACATATCTGTCAGGAGCATGAATGCCTGGTAGAAGGTCCTTTAAATAACTTAAAACAAAGCATGGTTCAGTTTCAGAAGCCAAAAAAGGTACTTATAGGTGGATATGCATTCTTTCTAAGTTTGATGTTTGTGCGTGTGTGCCTCAGCATAATTATGTATCATTGGTTTTGCAGATCTACAATGACCGCAGGCTTTTCTTTGGTGGTGGACCTGGAATAGTTCCTGGTGATAATTATGGATCTGCTGCCTCGACAAACCCCAATGCTGACAGGCGGAATAGTCGTTCTAGGGGTATGTTGGGTTTGATTGTTCTCCTGGCTTATGTTACATTCTTACAGTAGTTTTGATGTGTATATTTGGTATTGTTATGATATGGATATGACTAATTTCCATATGGATCCTTCAAGACATCTTAGGAGTTTGCTAAAAGTTAAGGGACCTTTGTCAAATCCATACCCATGTCCTTGCTCATTACTCATGCCTGATTCCTGTAAAATTGCTAATTGCTGGAATTTCTTTTGAAATGATGTTTTTCCCCCAATGAGGTATCATATTGATGCGATCAGGAACTTCGTATACACGCAGTATACTAAGTAGAGGAGTTAGATAAGAATGTGATTATCTACAAAAGGCACCCAGTTGTCAATGGGAATCCTGTAGGCTAAACACTTTACAAAAAAAGAAAATGATCCTCGTAATATGTAGAAAGCATTTGTGCAGCGTTGATGATTCCAAGTCGAGCAGGTTTCATCTGATAGGTCTTAGAATCTGAGCTACCTCCTTTCGTTGCAAAGTATTCTTAAATTGGTGCCACAAAACTGGAAGCATATGTTATCGGTCGAAATTACAGTGTGTTCATACATCTAATCTTGTCTTATTGCTAGCTTTTTAACTTTTGTCCTTTTATAGGTTCTTACATGGCACCTGGTCCACCCAATGGTACTCAGAGACCCGGTGTCTATCCTTCTGGTTATCCAATGCCTCGAGTTCCCGCCTCTCCTTACCACAGTGGCTCTTCCCAACCGTATGCAATTCCTACTCGTGGTGCTATACACGGGCCTGTTGGAGCTGTTCCTCATGGTCCACAGCCAGGTGGCCAGGGTTTTGGGGCTGGGCGTGGGAATGCCAATGCTCCAATTGGTAGCCATCTTTCTCACCAGCAAGCCTCCCAGCAACCTATTGGAAGTCATGGGCCTAACTTCAACTTTCCTGCACTTGAAAATCCGAACACTCAGCCATCAGTTGGAGGACCTTTATCTCAGCCTGGATATGCCTCTAATGTTAGTAAATCTATTAATTCTTTAACTATCCTATCATTTACTTATTGTTGCCATAGTAAATGTGAATTTTTATTCTCAAACATGATAGATGGCCGTTCAAGGACCAAGCCAGACATTTCGTGATGGATTTTCAATGGGTGGCATGTCACAGGTAAATGATTTTGTTCATCGATTGTTATTTCAGGTTTGTTTCACCGAATACCATGTTTACCCTTAATAATTTTTATCAGGACTTCTTGGGAGATGATTTCAAGAGCCAGGGATCCCATGTTCCATATAATGTTGCTGACTTCTCTACACAGGTACCGTCCTACACGGTCTCTAGCAGGCCATTCATCATCTGAAACTGCTATTTACTGCCGTAATTTGCATAGTATCTTGATGTTCCCACCACTCTCCAACTAATTTGTACGTGTGTTGTATTTTTTTCCTTTTTTCTTCTTTTTTGAGTTGTACTAACTCAGCTTTGTTTCACTGCCATTCAGGCTTCTCAAAGCGGATTTGCTGTCGATTATGTAAATCAGGGAGCACAGGCTGGTTTTCCAGGAAATTTTTTGATCCAGAATTCACAAGCTGGATACTCACGTTTCGGTTCAGGAAATGAATTTATGTCACAGGTAAGCTGTCCACTCCTATGGCCCCTTCAGTTCTTGCTCTCTAAGGTCTGTTAGGGGACATTGAAAGTTTCACGGGTCTCTTCATCGGTGGTGAATAACTCCACCTGATGTGGTTTTCTTCGGTATTGTTTCTCTTCTTCCTGTTACCTGGGTCTTTTTCTAATCTCATCATTTTGATTGCTATGCAGGATTACATGGCTCATGGATCCCAAGGTCTCTTCACACAAGCTGGATACAATGATCCATCACAGGATGACAGTTCACAAAACCATTTTAGCATGTCCAATGTAAATCCTCTTCAGTCTCAGGTTACTGCATTTATTAATTCTGCTTGATAATAAGCAGAATATTGAATATGAGATATGCATCACGTGAAGTCTACAGCCACTGGGAAATTCATTCTTTACCAGTATCAAGATTAGGGGACTTCACTTGTTGCAAAGTGTTCCTTTTTATTGGTTAATTCACCTGTCTAACTTTGACTATCAAATTTGTTTCTGTTTTTCTCCAGAGTTTACTCAATCCACTGTACTCCCAGCCTTTTGCTCACTACAACACCCAACCGTTGCACATGCAAAGTTCCCAACCTCATCAACCGCAAGCCCCACAAGTCCAAGGCTCACAAAATCAGAAACTCCATTACAACGGTTAAAGACCACCGGCTTGTTGTGTAACGGGTTATGGTTTTGCATCCAGCAACTTGGTTTGTGCTGTCGTGTGTGATTGTATTATCTGTGTAAGATGGAGTAGAGAGCTGAAATTCAGGTCAATTTGGGCAACCTGATGATTCTGGATGATGATTTGATTCCGAGGGATGAAGTGGAGGAACCCTCTGGTAAAGAAAAGCACGGGCAGCTGAACCGTTGCTGAGGAAGGCAAAATAACAGCTGTTATCTGCTTGAGGTTGTGTACTGCCCAAGGGAAGGTGAACTGTCTATTCAGTAGAGCAAGTTACATGGCATGGTATTAGTCGGAGGATGCTGGTTGTTACAGCTGGGCATGGAAGCTGCTAGTACTATCGTCCTGTACAGCGTTTTGGCAAATGTCAGCCTAACCCTTTCAGCTCATCCTGACATGTAATTAATTCTCACTATTATGTAGAAGACTGATGGATGTGTTTGTCAATAATGCAGCAGTATACCACTGCTGTTATAGAGTTTTAGGTACCTAAGCTTGGGGTGTCAGCCTTTCGGTCAAATTAATTTGAATGAGTCAGTAGTTGTGTCATTTTTTTGGGTGGTCTGTCAAAGCACTTGCTGGTATAGTCAATGAAAGTACTTAACATATTCACATAGCGTTTGCACTGAGTCTCTGGGTGTAGCCAATAGTCATTCCCATTATTCCATAGTCGATGGATTCTGTATTTGCAATTATTGCAAGTCAAATACTGCTTTTAGCTCGATCTATCCATGCAATTGCATTCTTTTTCAAAGTAATAGTATGCCTAAGTTCAAATGGTGTATATCGATAATATATATGCATTGTCTTAAATCTTAGGTGCATATCTGACCATTCCCTTCAGCTTCTATCTTTACCAATGTGGTCATTTGTTAGTATGGTGCATTTGAATGATTCAAAAGCTGTTAGTAGTGGCGATTCACTTCTCTTTGGGCAATGGAGCAAACCAATGGAGTTAAATATAGATCAATTGGTCTTTGTATTGCCTATTGGGCCACTAGTATTACGCATACAACCGACCCCTTAACATGAAATTTGTAGTACTTTCTTATTGGGTGAAATAAAAAAATGGCCAGATTTACAAGTAATAATTGAAAAATAGCCACAGTTTCAAAAGCAATTGAAATTTAGCCACTTTTCATGTAAAGATAAATTTGAATGAAAATACTATTCAAAATTCGGAAAATATTCCAGCATAATATACTGGAAGTACAGTATATTATACTACACTTCCAGTATAATATACTGGAGCTCCGATATAATATAGTGGTCCAGCATAATATGCTGGAAGTTCATACACATGTGCATCAATCTCTAGTATATTATGCTGAACTTTCCGTGTTACAGCAAAATAATGGCTATTTTTCAATGACTTTGCAAACGCTGGCTATTTTTCAATGACCAATCCGAAAACTGGCTAGCTCGTGCTATTTTTACTTTCTTATTATCTAGTGATATATAATTTAGGGTAGAAATGGCATGGGATATCCACTTTTTAACATGGTATTTAGTTTTTATTCAGTATTTTTAATGCTGAGCAAAAATGGCCATTACTTATTACAATTAATACAAAAAGACGTTTTTACCCTTTCTTCATGAGTGCTATGTAAATACTAAGGACATGGTATCCTTAATATTTACACTGCGCACATGAAGTTAAGGATGCCATATCCTTAATATTTACACTGCACATATGAAGTTAAGGACATGATGTCCTAAAGTATAACAACAGTAGGTGCAAATACAAGTTAAGGACATTATGTCCTAATATTTACACTGCACATAAGAAGTTAAGGACGTCATGTCCTTAACATTTACACTGCACATATGTAGTTAAGGACATGATGTCCTAATGTTTAATAACGGATGGTGCAATACATGATACTTTGTCTTTAATATTTACACAACATTCATGAAGTTAACTAGTTAAGTATACCATGTCCTTAATATTTACACAACACTCATGTCTAGTAAAGAGGTATTTTCTTCCGGGCAGGTAAAAATTTATTAAACACTGGCTAAAGAGTAAATATATTTTAAATCGTGGCTAAAGAGTAAAGACATCTCTAATTAGTGACTAATTGTGTACTTCCCCTAATTTAGGCACTTAGCCAACTTTTCTAATACATTATTTTCGTCAACTTATTGAGGCTTTTACTTAATATTTTATAGTTAATAAAGAGTAAGAGAGGGCCAACTGGATGTCTGTGATTAGCAATGACCAATGAATGAGAACTAAGAAGGTTTAGAGTTGCAAAATAAAAGAAAACGATGACAACCCTTTACTTTATTATTATTGCATTACAAATTGCAAATTGTGTGAGCAGCGATGTCAACTGTTTGAATAAATTTTATTTTTTAGACAGTCAGCGTTGTTGTATACCTTAAAATATAAATAACTAAACCTTCTTTAATAGTATAGAATTTTAAATGTATAGATTTATGCAAAATTAAAAAAAAAAAAATGCACCATAGTATCCGAGATGTAGAGATTCTGAATTTGAGTTTCATCCGTGTTCCTTCTAATCAACCAAAATAGATCTGCATGTAAAATGTTGTTTCGCAATTCTAATTATAAATAAATGTGTCTTCTTGGGAATACTTAAAACTCTTAACAGACGCTATTAACACAATTCAGCAACTTTAGAGGCTCAACTATCTTTGACGTTATAGTATAGAACAATGCGTACAACTTTTTATAAACAATTAAATGTACTGTTACAATTAACTGATGATATGTGCAACCTTTTGAGTACACAAGCTTTACACCGTCCGTTTAATATAATAAAAGATTTTTTTCTTCAATCATTCCCCACAGAAAATTTAATTGATTGGAGACGTCAAAACATATAATATAATGATATAAAACATTGAGCTTTGGTTTCCAACCGTTCAAGTGTCAAAATATAGTTAAATTGTACGGGTATAAGATTCTAAATTTCACACACCCTTATTGTATAGTATTTATTTAATAAATTCAATCGATCTATAATAACAGATAGCTCTTAATAACAATTTTGATATAATAATCAAGAATACAGAGTAATAACATAGTAAATTTCACATATCATCGCATATCTATATATTTTCTTTTCATAAAAATTACACAACTTTATTTATCACATAAAAGTTACGACACTATCATGTTAGTGACAAAATGGTCACAATAATATATACTTTCGAGAAAATTATATATTTTTCTCTGAAGCCTTTTTCACCTTTTAAAAAAAAAAGCAAATAACCATTGAAAAAAATAAACAAATCAAGACATCGACTATACACAATGAAATCTCCAAGAGGCATTTCGACTTTTGTCTCTTTATCCTATTAAAGAATTATTTTTTAGAAAGAAAAATAATTTGATGTCATAGCCTCCTCAATTTAGGCACGCTACTATAATTAGTTCTGATTGGTCACAAGATATCTGTTCTCCGTAAATTGCCACGTTGCACCAATCGTGACTTAACAAAGACCAACGTGCCACCTGATAAGGCAAATTGTGAGTTGTGACCACCCAGGTTATACTGTTTAATCATTCATTAACGACAATACTTTTAAAAGAGCATCGAAGAATATAGTCTACACGTTATTTCAAATCATAAATATTTCAAATTTAGTGGAGATAAATTATTTATTTTATTTTTGTCTTAAATTTTGTTCTATCGAAAACAATTTTTTTACCTTCACAAGTTATGGGTAAAATTGCATGCATACTTTACTTTTGCATGACATACTTAGGACATTTAAAGATGTGAAGGGACACCATATTACAAGGCAAATTTCTGACCCTTAAGGTTGAGTTGGATGACCATTTTGGTAAATATAAATTATCCAATATATTCTATTATTTCTTTTATATTGAAAGGGAAACAAAACAGCAACAAATAAATTAGCTAGAAATACGCAAAGAAATGTTAGAAGATGCAAGCGCATGCCAGCTCTTAATTAAATGTCAATTGGCTAAGCCATCAACTATCGAATTAACCTCCCTATAGATATGAGCAATAAAAAGCACTCAGTTCTTAGCCAAGACAATATCACCATTCCGATGGCACATACCAGACTACAGCACATGAATGTATCTCAAAGAATCCATTTCCAATTTTACAGACAAGATATAACGGACCAGTTTTAGCGCTGAATGTATGAAATTTATTATTTATTACAATGAATAAATGCAACCTTTTGAGTGCACAATTTTTTTACTAATATTACAATCCCCTCTTATTAAATTCAGTCAAAAGAGCTAAACACCGTTTCTTTCTCAATCCTCAATTCCAACAGTGAATAAAATTGAACGTGGCATTAATTTTTAATTGTTTCTTCTTAAATTATAGATGTCATTTATCCAAAGCATTAAATAAACATGTTTAATTCAAATTTAAAATTTCCAATTCATTTTATTCGAAAATTTGAGATTGAGGGAGACAAAAAGAGAATCGCTTTCGAAATTCTTAAACGTCCAGATGTCGTGAATTGGCTTTGATCGGATGCCAGCGTATTATAATAAGGCAAAATTGAGTTATGAATATTTATTTATTTGTACTAAATTAAGCAATTTAGCAATATCAATTTTCTATATAATTCTTATTAGTCACGTCGTCGATGAATTTTTGTGAGCTATTTTTTCACTTAGAACATATTGTTAGACATACCGAGGTAAACGAGGGAAAAAACTAAAAATATATCAATTCAATTTAAAAAATTGGGATATCATAAATTAATAATACCAATTATTACACCACAATTCTAAATAAGTCCGAGTCAGTTATATAAATCATCGCGGAACATATTTCTCCATATAGTTTCATCCTAGACCCATTCTATATTTTTACATTTTTTACTATAAATCTTAAATGTACTAAAAGACTCTAGAATTTTTTTTACATCTAAGGTAAACATACTAACATAACCAAAACATAATCCTAACTTATATCTATCAATCATATAAATCTTTTACTTTCATTTTGACATATATTTTTTTATGATTCCGCATGGATTCTTAGAGATTATAAGAATTTTTCTATTATGCGATTTTCGGTATATCGTATCTCTTTTTAATATTTTTAATCACTATAGTTTTGTATCACAAATTTTAAGGTCAACGCATACTATAAGACCAAACCATCTCCAGCAATCTTCTCTCATTTTTTCTTTCATGTATGTGTCTTGCAACTTTTGCGAAATGTAATTGTTTCTAATCGTATATTCATTTTGACATTGTACCTCAAAGTCACCGTCTTGTGCACATGTTGAACTTTAATGGCTCAACATTCATTAACATAAAATATTATTAACTTTTTTTTAGCTATTCCATATAACTTACACATCTTTATTTTGAGCTATTATAGATTAACATGGAGAAATAAAATATTTAACCTTTGTATTCTAAGGGGTCGTGAAATACGGCTTATGCTGGTATAAGTTATGTTGGGATAAGTTATGCTGAGATTAGTTATGCTGGAATTGTTGTTTATTCACTGTTTGGTATGTTGTATTAAGAATGACAATTGCATAATTTATAAGAAGAATGTATAAGTTATACCGGTGCTAATTACCCCACCCTCTATAAGGTATAAGTTATCCCGATGTTAAAATTAATACCGAAATAACTTATACCTGGTTTGCTAACCAAACAAAGTATTAAGATAGTATAAAAATTTATATACCACCCCTATACCTACTTATACCTCGTAACAAACGACCCCGAAATGAGTACTATTTCTTAAGGAGGAAATGCATAATCTTTTCAAATCTAAGGATAATGATTAAAATTAAAAATAAAATTATAAGGCAAACACAGGTGAGCCAACGAGAAAGAATAATGAGGTACAGAGCACGTGTATCCACACGCATGTCTACATCCAATTAGCTGATCTGTTTTTTATACATTTAGACGGTATAATAATTAAAAAAATAATAATAATTTATTTTTCTTTTTTCATGAAAGAAAAGATTTATGATTCAACGTTTTCTTTGCTTTTAAAAAAAGGAAATGAGAAACATTAATTATATATGATAAATAATATATAAAAAATTGACAATTGTGGGGCCGTGTAGCAGGTGGATCAGAAATTGTAGGGTCCTTTTGAACTTTCGCAGAAAATATGTTCCATAACTGTTCTGTTATAATGTCTTCTTCCATAAATACCCTTCTTCTTATTCCTAATTTCGGGTTTACCCCACCGCCTTTCTTTTCCTCATGGTGTAAGGGGTCGTTTGGTAGGGTGCATAAGAATAATGCTGAATAGGGTGTATTAGTAATGCTGATATTAGTTATGCTTGCATTAGTTATGCTGGTATTAGTTATGCTGACATATTTCTTATCCATTGTTTGGTTTGATGTATTAAAGCATTGTGCAATTTCTAAAAGAATTGTTTGTTTACAAAAATGCCCTCAAAACCAGTCCATCACTTTAACTTTCTAAATGAAACATATGTTGAGAAATATTTTTATATGAAAAAGTTTTAAAAAAATTATTTAATTTGTCTACCTATATTGTAAAATAGAACTAAATATTTATTTATAAAAAAAGAAATATGCTAAGTATTTATTTATTTACTAGGGCTATAATTTTATTTCTCACTATTTGAATTATTTTAAACTTCCATCAATATAATAACTAGCATATTTTAATCAAGCATAAATGTTGAAGGACAATTTTGTCTTTAACTAAGCTAATGCTTGCATTAAAACTCATTGCATTGCTAATATCATTGTTTTCTATGCATTAGTTATGCATAGGGTAATACCAAATAGGATGTATAACTAATGTTTGCATAACTAATGCATAGGTTCAAAATATCTACCAAACAATGTATTATTAATACACAAAGCTAATGCATACATTATTTTATCTAATGTATCCTACCAAACGACCCCTAAGATTATTTGAAGGTATTAATTAGGGCCAATTTGGCTAAAAAAAATAAAATAAAAAAGACATGTTTGATAAGCGGGCGTGTCTCATTTTCATGTCAGCAGCATTAATATTAATCTTTTTTTTATACTTTCATATTCATATATTTCTTTTACCTTATGTTAATCCTTTAGCTTCGAATATTCTATTACTTTATGTTGATCCTTTCGCTTAGATTATTCTATCACCTTGTTTCCCTATCACCTTATCTTGGTGATATTATTATGTGTTGTATCTGTTTCTTTTACTATTATTTTAAGTCGGGAGTCTATCGAAAACAGCTTCTCTACCTTCACAAGGTAGGTAAGATTTGCGTACACTCACCCTAGACCTTGCTTCGTAGGGTTACACTAAATTTGTTGTTGTTTGATTCGTTACAAAATAAAATTATTTGTTAATATAAAAAAAATATTTTGAAAAAAAAATATTGATCTCAACATTCATTTTGAGAAAGCTAATTACATAAGAACAATATTGCCGTATATCTATTTTGCATCACGACTAATATGTTAACAAATCGATTTCTTTTAAATAGAGTAACATTTATCCTTAAACTTTTTTATGCAAATAAAAGTCATTTTCATAAATAACGAGAGACGTGGTAATCTTGAACAGCTTCGTGTTAAAACTGAAATCCAGATTATGACGTGATATATTTGTTTAATCACTTAATAAGACTAATTAAGGTTTTATTAATTAACATATTAAGACGACTATAAATTGATTAAATCATAGTGGAATATGACGCGTAACGTACATTATGGGGAAAATTGTATATTGTGTTCATCAATTTAAGAGCACAAGACAAGTAGTGTGGTGGACTGGTCTACCAATATTTTGCAATTCACTTTGTCCTCAATCATTTCTTACTATATTTATTATTTTCTCTGATAATTAGGGGCCATATTTGCAAATATGAATTTACTAGATCTGTCCAGCTATGCATGATCAATAAATTATTACTTATATTTCTTTCTCTATAAACTATAAATGTATTTGTCATGATCTTGTTTCTTCATACAATCTTACCTTCTCTTTTTTTCGTTTTTCTACATGATCTTCTTACCTTTATTGGTGATATAACAACAATAACTACATACTCAATATATTATTACAACATCGGATCTTGAGAGGATAATATATATGCTGACCTTATTCCCTACATTGTGCAGGTAGAGAGGTTGTTTCCTATAGACTCTTACCTTTATTGATGTTAGTTCTAAATGTGTCATAATATTTATTTTCTTTGACTAAAAAAATGGCATTCTTACGATAATAGTTTGTAAGATATAAAAAAAGA
Organism: Nicotiana sylvestris; assembly: GCF_000393655.2. NCBI lineage: Eukaryota > Viridiplantae > Streptophyta > Magnoliopsida > Solanales > Solanaceae > Nicotiana > Nicotiana sylvestris. The sequence continues at coordinate 195,882,949 of NC_091064.1, forward strand.
ACCGCGTTCTTCATACCTTTTTAATCTGGTTTTCGAATTATTAGAATGTTATTTTAAGAAAATTTTAGGATAATTTTTATTCCGGTGGATAGTTGTTTGAATGTACACGAAAAATTAGATATATTGATTTCATACTTTAATTCCACTATATCTTTCTTGGATAAACGAAAAAATTCATTACCTTATCCAAAAAAAAGTGTAACATTTTCATTATAACCAAGAATTGTTTCCCGTGTATCAAACATATATGGATTGATATTCGATATTCTATTTGCGATTTAAATTCCCTGTTTGAATAATATTTGAAGTTCAAGACATGAGAAATGAAAGAAAATACAGAATACTTAGGTCCTGGATTGCCATTGAAAATCTGCTTTTGGCGAATATACTGTGTTGAAATTTTAGAAAAGAAAGAGGAATCCGTTGTACGAGCCAGCCAACTCAAAGATTTCACACCATTAAAAATATTATATATTTTATTTTCATCTACCAATATATTACTTTTGTTCGTACGACTTATATGTAGCTTCATTCATTCTAGTATGGCTAGTAATGAAACTAAATACTTTATACTGTTAAAGTTTCCAAATTATTTTTGCTGGCACCGATAAAGGTGTGATTTTTTGAAAATAAAATTACAAAGTCCTGTACTAGTAGAACTAAAAGATAGGAAACTTCATTATCCACATCCAAGATAGATAATACTATAGTCCCACTAAGCTCTTGTCTTATCATTGGAACATTTAAATATTAATCGTATAATGTCAAATGATCACCTAATACCTTTATTTAATTTAAATAATTATTCTTTGGGACCAAAAACGAAATTTCACCTAATGCCTTTGTGATTTTGAAAAGAGAATACAGTACTTTATTTCATCAATTTTAGTAAAAAAAATTTATCTTCTTTTTCCTCCTCTTGGCCCCTCATCAAATGATAATGTTTTGTAACTATCTCAACCTTAGACGCCAAAACATCCTTCCTTGCCTCTTGCTCAAGAATGCTCTCTTCAAATGGCAGTAAACCACCTGTTTTAAATCAATATATATATTATAATATGTATGACGGATATGTATAAATTTTATTAAAATAATATTTTCATAAATCATTCCTTTTTATTGGTTTACTTGTTAAAATAATAAGTTAATAATGAAATATATTTGAATGGAGCTAATTATAAAAAAATAGAGAATTATATACTTGACATCGACAAATTTAAGATTGATCTAAAGTTGATTGATTGATTTACTATACAACAACAACAACAACAACACACCCAGTGAAATTTTATAAATAGGATTTGGGGAGGGTAGTATTTACGCAGACCTTACCCAGGTAAAGAGGCTGTTTTTACAATCCTAACCAAAAAAAAGTTTAAACCAATTTAACTTTTTTTTTTTGATAATACAAATTAACTTTACTATAGGAAAGCTCATATTGTTTTCAATGTATCCATTTTCATTAGAATAGAAACTTTAGCCTTCAAAGAAATGCGAACTAATACACTTCATATTCACAAAAGTTGGAGCTTGTAGCCAAGATTTTTGTCAAGTATGGACTACTTTTACTTTAAATGATGAGAAACATTTATATTACAATATTGATCACATAATAAGGTTCTCTTAAAATGTTTATTAATAAGACCAAAATTAAGACAAAAAGATAAAACTTGCAAGACAACAAAATTTATGAAAACAAAGATGTAACGTCTCTTACTTGTTTTATCCAAACAAACGATAAAGGAAAGATATCAATAGGAGTATAAAAATAGGAATTATATACCATTAAAAATCTTTGCAACACTAATTTCATAGATACTCAATAACTTAAAAAAACAAAAATAGCTAAATAGAATCTCTCAAATGCAGGAATATCTCTTTATAAGGATTTTTCCACAATCCGCTAATAGAATTATAGTCATAATTGACCATATGCTATAAACTGATTTAACCATAAAAGAGAATTTAGGTTTTATGCCATGAAAGTATAGTTAAATTTGTTGTCATATAGCTTTCTAACTTACTATAAACGGTTATATTAATATTTTAGTTTTTTGGATTAAATGCTGTAATTTTTTACACAAACCTAATAAATTAACTAGTTAAATAGTTTGCTTGGCCAAGTTTCTAAAATGCTTATTTTAAAAAGTGCTTTTTTGACAAATACTTTTGGTGAGAAATAATTTGGTTGATGTTATAAAACAATAAAAGTAGAAGAACAATATTGTAGAGAAAGAGAGAGAGGAAATTTTTATTGAATTTTAGGATGATTTACAATGGGGTAAGACCCCTCTATATATAGGGGAAAAATGACTTAGCCACAAAGTAAAACTCTCTACAAGATAGACGTTCACTCTAAATAGAATTCTATTCATAACACTCCCCCTTAAATGTCTATGCGATAAGTAATGTGCCTCACTAAAACCTTAACTAAAATAAAACCCAATGGGAAAAAAATTCTAGAAAAGGAAAAAGAGTACACATGTTTAATAAGACGCCTTTTGGTTGCCTCGTTAAAAACCTTGCAAGGAAAACCCAGTGGGACAAAACCTTGTAAGGGAAAAAGAGTGCAACGCGCATTGACCCCCCTGATGAGAGCATCATTTCACATCCTTGAGCCTTCGCATCCCAATCTCGTGCACTAGCTTCTTGAAGGTTGACGTCGGTTGAGATTTGGTGAACAAATCCGCCATATTATCACTTGAACGAATCTGTTGTACATTGATATCACCATTCTTTTGAAGATCATGTGTGAAAAATAACTTTGGTGAAATGTGCTTTGTCCTATCTCATTTTATGAATCCTCCATTCAATTGAGCTATGCATGCTGCATTGTCTTCATACAAAATTGTGGGTTGTTTGTCACATTTCAAACCACATTTGTCTCGAATGAGATGTATTATAGACCTTAACCATACACACTCTCGACTTGCTTCATGAATAGCAATTATCTCAGCATGATTAGATGAAGTAGCCACAATTGATTGCTTAGTCGATTGTCAAGATATGACAGTGCCTCCACAGGTAAACACATAACTTGTTTGAGATCGAGTCTTGTGTGGGTCAGATAAATACCCAACATCAGCATAACCAACAAGATCGGGACTGCAATTATTGTCATAAAATAAGCCCATATCGGTAGTCCCTTTTAGATACTGCAATATGTGTTTGATTCCATTCCAATGTCTCCTTGTAGGAGCAGAGCTATATCTTGCTAAGACATTAACTGAAAAAGTTATGTCAGGCCTTATAGTATTAGCAAGATACATTAGTGCACCGATTGCACTAAGACATGGTACTTCAGGACCAAGTAGCTCTTCATTCTTTTCTTGAGGCCGGAATGGATCCTTATTCACATCAAGTGATCGAAAAACCATCGGAGTACTTAATGGATGTGCTCCATCCATGTAAAACTGTTTCAATACCTTTTCTATGCAGGCAGATTGATGAATAAAACTTCTGTTTGCCAAATGTTCAATTTGCAAACCAAGACATAATTTTGTCTTTCCGAGATCTTTCATCTCGAATTCCTTCTTTAAATAATCAATTGCCTTTTGGAGTTCTATAGGAGTTCCAATAAGGTTTATGTCATCAACATATACGGCAAGTACAACAAATTCTGATGTTGTTTTCTTTATAAAAATACATGGGCAAATGACATCATTTATATAGCCTTCCTTTAATAAATACTCACTAAGACGATTATACCACATTCGTCCTGATTGCTTTAGACCATACAACGATCTTTGCAATTTGATTGAAAACATTTCCCGGGACTTTGAATTATTTTCTTTAGGCATTTTGAATCCCTCGGGATTTTTCATGTATATCTCATTATCAAGTGAGCCATAAAGGTAGGCGGTAACCACATCCATTAAATGCATGTCAAGCTTTTCATGGACAGCAAAGCTAATGAGATAGCGGAAAGTTATAGCATCCATAACGGGTGAATATGTCTCTTCATAATCGACACCAGGCCTTTGTGAAAATCCTTGTGCAACAAGGCGTGCCTTATATCTTTGTACCTCATTTTTCTCATTTCTCTTGCGTACAAAAACCCATTTATAGCCAACAGGCTTAACACCATTAGGTGTTTGAACTACAGGCCCAAAAACTTACCGTTTTGCAAGTGAGTTCAACTCTGATTGGATTGCTTCTTGCCATTTTGGCCAATCAAGTCTTTGTCGACATTCTCCAACAGATTGAGGTTCAAGATCCTCACTTTCTTGCATAATGCTAGATGCAACATTATATGTAAAGACATAATCCACCACTATATCCACTCGATTCAACTTTGTCTCAATATCGATTAGATTTATTGATAGTTCCTTATTTTCTTGAGCCTCGGGCTTAGTGGATTCTCATGAATCTCAGAATTTATTAAATTGTGGATTTTTTCATGAGGTTCTTTCGTAGTGTCATTTTGATCATTTGTTTACCTTTTTCTAGGATTTCGATCTTTGGAACCTAATGGTCTTCCACGTTTTAGGCATGCTCTTGACACATTAGCTATGACACTAGAAGATTGTCCAATAGGGACATCAATACGGATTGGAACATTCTCTGTAGGGATGTGTAATTTTGCTATCCTTTTCAAATCCGTAAATGCGTCTGGCATTTGATTTGCGATTCTTTGTAAATGGATAATCTTTTGCACCTCTTTTTCACAAATAGAGGCACGTGGATCAAGATGAGATAATGATGGATTTTCCCACAAAATTTCCCGTTTGGTTTCACCAACTTCTCCCCCTAATTTTGGGAAAAGTGTCTCATTGAATCGACAGTCTGCAAATCGTGCAGTAAACAAATTCCCTGTCAATGTTTCTAGGTAACGAATGATGGAGGGCGATTCGAACCCGACATATATTCCTAACCTTCTTTGCGGACCCATTTTGGTGCGATATGGTGGTGCTACAGGCACGTATACTGCGCATCCAAAAATTCTTAAATGGGATTTATTAGGTTCATGACCCAAAACTAGTTGCAACGAGGAATATTTATGATAATTTGTCGGTCTGAGACGAACTAGCATTGCTGCATGCAAAATGACATGACCCCAAACAGAAGTGGGCATCCTTGTTTTCATGAGTAACGGTCTTGCTATCAATTGCAGATGTTTAATTAAAGACTCTGCAAGATCGTTTTGAGTGTGAACATAAACTACAGGATGTTCCACTTTTATCCCAATTGATAAGCAATAATCGTTAAATGCTTGGGATGAAAACTCAACAGCATTATCAAGTCTGATAGACTTAATTGGATTATCGGGAAATTGTGCCCGTAATCGAATTATTTGTGCCATTAATTTTGCAAATGCGAGGTTGCGAGATGACAATAGGCACACATGAGACCATCTAGAAGATGCATCTATTAAAACCATAAAATATCTAAACGACCCACTAGGTGGGTGAATAGGTCCACAAATGTCCCCTTGTATACGTTCCAAAAACGCAAGGGACTCAATTCCAATCTTTGTTGGTGATGGTCTAATAATTAACTTATCAAAATTCATTATTTAAAAGAATCTTTAAATTCTTTAATGGATGCACATTTGAGTTTTCTATAATTCGTCTCATCATAATTGATCTAGTATGTCCCAATCGATCATGCCAAAGTACAAAAGTATTGAAATCAGTAACCTTTTGGTTTACGGTAGAATGTGCCTCAATTGCACTAATTCTTGTCCAATATAGGCCACAAGATAAAGACGGGAACTTCTCAATAACCCTCTTTTGGCCAGAGACATTCTTGGTAATGATAAGATATTCAAGATTATTCTCATCGATTGTCTCAATATGATATCCATTTCGGCGGATATCTTTAAAGCTCAACAAGTCCCTCTTGGACTTGGAGGAGAACATTGCATTCTCTATGATAAGTACTGTTCCCTTAGGCAGAGTTATAGTAGCTCTTCCAGAGCCTTCAATTAATTTACTACTACCAGAAATTGTAGTAACATCTGCCTTACACATACTTAAATGAGAGAAATATTTCTTCTCTTTGAAATATTATATGTGTCGTACATGAATCAACTAAACAAATATTTTTACAATTGAACGTTGATCCATATTTGCTTTGTGAGATATCCATATTTACTTCCCATATTTTGACATACAAAAGAAATATACGAATAAGCGTTAGTATTTTCAGAGAAAATGGGAAGAAAACAAAGTTAAACCTATGATAAATAATGACATCTTAATAACAATTACGCAACTAATAGTGTACTATGAACTATTCAGTGAGTATGTTATTATTTACATAATTTTTATGCATATGACTGTTAATAACAAAATAACAGCTTAATTACAACAAGACAAGTCAAACATTGATAATATAGTTGTCAAGCAAATAAAAATTATACAGTTGTTTTGTATTTTTAATTTTGTTTCTTTAATTATTCTACATACACACAGAGCTGCATGCGTGCATGTGAATATGTTTATGAATGTGTTTATATATTCTATTAAGTCATTGTTCATCAATCAAGCATTAATTAAGAATTGCATAAAAAAAATATTGCTATTAATTTTAAAAACTTCTTTAAAATATAGACAATATATATACATCATATTATAATTACTTTATAGGTTAAACATGATAATGTCATGTATCAAATATCACATGCACACTCCGATTTGAAACAATATTTACTATGATTTATTTAAATTGCATTAAGTATTAATAAAACCAAATTACCTACTTATTTAATCACACAACAATGTAATGGTAACAATATTTGTTTTTAAATACTACAACTTTAGAGTTGTATTATACAAGTCACATTAAAAAAAACGATGAGTCACGTTAATTGCAAGCAAACATCTCAGTTTATACCATTATCTGACAGTGTTATCATATTAGAACACATAAACACTAGTTGTGAAATCATCATCTATATTTTCAGAAAATTCATTACTAAAGTTAAGATGACGCTTTTTCTATGAGCTATACTATTTTATAAAATAAATAATACTAATGACTACTACTCATGTAAAGAACTATGGTTACATGATGTTTATTCACTAGCTAATACAAATAAGCAAAATCAAACTATTCAATCTTTTTTAACCACAGATCCATCACCGATCAAGTGGTCTATTTTTCCATCAGGGCGCTCAAAGAAGTCTGCCACATCTAAGTGGGTGATGTCAAATTCATTGTCATAAACAAAATTAGCTTTAGGGTCTTTATTCTTTAGAGATGCTTGATAAAGCTCAACCAAATGTCTTGGTACACGACAAATATTTGCCCAATGCCCTTTTCCACTTTTGGTGGTTATTTCTCTTTGGAGGGTGATTAACACCAGGAAAATTTCTTCCTTGTCTACGGCCACGACCATGACCACGACCTTTTCCACGCTTAGCATAATGAGAATACACCTCATCCACTTCAGGCAATGGTGTAGACCTGGTGGGTCGATTTTCGTGATTTCTCATGAGCAAGTCATTGTTTCGTTCAGCCACAAGGAGAAGAGAAATCAACTCAGAGTATTTTTGAAACTTTTCTCTCTGTAGTGCTATTGTAGGACCATATTGGATGCATGAAACGTTGTAAACATTTTTTCAAGCATATCATAATCAGTGATAGTATCTCCACAGAGTTTCAATTTAGAAGTAATTATGAACATCGCAGAATTATATTCAGAAACAGACTTAAAGTCTTGGAGCCTCAGATGAGCCCAATCATATCGTGCTTGCGGAACAGTGACCAACTTTAAGTTGTCATATCTTTCCTTTAATCCATTCCACAAAATAAATGGATCTTTGACTGTGAAATATTCTATTTTTAACCCTTCATCAAGGTGATAGCTCAAGAAAATCAAGGCCTTAGCACAGTCTTGGGTGGATGCTTTAGTTTTGTTTTTAATGGCATCTCAAAGACTCATTGCATCTAAATGGATTTCAGCATCCAACACCCATGTCATATAATTCTTGCCCGAAATTTCAAGGGCAACGAACTTTCTTTTCATAATATCAGTCACAGTTAAAAAGAGGAGAAAATTTATACCTTAGTCTTCCCAAAGGCTTATTGAGACGGTAGAGTCTCGTGCTGATAACGTGTTATAAAACAATAAAAGTAGAAGAACAATATTGCAGAGAAAAAGAGAGAGGAAATTCTTATTGAATTTTGGGATGATTTACAATGGGGTAAGACCCCTCTTTTTATAGGGGAAAAATGACTTAGCCACAAAGTAAAACTCTCTACAAGATAGACATTCACTCTAAATAGAATTCTATTCATAACATTTGACTAATTAATTTAAAAAATACTTTTGAGCAGTAATTAGTGTTTGACCATGTTTTTAAAAAGTAATTTTAAGTGTATTTCCTCTAAACTGCTTTTTAAAAAAGTATTTTTGGGAAAAAGCTTTTTTTTTGTTGCTTCTACTCAAAAGCAATTTTTTCTTCTAAAAGCTTTCAAAATCCGAAAAATATTCCAGCATAATATACTGGAGTTCGAATTTTTTACATGTGAACTTCCAGCATAATATACTGGAGTTCTAGAACACATGTGCTCCAATTTCTAGTATATTATGCTGGAACTTTCCGTGTGATGGAGTTCCAGCACAATATGCTGGAAGTTCATACACAAGTGCACCAATCTCCAGTATATTATGCTAAAACTTTTTGTGTTGCAGCAACATAGTAGCTATATGATTTTATAAACGTTGATTATTTTTCAATTACCGGTCCGAAAATAGTTAGCCTTACTGTTTTCACTATAACAATAAGTGTGTGTTTGATTTTCACTACCCTCGTTTTTTTCCTCTTTCAATCCGCTATGTAATTTATTTAAAAAGAATGTGTAGACTGAAAATGGCAAACTGGTGCTAGTGCTTAGCTGTTAAGGTAGCAAAGCAATGGCATTTCCGGAGTTTAAGGCAAAAGGAAAGGTGAAATTCGTAACGGTGAGAGTGGATCTCAACGGGAGTCCAGCTCATACTCAAAATCACCTTTCGCTTCACTTTGAATGCTAACTCTCTCTCTCTCTCTCACACACACACAGTGACTCTCTTTGGGGGACTCTTCACTTCATTTTCACTGCTCCCATACAAACAAAACTAGCAGCCATCAACATCAACTCCATCATCATCCACCATTACCACATTCACAGCTAAAAGCTAAACTTTCGAACCAAAAAAAATTGGAATTGAAAAACGCCAGTGAAAGCTACTTATACACTACTTTGCTTTACTTTACTGATATTTTTATCATTCACAGATTGTCCAAAAATAGTTGCATCATTTCAATTGTGGAAATTTCTCCTGAATTTTCCCTTCTTTGGTTAGTCTTAAACCTTCCTTTTTCTTAATCCTTTTTGAACTTGTTTAGTCATTAGTGTATATAAATGTGTTGTATACAGTTGATGTTTCACCTTCTGTTTTTTGTGTGATCAATTTGTTTTTCGAGTGTAACTTAGTGAATTGAGGGTTTAAATTGGGTATGTAGTATTTAAATAGTGATCTGCAGGTGGGTTTTCTTTGACTCTTTATTAAAAATGATTGTATGAATGTTGTCGGTAGATGTTGGACTATGTAGTGTAGTGTGTGAGAATTCTGTGTGTACATTGCAGAAAGAATTGAATTTTTACTTCGATCTTCAGCACTCTTAATTGAATCTTGCATATATAAGATATAAAGGCAGCAGCTTTATTATTGATTTCTGACTGAATCTTCAAGAGTTACTTTTCAACTTGTTCGGGTTTGATGTGTAGTTGTTTCTCTAAGATGAATAGTCAATTATCGTCTTTTTTGCTGATGATTGTTTGAGTAGTTTTTTCCTGGTTGAGGAGAATTAATTTTGAGAAATGTAACAAGTATCATTATTACCACAACTTCACAATACAAAGGTAGTCTTTAAAGCAGAGTACACGATAAATTATTGTGCAATTTGGTTTACTCTCGAAGTATGAAATGTCAGTTAGTTTAGTTACTTTCAGTTTGTAATTGTAGAGTTTCTGATTATTCTCCCTTTGGTCAAGAGTAATTGCAACACGTTGTGATTTGGAAATGCAGGACATCAGGGGCTTATGTAATTTTCTCAGGGCGGAGGTACTAAAGATTACTCCTGTTTTGGGCCAAAAGAGAGAAAATTGAACAGATAAACAGCATTTGTGGAGATAGTGTATTTACATTGCTGGCATTGACTTTACTGTGCTCGGGAGCTGAAACTCTCTTTTGTGCTGAAATGAAGCAAATTGGATGAGATAAAAACTGATTGAGACGATTGAGCTTGTGTATTGTCTTCATTTCTGGCTTTACCAACACAACTGTTCTGAGTCCAATCTCATGCTTTGAGATTATAAGTCTATTTTGCCTTGGGCGGTGATGCGTCCAATGCTAAAGAAATGCTTTCTCAACTGGTGCATTTTATCCGGTCAGCTCTTCATAATTGTGCTTTCCGTTGGTTTAGGGGAGTATAGAGGTGAGCCTGTTGCATTTGAGAAGCGAATAGATCATTATTCTGGATCACCTCTGATTCATTTTTCCGAAATCAATATCACGTCCTATTATCAAGAATCAAGAATTCAAGTTTTGACTAACAATTCAGTCTCTTGTGAGGACCTTGAAGGAGTTGGATCATTTGATACCACTTGCTTGCTGAATTCAAACTTGTACATAAATTCTGACTTGTATGTGTTAGGTACTGGAAACTTGGAGATACTTCCCCAGGTTTCTATTTACTGTCCGATAGAAGGCTGCATTTTAAGTTTCAATTTGTCTGGCAATGTTAAAGTTGGGCAAGATGCAACTGTGGTAGCTGGTTCTGTTATTTTTTCTGCTCTTAGTCTGACGTTGGGACACAATTCTTCTATAAATACTACTTCATTGGGAGGAGCACCACCTTCTCAGACTAGTGGGACGCCAGTTGGGTATGATGGCGCTGGTGGAGGGCATGGTGGACGAGGTGCATCCTGCCTGAAAACTAACAAGACAAATAATTGGGGTGGTGACGTTTATGCTTGGTCTTCTCTGTCAAAGCCATGGTCTTATGGAAGCAAGGGTGGTGGCACCTCTCGTGAACACAAGTTTGGAGGAAGTGGGGGTGGACGTGTTTATCTTGATATGAAAGATCTCCTTTATATAAATGGATCCATACACGCAGACGGGGGAGATGGAGGATCAAATGGTGGTGGGGGTTCCGGTGGAAGCATTTCTATTCATGCTCAAAAGCTGTGAGTAACTTTCTGCTTGGACTTGCAGTATAAATCAGCAGCACTTGTTTGTTTCCTTAGTACTGCATCTAAGACTTACTTCTATAACTTTTCTCAAGTAATCGAACATTCAAAGCCCATGCATAACCATATAGTCTGGATATTGAATTTGAGGCTGCAGATTGCTAAAGCTATTGACTGAAAAGTATGCATTAATAGTTACCATCTCTCTTCTTAATTTTTAAAATGTGATGGCAATATATTTGTACTTAAGGTTCTTGTTTTTAGCTGCTTGTGCATTGTATGCCTGCTAACTAACAATTTTTGCAGACATTAAATGCGTGTGCATTAAGCTTCTCATCTTTCTACTGGATATGCTCTACTATGCTCTATACCGTAGTCTAGGTGCTGTTACGAAAATACACCTTGGACCTAACACAACCGAAAAAACTAGCTAATGAGGTGAGGATTGTGCAAGTCCATATCAGTTGTTGCGTTTTCGTTCAACCAACTTAGAACACTTAACACACTCCGTACGCCTAGGGCTGGACAGTTGGAACGTGAACCTTGCTATGGTACCATGTAATAAGTTCTCTTGAACTTAAAGTCCCTCCAATGAAGGATCATAATCCACAATGAGTACGACTAAAACAAGCTAATTATAAGTTATAACCGGTTCTTTAATACAATATATCAAATCGAGTGGCTCCATTCGCAACTATGTGGCTCATATCCTCCAAGAATATTGTCGCACCCGTGTCTGATCCTCCGAAAATGAATTATTTTAGGAGGATCTGAGACCCCTCTCCTCCCCCCCGGGGTGGGAAGACATTTTTGAAGGATCTGAGCAACATAGATTGACAACTCTATTGACTCAGAATCCAGTGGTGATCACTCTCCTCGTGCACAGGAAGTGGAAGATTCTTCGGACATACTTGAACCCTATCGCTTGAAAAATGAAATCATGTTATAAAGAAAAAATGTACTTAACCTTCCAATGTATGCTTGAGTATATAATGATTGACGAGGAAAAATAATAAAAGCATCTATTGGGCAGTAAACAGCTTTCAGTTGTGAATAATTCCTTGAGGTTTTGGTAATTGGTATAGCTGCTTCAAACAAAAAATAACAGAATCTGTTCGAGTCCATAAGAAGTTAGTATCTGTTTCAGGGTTGTGGCTGAAGTATCTCACCTATTCCTTGAAGATAGGAAGATAAATGGTTAAGAGTGATAAGGTTGGTCAAGACATTAAAGTTAGTTAAGAGTATTATTCAAAAAAAATAAAATTGGTTGTGTTAAAGGTGCAATAGCTGCTGGTCTAAAAAGTTGAAGGGTACCTCGTGTTTGGTCCATTGAATGTGCTTCTATTCGGCACCACAATCAGAGTGTGCTATGATAAAAAAGTCAATTTTGAAGCTTGAGCTCGTCCTAGCAAGAAAAAGATTCAGATGCAGGTTTTAATGAAACCACTCCCCAAAACTGGAATCGAGTGTGTGTTGGCAAATTCTCCTTCCTTAAAGACCAAAATTCTTCTTCTGCAGAACATGAGGATGAAGTCATCTACCAGGACTTAGATTGTAAGACATGAGAATCAGAAAAAAAACCTTCTATTGCTGGAGGTCAATCATGTATTCACTTTGTCATTGGGTGCCCAAGCTACGTGAAGCAGTGTGTAGTTTCAGAGTAACATTGGAAGCTGAAGCATCAGTCCGAATATTTGCTCTCCCAGGCTTAGCAATTTCTGTAGCATCTATTAATTCTGTCGTTGGAAACGGTCAGACTTACAGCTAGTCTTGCTTTGCAGGGCAGAGAAAAAGCTATTTCAGTTTCCAACACAGTGTTCTCCTTAATTGTTTGAAGTAATATGAACAATATGACTTTTAGAAAACGGAAGATACATGAGTTGGTGCAAATGCTTTATAGCATAAATTATGATAAGGTAAGCAATTTTATTAAATTTGGCACCGTATAGATGCATATTTGTACGACAAAAACAGTGTGTATATCCCATTACTAAATTAGGCGGCATACTGACACCCCTTTGTATAAATGAAGGGAACTAGCAAAAACTAAATACTCTAAATGACTTTAAAACACTTTAAGTTTCAGGCAGGAATAAGAACTCCTTGAAACCATCTTTGGTTCCTCTTCGTCAGTAAGTCCACAAAATAAAGCCATGGATGGTTATCATGTCTTCTTGATGGACTTATTGTCTTCCTTCCATGCCAACTTATAAAATCAGGCCTGAGTCTCTTTGACATTGGCACTTCATCTAAATAAATTCAGGAACAAGTCCTACACTTCCTTAGCTGTTGCACAATGTAAGATCAAGATTATTGGTGTTCCATATCCCTTCGCTCATGTATCACCTTTACTGAATCCGTTTTTCCTCAAACTATCCTGTGTAAGGTAGGATCCATGCAGTGCTATTCCATCCAAAACAGAAAGCTCTGTGAATTTCTCTTCATTCCAAAGCAATTTTCACGCAAATGCACATCCATTATTAGAACCCCTTGAACTCCTCATAATATTGTATTCATATTGCAAGTTTCCTTATTTATGTTCTGGGATGTTTGTTCTTTCTTGAAATTTTTATCTGGTTACAGTGATAAGCTGTTCATTAAGGTTGTTTGCTGGTTAAAGCATTGAATCTCTGAATCCCCTCATCAAGAAATTAAGAATCTTAGGGGTTGTTGGTTACCGGGATAAGAATATTAATCCTGGTATAAAATTTGGGTTTATAGTTATCCCATGTTTGGTTGTGGGTATTAGCTAATACTGGTATAAATTTTATACCAAAATGGTGGTATTGGCTATCCGTTTGGTGATACTCCTTCTCATCCTCCTCCTCCTCCGTGGTGGTGGTATTAGCTATCCCATATATGAGTTGGGATGGGTAATCCCATGGGATATCTCATAACTGAACCAAATGACCCCTTAATTTATTTTATATTGGCCACATTTATTTATCAAATTGAGACATCAACATTCTCCCTCTCGTGTACATGAGAATATCTTGATGTGCAATGGAGTGAGGCTTGAAAGCAAGAATTGTGCTTGCTCTACTGTCATATTAAAATGTGGAAATTTTGGGGACTTAAAAGTCTAAGCTGTTAGATAGGCGCATTATTTAATTAAATTAGTTATGTAACTTAAGTAATTCGCTTGTCTAACAATGTTCTTTCACAGATTCACTGTCATATTAAAAGGGTACTTCTCTTTCTCTTTTCACCAAGATGATGGTATCTAGTAAAACTTTTCTAGTTAACCCCACCTTACATCTGATTTTGCATAGTCAATTTGCAAGTTCTTTTAATCATCGCATAACCTTTCTCATCTCCCATTCAACCTTTTTATTTATTTAATATCTTCTCCTTATGATGCATTAAGTACTGATAGCTAATAATTGCAATCAGAGATTCCTGTGTACTCAATTTTCGGCATTGTTAGTTTGCTACTTTAGCATCTGTCGTTTTCCCCCTGTTTTCTTGCTTAGACTGTGATTAGTTGTTCCCAATTGTCACTTTGTTTGTTTTTTAATTGGAGTCTGTAAGAACCTAAATATCGACCTATATAGCTGTAAACTTGGCTTGATTTCAGTCTTAAAGTGCTGCTTTTTCTCATTCTATTGTACAATTTGAATAGCTAGTAACAGTACTTGCCCTGTATCTAACTTCAATACTGGATACCTGGACAGGAAAGGATTTGGAGAAATAAGCGCAGCTGGTGGGAGCGGATGGGGTGGAGGCGGGGGTGGAAGAATCTCATTGAACTGTTACAGCAGACAAGAAGATGTAAAAGTTACCGTGCATGGTTTGTGTTGATCATACTTGTTTTTGGCACATTCTACTAATCTGCAATATGTTAACTGCTAAGCTTTTCAATGTTGTGTGGATAAATGGGTTCTCTATCTGATGCACGCTCTGCAATCTTATATTGCTTTCTCCTACTCACAAGAATAGGATTCAGGCTTTCCAAACAAAAAGTGGGTCAAGAAAGGGAAATGGTGTATAGATTAGGGTTCAGTGTCTTCTAAACTCTTAAAGCCATCACAAAATGTTGTCTTTGGTATTGAAAAAATAGTTTTATCATTCAAATGCATTCATATAGATAAACGAACCTACTCTTCCCTCCCTTTATATATGAAACTTAATGGAACTAGTTCCGCGGAATACCTTGACAACCTATAGACCCTCTGACCTATTAATTTGTGGGTTGCTTGAGAAGAACTGTGGGAATTCCAGAAGTACCTAAGCTGTTCAGAAAATTTTCATGGCTCCTGCTGCAACGCCCAATGGAAGTGAGAAACAAAAAAAACTCTTTTTCCATATTTCAAAGGTTCATTGCAGTTCCTGCCATACTTTTATACGTGTCTCAGTCCACAACCTACATTGGCAATGCTGAATGGACGTAATCTCTCACCCCCTATGTTAATATGATCTTGAACCTGTTGAGTGGGTGTGAGGGAATTTTTAAGTTTAATGGAGAAAAATGGATACTACTCCCACTGACAGTAAAGTTACCCTTGTCCTAGTGTTTAATGCCTCTTGTCCACTTTTGTGATGTCTCTTTAAGCTAAATAATCTATATTTGGTCGTTTGGCAGGTGGCTGGAGTGTTGGTTGTCCTCAGAATGCCGGGGCCGCAGGTACTTTCTATGATGCATATGTACTGAGTTTACGGGTGGACAATGACAATATAACAACAGAAACAGAAACTCCTCTGCTGGATTTTTCTACTTCCCCTCTCTGGACAAATGTTTACGTCGAGAATAATGCTAAAGTTTTGGTCCCTCTACTTTGGTCACGAGTTCAGGTCTGTATCTTGTTCTTCCCAAGATTATCTATTATTTGTGTGTGATGGTGAAAACGTGGACTCGGATTTTCATGATTCTTCGTATCCGATGACTTCCCAGAGTCACATCATTCTTGCTATATCACTAGTTACAAGTATTCTAACTTTCAAGCAAATGATTGTATTTCTTTTGGTGAACAAAGTATTAATTCTGTTCATAATTTCTTTAAAAAGGTGAGGGGCCAAATTAGTCTACTTTATGGAAGCAGCATCATCTTTGGGTTGTCTAATTATCCAGTCTCTGAATTTGAGCTTGTAGCAGAGGAACTTCTAATGAGTGATTCAATAATAAAGGTAAAGCTTCATGAGAGGATCTTATATGCTCTCTAAAATTTGATAGTTTCCCTTTTCTCTCAGTAGTCACTAGCTAGCAAGTTGTTGGACAAGTTTTGTGACCCCTCCTATTTAATTGCTAATATTTTATTTCTTTTCTAAAAAAATCTTGTTGAGATACACAAACTGTATTAACTGTCCTCCTCTCCCTGCTTCAAATCCGACAATGCTGTATTGAAGGTTTATGGTGCACTTAGAGTATCTGTGAAGATGTTACTCATGTTGCAATCTGAAATCCAAGTAGATGGTGGAGGAAGCACAGTTGTTACTACGTCTGTCCTTGAAGTCCGGAATCTTGTTGTTCTGAAGGTAATTATTAGAGGTCTACCTGATACATTGATACTGACATAGTTAGATTCCTGGTAAATTAACATAAACGCTTCCGTACATTCCTCTTTTGTAGGGAAAGTCTGTTATCAGTTCAAATGCAAACTTGGCTTTATATGGTCAGGGACTTCTAAGGCTGACTGGTGATGGGGATGCAATCATAGGCCAGAGGCTTTCCTTGTCACTATTCTATAATATTACGGTAAGATGTTGATATTTTAAACATCTTGTGCCAAAATTAAGAGGGAGTAAAAGATGAGAAAGGAGAATCTTCATAAAACATAAATAACATGGGTAAACCGGCATTTTCTTAAGACTTGGAGCTTGACAAAACATACCATCGTAGTGGAATTTGTGCAATTTCTTGTTCCAATTGGACTTTAGTATGAGAGAGCAAGTGCTTTTTTTTCTCCAACATTTTCCTTGGATTTAATTGCCTTCTCAGTACTGTTGTTTCCCCTCAAGCTCTGAAGGCTTTCTATTTTTATTTTTATTTTGATTGTTATACTTCTGCGTAATTCTTTTATAATCATTTAATTGTTAGGTTGGCCCAGGATCTCTACTTCAAGCCCCCTTGGATGACAACAGAAGTAGAAGCAAGTATGATGTCTTACTTGCTCTGCTGTATTGTTTGTGTGCAATTTATTTTTGTTGTTTCATTTATGGCATTTTAACCTCCTTGACTCCAAATAGGGTGACTGAATCTCTGTGCGATAGCACGAGCTGTCCGATGGATTTGATTACTCCACCTGATGATTGCCATGTCAATTACACACTGTCCTTTTCGCTACAAGTAAGAGAAACTTATATTGTACTTTGTCTACTGCCAATAATGTGTGTGGCTTAGATGTATGATTATA
The DNA here is from genome assembly GCF_000393655.2 of Nicotiana sylvestris. Classification (NCBI taxonomy): domain Eukaryota; kingdom Viridiplantae; phylum Streptophyta; class Magnoliopsida; order Solanales; family Solanaceae; genus Nicotiana; species Nicotiana sylvestris. Next base: position 195,900,480 of record NC_091064.1, read on the forward strand.
CATTAAAAATGTATCTAAAAAATGCATCTTCTTATTAATTCGAGATTCCCCATTTTCTTGCATGATTGAGTTATACCTCATAGAAGATTGATTGGAGAGATGACCATGAATTAGAAGGTAGATCTATGAAATGGAACAAAATTATTGAGAGGATTCACACTTCCTTTACTTCTTTAAAATATATTTCTTTTTGGATTATGTCAATATTTCATTTTTTTTTACACCCAAGGGTGTGGCAATGAAGTGGGTAATAACCTCGGAGACCTTCAAATTCCAGAAGAGACAAAACATAGCTAGGTAATTTCTTTCCATCTGCGTAAGCTTTGGTGGTTAGAGCTATTTAGTACTACCGAGGTGTGCACAAGCTGGTCAGCACTACACACACACACATACAACAACAACAACTCAGTCCCATACAAGTTGGGGCCGGCCATATGAATTCTCTTTCCCTTCATTTAACTCAACTCATACACACACACACATATATATTCGTTCTGGTATATCACACAGTTTTCATCTGTTACTCTGCTTGATAAAGCTAACAATGGTCAATTGGGATAGATGCCCTGTTTAGGCTCACAGAAAAGCCAGCTGAATTCTGTTATGCTTTTGCTCTCTTCGATTTCTTAGGCCCCCAAAAAAGTTGCACATTTCTTGAGATTGATTGTTCATTTCCTTGTCTTAATATATTAATATTTAGGATTATAGAAAATGGATTAAATGAATATTAGTGATGCTTTCACACTCCTTGATTTTTTCGTATCCCTAGGAAATGAATATTAATCATTTCCTTGTCTTGCTTGGGGCTAATTTTTCATTTCCTTGTCTGCTAATGGCAGATTTGTCGAGTGGAGGACATTCTTGTCACGGGCATCATCAGGGGTAGCATTATTCATGTTCACAGAGCCAGAACTGTCATTGTGGACAATGATGGGGCCATAACTGCCTCTGAATTAGGTCATGACGTTCAAGCATTATTAGCATTTGCCAGTGATTTTTCATTTTTCGGCTTTCTTTTTTCTTGGGCGCTTCTGATTATTTTGACTCTGCTCCTGTGCTGAGCCCCCAAGAGCAGGAGAGAGGATTCTAAAATGTCTCATCTTGTGGTTCACTTTCAGGTTGCAGTAAAGGTGTTGGCATGGGAAACTACTCAAATGGAGCAGGTGGTGGTGCTGGACATGGAGGAAGAGGTGGTTCGGGATTTTTCAATGGGAGGCTGAGTGAAGGTGGTCAAAGATACGGCAGTGCTGATCTTCCCTGCGAGTTGGGCAGTGGGAGTGAAGGTCCAGGCCAGTCCTATGGACCTGTTATTGGAGGGGGGATAATTGGTAACATATTTTACTTATTACTAAGCTTATCTTATGCTTTATGGACGCTGGTATATCAGCACATTCTTCTACATTTTTTTCCATCAAATTAACAAATTCCTTTTTTGTTCACTTTTTCTTGGTTTCTGAACCACTAGTTTACTGTTTATCTGCTAGGTCATGTGCAGCGAAATTGAATTATGATGCTTAGATAGTGGACTCCAGAATTCCTGCTTAATTTTTTTTGGGTTATAAGTGCTGGGGTGGAGAGTAGGTTAGCTATCACTTATCAGTAATCTATTTGAAGAACCCAATGTGGTGGAATGCGTCAAATATCTGGTTGAGATCGACGACTAAAATAGAATGCAATGAGAAATTAATGTATAGTTAAAAAATAGTTTTACTCCGCAAATCCCACATTATCCTTTGCAGATTAATCGGTATTAAGTACTCCTCCACTTGTCTTTTTCCTCTTCAATCAAGAAAATAAGTTCTTCGCATGCTAGTGTTATGGGACTTTTAAACTTCTTTTTTAATGTATATGGGTTTCCATACTAGTTATGTGGTGTGGTTGGTGTCTTCCTTGGCTGATTATGCGATGTCTAAGATGGTGATTCTATAGAAGTCATCCCAATGTCATATTCTGAACTTGGGGCTCTTAACAGTGAGACAATGTAGTCAGATTCCAGCATGAATCCTTCTTGGACTGTTTTCGAAGAATGGGTTCCCAATAATATATTTCAACTTCTAATTGCTTTCTAAGTTTGTATTTCAAGTTCAAATACAACAAACATTTGCTAAATTTGTTGTCTGCAGACTCCATCTCTTCTCTCTATCTGTTTTAGTTGGTTAAAAAAAGCATGTAGACTTATGGTCCCAACAATAGATTAGATAGAAAAGAAAGGGTAAGAATGGACAGTTAATCCTCCATTCTAAGAGTAATTAGCAGTTCACGTTACTACCTAATCAAGTTCTTGCCTAGGCTGGTTGATACCGGGGGGAATCACAGGGTTTAGCACCATTTTCTCTAGTACTCCCTGCATATTCACTTATATAATGTTGCCAAGTGTATGTTTTCTTTTTTAATAGTTTGTTAATGGAGACTAATAAAAAGTAATAATGCACAAATGTGTATAAAGTTCTCAGAAATGACTGAGATGTGTATGGTCTGTTATTCACAAGCTTATTTTTTGAGTGTTATTTTCGTCTTTGCCAGTGTTGGGATCCAGCCAGTGGCCTCTTTTCAAACTTGATGTTTACGGAACCATGAGGGCTGATGGCCAAAGTTGTCGTACCCCAAGCAGAAACAGTAATGGTACTCTTGCTGGTGGAGTTGGTGGTGGTTCTGGAGGAACAATTCTACTTTTTCTTCAAGCTCTTTCCCTTATGGACAACTCAGCTTTATCAGTTGTTGGAGGCTGTGGTGGCCCACTGGGTGGAGGAGGTGGTGGTGGTGGCAGAGTTCATTTTCATTGGTCTAAGATAAACATGGGTGAGGAGTATGTCCCTCTTGCAACTGTAAATGGAACCATTGACCATAGGTAGGTTGTGTTCATGGTACTTGTGCAATTTACAGTTTGTATTTCTTAAGTTCTTTAGTCTTCACGTGAATTATTTGCCGGATGTTCCGTTTCCTTAGCTTTTCCTTTTTCTTTTGAGTATGCATGTAGTAGAGGTGAGTATACATTCTTCAATAAGTAGCATGATTTTGTCAAAAGAGCTATCTTAATGAATATAAGAGAGGTGAGTTTTAAACCAGCCAAGAAAAGAGATGTGTCTTGAGTATTACTCCCTCTCTCCCGCTTTATGTGACACGATTCAGAGTACGAGGGTCAAACTATCTAGTTTTCGGTGTAAAGTTGGATGTAGAATCTTCAACTTTTTGAAATAAAATTTATATCTTTAGAAACTACGTAAAATTACTATGAGTCACAATAATTAATAATCCAAATCATTCAAAAGGTAAATGAAAAAATTGCGGTCAAAGAAAATTCCTTTGATTCTCCAAATATTAACTGTGCCACATAAAGTAGGACAGAGGGAGTAATGCAACTCCTTTTACAGTATACCTGACTACTCATTTTTCTAACGGTGGAAGATGTTGATACTACCTGGTGATAGGTTTTTCTGGCTGTCCTGATCAGCCAAATGCTCTTTCCTGCTACAGTGTCCTCCAATTTTAACTGGTTTTTATATAATGTTATGATCAACCGATCAAAAGAAAAGTGATGTTATGATTTAAAAAGCTGCGTATGATAAGTTTACAGATTTTGCATCAGTAAATAGTCTGTTGGCATTAAACTGGTGTATTTCTCAATTTATTACAGTGGAGGTACCGGTGATGGTGGTGGTCTTCGTGGAGAGAAAGGCACAGTAACTGGAAGGAAGTGTCCTAAGGGCTTGTATGGTACATTCTGTACGGTAATTTTCCTACTACGTTGTTTTGTTATTGCTTTACCCTATATTTTTTAATCAATACCTTTTACCCTATCTGTTGCTTACTTACAATTTTTACTCTTAAGAAATTAATTGATCGGTAGATGAACCAAGTGTGACCTGTTAGCCCATAAGTAAGTACTGTGACGAAGCGGCTGTTGCTCACCCGACACGATCCTACAAAGTCACAATTCACCGAACACGATCATCCGGGGTGAACAAGAATTGGGGATTGGATGCGGCGAAATTCCTGCCAAGAATTGTGCCTTACCCTATTATATTTCTCCTGAGGATATAGATCTTGTTTGGCCAGTGAAGAATGTTTTGGCATTACTCATGATCTTGAAGCGCTTGACCATGAATTTATGACTTGGCTTATAGTCCTTTTCGACCTTTCCTTTAGGAGGAAATCCAAAGCCTTCGTCGATCTTCTCTCTTAAGTTCAGTTGATGAAGGCCCCTAATCTACAAAATGTTTCTCTCTGGACATGTTAGTGCCTTAAAGAGGTTGGAATCCTGCAGCTTGTAAAGTGTAGATTGGACCAAGTGCAACTGTGAAGTGTTATCATTATTCAGCTTTATCTTATAGTTCTCAGTAGCAATCTGTTGTCATAATATTGTTGCGATTATTACATTAGTATCCCCTATGAAAATTAGATATTTTCCATCCGGTCAATTGTGATTATAGCTATCATCCCCATTAAATTTAATCAGGAATGCCCTACTGGAACATACAAAGATGCTGAAGGATCAGACCCTTCCCTGTGTATTCCCTGTTCCATGGAGCTCCTTCCTAGACGTGCTTATTTCATTCATAGGCGAGGTAATGGTGTTGTCTTCTTCAGTTTCTTTTTTTGAATGGTTACTCGATAAGATGTTGTTTGCTTTCTCAAATCTTTTGAGAGTATGCTGTATTGAAGTCGATTAACGGGCTCAACTGCTGCTGCAGGAGGAGTAACTGAATCACCTTGCCCCTATAAATGTATCACTGATAAGTATAGGATGCCAAACTGCTATACACCTTTGGAGGAGCTCATATACACATTTGGAGGCCCATGGCCTTTTTCACTGTTGCTGTCGTGCATCGTTGTGCTGCTGGCTCTTTTATTAAGTACATTGCGAATCAAACTAGTAGGATCAAGGAGTTCTTATAACACTTCAAATTCAATGGACCATCACAGTCATCACCATTTCCCTCATCTCCTATCCTTGTCCGAGGTACAAAACTCGGAGCATTTGTATGTTCTTTTATCTTTTGTCAAAATCTCAAAAGTTGTATGTTCTCTTGGTAATGTTCTTCATCTTCTAATTTTTTTTTAATTTCAAGGTCCGAGGTGCTAGAACAGACGAAACTCAGAGTCATGTCCACAGGATGTATTTTATGGGCCCCAATACCTTCCGTGGACCCTGGCATCTTCCTTACTCACCCCCTGATGCCATTATTGAGATTGTGTAAGAATTAATATGTACTTGATTCAGAATAATAGTAAACATGAAACTCCTATTAGGCCATATTCCCATTATAGGTATCAATCAATGATCACTCAACATACTTAGTATATCACTTGAACAGATACATATATTTCTCGTAAGATGAACTTTATTCTGATGCTCTGAGAGTATTTTGACTTGTTAGCTAGCCATATCAGTTAGGGAATACTCAATAGCTCCCCGTCACTAACTCAACATTTCTTTATTGACATGAAATTACAGGTATGAAGATGCTTTTAACAGATTCATAGATGAGATCAATTCAGTTGCTGCATATGATTGGTGGGAGGGTTCAGTGCATAGCATACTTTCTGTCGTTGCATATCCTTGCGCATGGTCTTGGAAACAATGGCGGAGGAGAAGCAAAATTCATCGCCTTCAGGAGTATGTTAAGTCAGAATATGATCATTCTTGTTTACGGTCCTGCCGTTCACGTGCTTTATACAAAGGAATGAAGGTTTGTCTGTTAACTTTATTTCTTTAGTAGCCTTTATTGCGATTATCTCAAGTTTGATGTGGTGGATTTTGGTTTTCTTTGCATTCTCTTTAAGAATGTTTTCTCGTGCTTCTCAAGTCTCTGTGCGAAGTATCAGATTCTTATTGCATCTTGTGTTTTGGACAAAATGCGAACTTTTTTTAGTAAGAGGTTAAGGCCCCCAGCCCTCTAAATTTAAAAAAAAAGGATAAGGAACTGGACGGGGTGGGAGAGTATACTGGATATGGTAGATTTGAAGCATCCATTTGTTTGTGGCTTTAAACCTCCATCATGTTAATACTTTACAGGAAGTAGGTTGTAGGACTTCTTGGAGCATCTAATTCAGATAATCAAGTTTTAGTTTTTCACAGAACTTAGCATGAAATAAAGATCTGTTGATATAATACTTGTAGATGTGCTATGTCATGGAAACCTCAGTCCTCCCAATTTGGTGGACAGGATTTGCATTTTAGCTGCAAATTATGTTGCATGATTTAATGAGTGTTACAGGTTGGAGCAACACCTGACTTGATGGTTGCTTATATTGATTTCTTCCTTGGTGGTGATGAGAAACGTTTAGACATAGTAGCAAGTATACAGAAGAGATTCCCCATGTGCATTATCTTCGGTGGTGATGGAAGTTACATGTCACCATATAATCTTCACAGCGACACATTATTGACAAATCTCCTTGCTCAGGTCTGTTGACATTCTTGTGCGTTGATTTTGTATTAGCAGTTGCCACAATCTGGTTTCTTGATTGTTAAGACAAGGGATCTTATTTGTTTCCAGCATGTACCTTCAACTGTTTGGAATCGGCTGGTAGCTGGTTTGAATGCCCAGTTGAGAACTGTGAGGCATGGGTCAATCCGCTCTGCGCTCCTACCTGTCTTGAATTGGGTTAGAAGTCATGGAAACCCCCAGCTTGAGTTTCATGGTGTTAAGATCGAGCTTGGGTGGTTCCAAGCAACCGCTAGCGGGTACTACCAATTGGGTATTTTGGTGCTGGCTGGTGATCATTCTCTCTATGATCTCCCACAATCTGAAGTCTCAGAAAGCTGTGATGACTTCTCTAGGTAGTCTTGATGAGACCCTGAATATTGCTCTTTTTTTCCTGTTGATTACTGTAGAAGCTTCCTCTGTACTAAAATCTTTGCAATGCTCTTTCTGAAACTTCCTAAATTGTTCCAAATCTTTTGGCTTTATATGTTCCCACCTTGAAGTTTCATGTAAGTGCTGTCTTAACTTAGACCATATGCTACCACTTGTAAAGTATTGCAAACTTTTTTCTTGGGTGTGAACGATGAATTAGATGATGCCGAAAGAATTTGGATAGCTGACTCTTGAAAGGAGATGGATCTGAGTAGTAAAGTGCTGAGCTTGTCTATAATTTGTTTTATTTAATAAAAAAGATGCTTCTGTGTGTACGCTCTGATTTATGCATTGTGCATATGACAAGGAATTTCTGGTTACAGATGCTAGGCTTCTTCTGCTATCATACTAACAAATTTCAAAAGCAGTGAAATGAAAGACTGACTTCTGTTATAACATCCTTGATTGTATGTCTTACAGGAACGTTGCAACAATAGTAAGGAGGAGTCTTAAGCAACCTCTAGAAAGCCAGCAATGTACAAGTCATGCATTATCCCGCAAAAAGATTACTGGTGGAATGAATGGTGGTCTCATTAATGATACTACTGTGAAATCCCTGGATGTTAGAAGGGATTATCTCTTCCCATTTTCTTTGCTATTGCACAATACCCGCCCAGTTGGTCGTCAGGTACTGTGAAGTTATAAAATTTGAGAATTTGATTTAATCATTAATCTAACCTTGCATCTTATTACGTGTTTCAGGACACTGTACAGCTGCTGATCACTATCTTACTATTGGCAGATCTATTTGTTACCCTTCTTACTTTAGTTTTATTCTACTGGGTATCTCTTGGGACTTTTCTAGCTGTACTGCTTGTCCTTCCTCTATCTTTGCTTTCGCCTTTTCCAGCCGGTTTGAATGCCTTGTTCAGCAAAGGTCCAAAGAGAGCTAGTCTTGCTCGAGTATACGCACTATGGAATGCTACCTCATTGTCTAATGTTGTAAGTTTCTCTATGGATGCATTACACATTGCATGCTTCATTATCAAATTTTGCATGGATTGACTTCATCCGTAATTTAACTGAGATGTCATATAATGATACTATCTGATGACATGATGATGTCATTCTACAATAGAACTGTTCTAGAACTTCTGGCAAAAATTAACATTGGGTGGGCAAAAACTTCTGGACTAAGACTTGAACTAAGTTAAACTTATTAAAGATGAGTCCCATTAAGTTTTGACAACACATAGTGAGATCAAAAAAGAGATGTAGATGCTATGTTTATTGATTGTTCATCACAGTCACAAGATAAATCTACAAATCCTCTTACATACTAACAAAGAGAAACCTCAACTATACTTGTAGATTAGGCCTTTTTAAGTAACGGATGTCATGAAATGTATGTGTTGGAACATCGTGTTGTCAAGTTTTAGAAGTACGTACTTCGGATAGGTCAGAATAGATGGCTGACCAAGTAGCTTTCTATGTTATTTATATCAATGAGACGAAAGATGCTGAACAAGTGGAGAGAGAATGCCTTGGTTATGATATATAAGAATAGATATTCTAATTGTCATGGTATTAAACTTTGTCAGTCATATGTGAGTACATTGGGAAAGCTGACTATATTATGAACATAAAGACAATATAAGGGCGACAAAGAACTAGCTTGGTTTTATACCTAGTGGTTGGAGGTTCGAGTTAGTAAGGGAGCAAAGTGTCACTATTAGGCTTCTTGTACACAATAACCCCAAAAAATCACATCCAAAAGATGGTACAAGTAGCACCCATAGAGGATAAAACTAAACAAGGTTACTTGAGATAAGTTGATCATGTCCCTTATCGAAAAATATAAGTCAATCGTGTCCCTTATCAAAAAACATAAGTTGATCATGTCGTTCGCAGCCTCCAATGGAAACTAGTCCTTAGGTGCAATACTATGACAACTGAAGGTGCTAATGAAATGAGGTAGACTAAACTCACACGGAGAGAGCTGTTGCAATAAGGTGTTACATGTACACTATATACACTAGGTCCGGTATTTATTAGGAGTGTTTTTAGTTTTTCTATGGACTTATATGTCTGTTTATGGTTAATTGTAATTTAAGAACCTCTAGTGTACACTATGTACACTAGGTCCGGTATTTATTAGGAGTGTTTTTAGTTTTTTTATAGACTTATATGTCACGTCCTTAGTTATTAACTAAGTACATGTGCGGCACTTGGCAACTCGCTCACGATCTTGCACAACTTGCTCACGTTCTTGCTATGCCAAGTCAGCCTTACTACACTCAAGATCGCTAAGAAATGTTAGAACACATGAGAATTGCTAAAGGAAGCTTTTGTAGCAGAGAGAACTTGATTGTTTTGCTTGGTTGATGAATTACAAATGAATGCCCCCTATTTATACTAATCACCTAGGGGCTAATATGTAAATAATAATTATTCTACAAGTCCTTCCATATTTACAACTAAGTCCCTTCTCTAGAATATTCTACACAGCTAGATTCTTCTAAGGACTTTCTAACAATTCTATAGGGTTCTAGGTCTTCCTAAGGAAACCTCTATATTTCTCTAGAACCTTCCTACAAATGCATAAATATCTAGAACTTTTCTAAAGAAATTCTCCATAGTTCTAGAATATTCCACCAAGATCTTTTCCCTAACTTATGTAACCCTTCCATATAGCAAAAATATATGCCAAGTGGCACCTATGTGGCATGATGGTGTGGCGGGTCATGACATATATGTCTGTTTATGGTTAATTGTAATTTAAGAACCTCTAGTTTTAATTAACACCTTATTTTTCTTAGAAGACTAATTATTTAGTATTGGATAAAATAGACCAGAATAGAGTGGAATGGATAGAATTCACATAGCTGACTCCAACTAGTTTGTGTTTGAGATGTTGCTTATTGAATGATTGACTGAAAAAGAATGGTCAATTTTCCTGTCATTTGCTACTCAAATGGTTTCTTGGATTACCAAGATCGAAACTTCATTGTTATGTGAGTTAATTATCTTCATATAGCATTTCCTCATTTAAATAGACTGAAAAGAGCTTAATTTTGATACATTCACTGGAGTTGCCTCCATTAAGCATCAAGAAAAAGGCAGGGGCGGACTTACATTCATGCAAGTGTGTCATCCGACACCGTGTTGCTTGAAATTTCCACTAAAATTACCAAACAGCCAGTGGTCACATAATATCCTTGCCCTCTTAATGGTTCCAAGTTCAAACTGACACTAAGCAAAGCCCCAACTATTCAGCAAAGTTTATTCAGTGAAATTCAGAAAAATATGTATTAAATAAAACCATACAAACGTGGCTTAGTAAAGAGCATTTTAGAAAAAGTTAATAATAATAATATGAAAAATTGTTCGCTATATATTTTTTTCTTGTGATTCGCTTGTATCTTCGAAAACAATTACATTAATGTAGTTGATGTGTTTTATTAAGATGATCTTATTATAGTAAATTTTCATTGGTTCAGTTTTTAAATTGTGACACCGGTTATCCAAAATCCTGCATACGCCCCTAGAAAAAGGTGACCTTGATTTCTGGTTTAAAGTTTAGAGAGGTTAAGAGCGCCAAACAAGATGTCTTTCGGAAGTAAATATCTGCTTTTCATGCTTTTCATCCTTATTCTTCCCCCCGGAAATTATAAGCTAGGAACTGAAAAGGCTTGTGAAGGCACGTGTAAAATTGAAGTGAAAGAACAATGGTTATCTGCTTCCATGTAAGGGGCAAAAAAAAATTAAAAACAATTTTTTTTCTTTTCGTTGAAACTTTATGAAGGCGTCCAATTCTAGAATGAGAAAAGTAGTTGAATCAAGAATGAAGTAATTTCGAACTTGGAGGATGAATACATATGATTTAGACCGAAATGATAGGCTGATTGTAGATGCTGACGCACAGGAGTCCCGGTGATCAGATCTGGAACTTATTTTACTTGTTTGACAGAATCTCTTTTGACTTCCTGCAGGCTGTTGCCTTTATATGTGGTTTAATCCACTATGGAATTTCTGCATTGAAGCCCCCTGATGAGGCTAGCATGTGGGGTTTGAAAAGGTGAGAATTTTGATATTACTATATCCAAAACTTGTCTCACTTCTCACCTCATCCAGTCAATGCGTGGGAGATAAAAAATGAATCTAAAGCGAGGAATATTTGTATCATAGTTCCCAAATGAGAACCAGTGAGAGCTTATAAGAATGAAAGTGCAGTCGTTTCATATAACATGGTTAAACATCAGTGTCTGACGTGGAATAGTGGCAGAAAAACACAGCTGAAATCAATATATTCACTTGTAGTCCATTTTCAGCTATATTTATCAACTACAACGGCATTCTAAAACTAGTTAGCAAATGTATGAACAAGTTTGAGCATTTTGTATTGTCAGGGAAGATGACAAATGGTGGCTTTTTCCTACAATCCTGCTGCTATTTAAGTCGGTTCAAGCTCGATTTGTTGATTGGCATATAGCAAATTTAGAAGTTCAAGATTTTTCTCTCTTCAGTCCGGATCCTGATACATTTTGGGCCTATGAAGCTGCTTCTTGACATGAAGAATATAATACGTTGGATAGGATGGAGAAATTGTGCAAATTTTTGGCATGGCACTTCTTGGAATTTTGACCTGTATATATGTCCAAATCAGTACAAAAGCATTGGTATACATGTGCAGTGTTCTTTGATGTAATTAGTGTTTGAAGAGAACAAAGATGATAGGTTTAGAAAGTGGAATTTTTCATTGAGTTTTTTCTCCTAGTAGAGGAGAATGTATAGGTGATTTACAGATAATTTTGAGAGAGCACAGATGGATTAGGAGCAAGTATTTCTTTTTTCAACTTAATGTTACTCCTAAAAATAGTGAAACGTAATGCAATTTTGTTCTCCTTAATTCTGCTTGTAAAATGGTGCAAATCTGATCAAAGATCTCTAAAATATCTCCTTTTGGTGGGAGTTTTTTTTTTTGGGGGTGGGGGTGGGGGGGGGGTGGGGTGGAAGGGGTTTCTGATTCCTTTTATTTGGATAAGATTTAAGTTATGTATATTGACAGTGAAAATATTTCTTACACCATATTTTAGATTTGGTGAGATTAGATTGAACACACTGACTTACCTTTGTTTCTTAATTTTCTTGTTTGATATTGTATGTGGTTAGAACAAGATAATGGTCATTGTGCATAGCTCAATCTCAGTAGGTAATTCAATTTATGAGGATTTGTCCGAGACCATAAGGGGACTTTCAACCCATGCACTTAACCATATATTGAAGATTGATCTGATTATAATGCCTCCACGTTAAGATAATGGACTTTGAACCTAAGGAGACGGAATAAAAATGATTAAACAGAAGCAATATGAAAAGTGCAAAGAGAAAACAATTTTCCCAAAATTAATTATGTTGAAGACACTAAATCGTCAAATAGTGTCGGTAAATCTAAATTAAACACAAAATAAATGAACGTCCATTTATTTTTTAAGCTAGAGGAGTTCGAACAGTGAGCCTAGTTAGGTCAATCCTGAAAACTACTCGGTCATTTAAAAATATTTACTAAAGGCATATTATATATAATATTTGTAGCAGTTGACAAACAACAAAATCAGAGTGGCGCAGCGGAAGCGTGGTGGGCCCATAACCCACAGGTCCCAGGATCGAAACCTGGCTCTGATAGTGATATTCTAGAGGCAAAGGCTTTCCATCCTCTCTTCTTTTTTTTCCTTTTTTGTGGCTTTTATGACACAATTTTTTATTTTTATTTTTATTTTTCCTTTTTTTTGTTGTTGGCTTTTATGACACAAAATTAGTTCTTCAGGCAGAAAACTAAGAAACCAAGTGAATACATGAATCAAAGCAGTCATATTCAACCAAAATTCTCAATTAAACTCGTCCTCAAATCTTTTCGGCTGAGGTTATCCATTATGTTCATAGCTCACAGGTTCAAATACAAAATATTATATTTTTAATACTTTGGTATAATTTCTGTTCTTGCACGGACATTGATACACATTATTTAAGAACACTCTTCTTCTCAAGGCATCATCAACAATTGGAAGTGGAAACTTCCAGATTTCCAAAGTACCAAGTTCATCTTAATTATATGTTATACTCCAATCTGAATACATGAATCGAGGTGACTGATGAGCCCTTTCGAATATAGACTTCCAATATAGAGCTTACTTGGAAAAGTCATGTGGATAGAGGAGATTGTAGCCCGACCGCGAGAAATTAAGAGATTTTTGCCAGTGCTGACTTGGATCTCGAGTAACAGAATAAGTCGGCCAAAACCAACAAGTTGTCGCAGTTGAAGCTTGGCTCTTGCCAATAGACTACCGTTAAGCTTGGCTACAACGAAGTTCTTACCAAGTGCATGGTCTCTCCGCCAATCCATCTACTTGGGAAGCAAATAGGCATACACTATTGCTTTCAGCTCAAACAATATCATTAAAATTCAAAAAAATTTAACCATGATTTATAGATTACTATGTACGTCTGCTAGTGCCAGAGTGAGGCTAGTTTGTTAGGATTTAGTCTTAGACTGCTAGTGTTAGGATTGAGTTCTCACTACTCTTTCGTTCTTCTTAGTGCCGGGTTTTATCTACTGGTTATTGTTTTGCTTTTCAATTATTTTCTGATTCTTGTGATGCTGTTATTTTCTTCTATGATTTTTATTGATGATACTGATATATTGTTCCTTTTCGTCTTCTTGAGCCGAGAGTCTCGAGGAAACAGCCTCTCTACCCCCTCGAGGTAGGGATAAGATCTACGTACACACTACATTCTCCAGACCCCACTACTAGTTCGTCGTTGTATATACGTCTGCTACTGCAGAAGGCTATAGAGAGCGTGGTCCATAATACCTAATGACTTAAGCTCCTCGATTTTAACTGCCTTAATCCCACCTTCCACTTTAATGCATCCATGTTCCCTCCCACGATCGCTCATCGTTCACTCAACTACCTAATGAAATTGCAAAACAAAGGAAGGTGAGAATAAAGTATGGCTATTAATTGGTGAAGTCGAAAGCTAACTACTGAGAAACTATATTTGGAAACCATTATTTTCTCCAAAAGAAAAAGAGGAAGCAAAACCAAATAGTGGTTTGAAGTTTTTTCTCAGTATCTACCAACATTTACAAACTAAAAAAGTAAGTCGCAAATTACATATGAATGCTTGGAAAAGCGAGCAGCAAAGTGTCTGACCTTGCTGAATTAAATAAAAACTTATTACAGAGCGTGAATTGTGACAAATATTCAAAAGAAAAAAAAAGAATAATCACTTATAAATACAGAGCTGAATAAGAGCGAAGAATAATACACAGTAAATATTTTCAGAGATGTCTGTTAAGTATGTTATTGGATCTTCGTCATCTGTTAATCGTGTTAACATTTCCTTTTAGGCATGAGCTCTGGCCTCTGATCTACATGCCCGAACTGTTTGTTCGCAGAGTCTCTCACTGTTAGCTAAAGGAAGTCTGTTAAGTATCATAATTTCGAGTGCTGTCTCCATGGGCAACCACCTTCAAACGCTTGGTCCAGTACGTCTTCCATTCGTTTAGCAAGTATTATCTGTTAAGCAAAAAGATCAATTAAACACATACACGAACACACTTCGACCTAGCTCACTATATCTGTAGTATCATGACCCCGTAATGATATGTATCGTTACTAAAACATGCTATCTGAGAGAAAATTAATCTGTATGGAAAATTAACAAAGTATTGTAATTCATCTTTGAGAAGATGTCTTTTAAAAGTCAACTTTACAAAGGATTTTTATGTATAACAAAAACAAAACATGAAAATTCCACAAAGACTTGTACTTATTGCAAACAAATTACCTCAAGACTTGAAAGCACAGTTGCTGGGATTTCAACCAAATCCTTCAAGTTTCTCTCTGGCAGTATAACACGTTTAATTCCATACCTATGAGCAGCCAAAACCTGCAGAGTTCATAGTGAATGACACTAGTCAAGATAAGACCTCTCATAATCTAATATTGAGTATTGAATTACACCTTAGTCCAGAAGTTTGTGAAACTAGAAAAGATATCATATGCCAATACTCACTAGCAACCTAAGTTGCTTGGACTCGGGTGCGAGTGTCCAATACGGCTGCGGATCTAGAGGTCGGATCCTTCATAAACTAAATCTTACGATTCGGGGATACGAGTCCAGGAATAGATACGTCATACGAGTGCGGGAATTCGGCTAAAAATAATTCCAATATGTACAAATATGAGATATTATGTGAAAAACTTACAAGGTATTCCGAGAAGGAGAAAATATTGATCAAGAGGAAAATCCAAGGAGATAAAAGAAAAAGGACTAACATAGAAATTTTTCTATACAAGGTATTCCATTTTCTTCAATTTCACCCTAACTCTTGTTTTGATTTCAGAAATCATTGTATGTCCCGAATATCTCGGCCAATTTTGGTCAAAATACCCAATCGATTGATCAGATCCATTACGGGTCCCATACCCACACCCGCATCCTGTCGACACCGGTACGGCACCGATGTGAAAAGTCTAAGCAACTTAACTAGCAACTATCCCATATATTCTACAGCAAGTGCCTATGTGGATATTCCTATTTCAATCCTTCTATTCTTTTTGGAATTTTATTTTAATTATTAAGGTAGTTTCGTAGGGTAAGCAACAGGGAGACGATAAATATAGACATGCTGCCATGGCTTAGATAGGACAAAGCGATCCCATATAAGATCCACAAAATGGCCCACTTTTATCTTTTGAGGAAACACTGTACTGACAAGGTTAACTAATGAAGTTGCCTCTTTGAAATCAGCAAAGTTAGAGAAGGCGCAGTAAGATTACACATAAGCCTGAAGCCACATCCCAAGAGCAATTTCCACATGTATTACTCTGACTCAATGATGGCTACAAGGAGGGAATCCAATTCTTCACTTAATATCCAATAACAGTGATGACATTGGTTAATCTGAATGGTTTATTAACCTGTGCTACAGACGCACAAAACAGCAGCTTATATTCTCCGCTCTGATATTTTGCTATACTGATATGCCACCAAAAAATTTCAGCCATAAGCCCATAATTACCAGGATCCCAGATGACCCAGCAAGAGTGAGGGGTACACAATCATAATAACCAGCAAAGTGAACGACTGTTTTGCACTGCCCATTGTTCTCCAAACTCAACCCTCCCCCAGCCCAGCCCCTCCAAGAAAGCACTATTCTGGCAAACTCATATGACACTTCTTTCTGTTATGCAACGTCTAAACATGTTTGACATTATTCCACACAAATTAAAACTAAGATGTGATGGTTTCTTTATCAAACTACCTTCAGGGTAACTGTTTGAACATTTAATATCACCCTTATTACAAAAGTCATGTTCTAATAAATAATATTAGAAGTCAAATAGCATCTTACACCATCTCTCATTAACTCATATAAAAGGGACATAGGTGAGTAATACATAATGGTGATATCGAACATATTATTTAGGAACAGGGCATAAGAGAAGAAACCTAAATAATAGTAAGGTTTTGCTATAGTTTTTCACAGAACAGTTCCTAACATCCTGCTTAACTGAGCCTCCTCATATTGTAATGAGCTACAACATACCCTCTTGTGTTTGATTTCTTTTTTGTGTACCATGAGATCCTATTTGTATAGATGATTGGGTACCTTTCCTAGGGAATCATATTTTGATGTAGATACCCTATTTTTTGGCATACGGCTTGTATACAGAAATTTTCCCAACATTTATAAAATTATTCACCTTATCAAAAAACAGGTATGATTTAGCACCAGTATTTCCCATATATTTAACTCTCTATCTGGGTTATCAATTGCTTCACGCCTCTATGGAATCACAAAGACGATTATTGGCGCTCTTTCTCAATATCTATCCATATTTAATGCTTGCTTCAATGAATTCATCACGTTGTGTAATTTTCAATTTTTTTTCCTCTTTACCAGTAGCAGTTAGGTCTGCTGCAGACATGTGGGTGTTCTCAGACACAGTCAAAAGATATTTAACTCCACGAGCACCAAAAATGGTGATTGTGGTGGAGCAAAAGCACCGATAAGAAATCCACTAATATTTGGAGTTTGGGTGGAAAAATAGTGTGCAAAAGTGTTAGCATACCTTATCCTTGACGCCACCAACAGGCAAGACCATACCCCTGAGAGTCATCTCTCCGGTCATTGCTGTGTCTGCTCTTACTCTTCTTTTACTGAACAATGAAACCAGTGATGTAACCAGGGTTACACCAGCTGAAGGTCCGTCCTTAGGTACAGCTCCAGCGGGAAAATGAATGTGAATATCCCGGCCCTCTAGAAGATTTGTTTCTTCAGAAATAGCTAATTTTAGTTCTGTGGCTCTTGCACGTACCTATAAATAGAAACAGAAGATTTCATTCAAAAAGGGAGTAAGAACTGCTTAGATCTACAAGACTACAACTATAAAGTTTTTAACCGATTCAATTAACTGTAACGTCCAAGCAGATGTATGAGGAATTACACTCCTTGATAGCCAAACCCATGTACCACATGCTAGAAAGTTACCCTTGTAAAACAAACCTAAAATAGATGGATCGGAAACTTTGGGGATCAGGTCAGATTTAACATGAACCCCCTCTCTCTATCACCTATTTCCAATTTTTCGGGCAGCAAAGAGAAGAACCTTAATCCTGATTTCATCCAAAGGATAATATCCAAGTTTGACTCCACACCATGGTGAAGAATCAAGCGTAACCATTAATGCAATAATAGATTTGGGAAAACATTTTTCTTGTTAGCTTTGCAGGCATAGAACATGTAAAGTTAACGAAAAATGGTATTAATGGTAAAACTATGTGTTAGATTAGCATGATTCAAGGAGACTTGATTTAGAAGTATTGATTAGCATGATTTCAGGAGATTTGATTATATTTAGGAGATCTAATTTGATTTGATAGCTGGATTGATTGTACAGATTTATTTTATTTACGTAATTAGCATAGGAGCTTTGTATAAATTGCTTGCTCATGGGATGTAAATATACACGGAAATACAAGCCTTTTCTTCTTCTCAAAATCTACACTATGTTTCTTGGAAGTAAGAATTTCTTCCGGATCATGGAAACGAAGAATATATATTAGTTTGGTACCAAGATTCCTATTTGTCAATGCTGGAACAAAATATCAGTGAAAGGTGATATGCATCTCTTCAGAGAGAAAAAAGGAGAGAAAAACTACAACAATAACAACATACCCAATGTAATCCCACCAGTGGGATCTGGGGAGAGAGAAAAACTAAAACATGCAAATTATTATGTACTCAATTCAAGATATATATTTTTTTTAAAGAATGAATCAATTCAAGATAATTTTTCCTTCTTCACGATATTTGAATAACAGTATCAGTCTGTTCCATTCAAGTGAAGGACTAGAGTCCTCCATTATGTTCTGGAGCAAGTTCTTTAACGAAGTTTCAACTTGTGCAATGAAGTTCAGTAAGATCATATAATATGGACAAAGACATTAATCATTTTATTCTCAAAGGTAATCATGAAAAGGATGCACAACACCAAGTTCCTTGTATTATTTAGTTTCCTCAACAAAACAAAGAGCGGGAGAGAAAATTACCCATGTCAATGCAATCTGAGCAGATTCTTTGATAACATCCCCAAGTTGGCCAGTGAGATGAAGATCACCTTTTCCCACCATTGCTGTGGCCTCAACAAATTGAACCTCCCCACCAAATTGTGTCCACACCAGGCCAACAGATACACCAGGATTGGCAACTCGTTCTGCTGTTTCTCTGTCATCATACCTAGGTGGCTGCACCACAAATCACTAGGTTAATCTCATATATCCAAAGACATAATTTCTGGTTTCAATTAGGTATGAAGTAATGGAGAAACATTTATGGTCATGATGGGCCACATTAGAGGTAATGTGTGTCCAAGTATTTCAAGCAGCACTTAATCATAAAACGGCTTTATAATTACTGTTAAAGAAATGAACTTTAGGCCTAGCTCAATTACAAAAACTAGCTTATGAGGTGAAGCCTGAGGATTGTCCAAAACCATACAATGAGACAACAAATCATTTCGTCTATCAATGTGGGAGACTTAACTCCCCTGCGCTAGCCCAAGACTAGAAACCTAGAGCATGGACAATATAACATTGGTGAAACCACGAATAAGGATAGGTCTGGCTCTGATACCATGACAAGAAGATGGACCTCGGGACTGACTCGATCCCAAAGGCTAGCTTATGATGTGAGGATTGTCCAAGATCGTATAAGAAAACAATAAACCATTTCCTCTACCAATGTTGGACTAGAGAGATACTGCAGATATCATTACATTTAAATAACTAAGAGGGACTGAAAAGAATACTTACACCAAGCACCTTTTCCAGCATAGGTTCATCAACTACCATAGGTGAGGAAACCCTAAACTCATTGGAGATATCATGATTATTGACACCCATAGGGATAACTTCCATTTCAACCTCAGCGCTCTCAGCAAGTTTGCCATCCAGCAGTGGTGAAGAAAGCCGCTGCACATCTTTGGCAAAGGGCACTACATGTTCTTGTTCTGCAACTTTTACAGCCGCTGCACGTGCTAAGGCAGATAAATTCCTTTCTAGATTACGTACACCTGCTTCTCTTGTGTACCTTTGGATTACAAGTTTCACCATAGCCTACGATAACCATAAACCAATACAAAAATCATGCAAGTTGTCAGGTTTACAAGAAAAAGGTTATGCAGAATATGTGGGTCAAACCCCACCTCCCTCCAAAAAAGATAGAAAAGAAAGAAAAATCTCTCAAGATAATGAGCACGTGGCTGAGGGTATAGAAGATAGACAAGGAAAGCCCTCGACTACCGAAACACACAAAAAAGAACAAAGATCACAGGAAATGGCAATCATTTCACCGCATTCTGTTATTGTATAGTTTTCCATATACACATTACTACATGACTGACGTCCTGTGAAGAGCGTAAATTTTGTAAACCTTTGTGGAAGATCATCATGCTAAAAAGATGTAAGCGCATTGGACAATTGAGAAATGAAAAAATATGGCCACAGAAAAATATCCTTAAAGCCACCCATGCCATAATCTTTGTAATAGTCAATATATTAGCATTTTGTTTGGATAGTATAGATTTAACAAACAAAATATGACCTTAATATGATCTAACAACAAAGATGTAAATAACTGTTTTTTATTAAACAAGACCATCTAAGATATCATATGCAGACATTTCCTTTACAAATATTTACTACTATTCCATGCTAGTTGAAACCAGTACGCAATCATTAGATGCAGTTAAAGAAACAAAAAGCATGCCACGACAATGTTTCTCACAATTTCAGTACCTCAGGTATTTGAAGGAAGTCAGAACTTAGACCATGCTGATCAAGAACTCGAGGAATTAAATGCCTAATTGCTATCTTAAGCTTTTCTTCTGGTGTATATCCAGGCAACTCGATGACTTCCATTCTGTCCAAGAGTGGGGGAGGAATTGGCTGCGCTCTGTTTGCGGTTGCAACAAAAATAACCTTTGATAGGTCGAACGGAACGTTCAAATAGCTAAATTTGAATTAAGGAATCACTTCAAACACACATGTAATCTCAAGTTTGTGATATTATTAAACTAATGAATCGATTAGCAAATACCTACGCAACAGCGTTTTCAGCAGTTGGTAAGACTGACAGTAAGTAGCTTCATACGAAACTTATCAAATACGAAAGAAGAAATGTGATGATAACCAGGAAAGATTAGCCATCGATATCTGTGGTTGCTAATTAACAGGCAAAAGAAGATTCCAAGGACCAACTTAATCCTAACCATGATACTTACTGGAAAATGCATTACTTAGACAAAATTCAAAAGATGCTTGAAAGAGAAGAGAAGTGAAAACACAAATGTATCATAGCCACAACCATTTGGATCCAAATAAATAACAAAGAAAATACAATAACAAATATGAAAAGGATACTGATCATTGAATGCTTTATTCTGTTCGGGATCAAGAACCTCCAGTAGTGCTGAAGCAGGATCTCCCCTCACATCAGATCCAGTCTTATCAATCTCATCCAGCAGCATAACTGGATTGCGAACACCTACTCTCTGAAAGTTAAAACCTTAAATTACTCTTCAACAGAGAGAAGCCAGTAACTATCCTTCAGCTCTCGTGTTCTAAGAGTAGAAAGACAATGTATCTCTTATACCAAATTAGTGTAGAGTAGAGATATAGCTTTACCATGAAACACTTTTTCAGCTAAAGTACATCATATTTTCGCTGCTTTCAAACTCTCAGTAAAGTACCAAAGAGCAAGAAGCTAGTTACTTTGTTATCTTGTTAAGAACAGAGAAGTTGCAGGACAGAATACAGGGGATTTGTACGAATGCAGCAGTCAAGAGAAGCAGCTTCAGTATTTAGGGGCCAAAAGTTAACATGAAAGTCCTGGACATCAGAACCAAAGCCTAAGCTTGTTAGGGTTCACTAATTATAGACACTGTTCCTTATACACTGAAACTAACACAACTCCAGCTCTAGATGGAACAGGCAATTCCTTGACAACTAAGAAGGAGCATACAATAGGATTTAAGTCTAGGCAACTAAGCCTAACTGTAACAGAAGAAAGTCAAACGCAAAAGACATCATTTATTTCCTATGCTAGACAGATCCTTCAACAAAACCCTGTGGGGCCCGTATCGATCAGACACAATTTAGTGCCATTGTGGAATACGCACCAGTTGTTCAATTCACTAAGGGTGCATAGACTACAACTATGGACAAGAAGCATAGATTGTTTAGAGTTTGGGCTTAAATATATGTGTTTATACACACATGACTGTGTTAGAAACTTTTACTATTCTATAAGACAACTCTTCTTTTATAAATGCTATTCTGTAAGACAACTTAATTAAATAAAATATCAGGTACTTACAAAATCTATTTACTGAAGTTTCGATTCAATGACTTTACAATTAACTATAATTGTGTGCGTGTATTCAAATTTTATTCCTATCCGTATCCCCAAATCCTAAGATTTAGGTGATAACGAATCCTTCTGGATCCACACGATACACCCATATCGAACACCCACGTATTCAAGCAACATGGCTTACCCTAAAACTGTTGTTAGTTTAAACTGTATTCAAGATATGGCAAGCAGTAGATACAAGATGAAATGACAGAAAGAGATCATCAAAACTCGCAGAAGCTTAAGTCTGCACCTTTAAGCCATCAATTAGACGCCCCGGCATGCTACCAATATATGTCCTCCTATGCCCTCTGATATCGGCCTCATCCTTGACACCACCAAGGGAGATGCGTATAAACTTTCGGCCTAAAGCAGCAGCAATAGATGAAGCCAAAGATGTCTTCCCAACACCTGGTGGGCCAACAAAGCACAACACTGGACCTCTCGCATCTGGTTTGAGCTGCATTTAATGTTCAATTGCATCAGATTATTTTAATAATCAGGCAGATTTTAACATGATGAAAAGACCAGAAAAGAGCCCAACCTTCCGAACAGCTAGATATTCGATTATCCGTTGCTTGACCTTCAATAAACCATAATGGTCAGCATCAAGACGCTCCTTTGCAGCTTTTAAGTCCAATTCAAGTTCTTGACTGGCGTTCTCCCATGGAAGATCAGCAAGTAGCTCCAGATAGACGCGGGAGCTATTATATCCAGGTTGCTGAGGCTGCATTTTCTTCAGTCTCCTGTTATAAGAATTTTGAGTATACATTAAAGATTAGAAATTAAATGGACCACTCCACCAAGAACCCAAGCACTCAACATGATCTGCTACACCGGGTTAATTATAATTAAGCACAAAACAATTCTAAAAGATCAAGCAGTTAACAACACAAGTTAATTGCGAAAAGAAAAAACAAATTAAGCAACACCTAATATGTGCCAAGATGGCAGTGCTAGTTAGAGACAGCAACAAAAATATCTTGACAGAGAAAAAAGTAATGAAGCATAACCTCCAGTACAACATAAATTAGTCTCAATGAAGCATCCATTGAAGTGGAGCCAGCCGCAAACATACTTACTTCATGAAGTAAACACTTCTGTCTATCACCAATCAGTTGGCCATTTGTCAGAGTATATCGCTGATACTATCAGCCATGATTAGGATCATTATCAAATGAGTTGTTTTGATCAGAGTCCAAGTGTAGCACGGGTTTTACAAAACAGACACATTAATGACAGCATCTCAGGAGATAAAAGAGAGATACCAAAAGGAAACACAAATATTTGACATACTTAGGTCAATTAAACCTAGGTCCATGAGTAGAGGTGAGCAACCTTCTATTTCAAAGATGGTAAAAAGACTTCATAGAATCTGAGTCAACAATCTAATAACTGCGGAAGGCATCACCAAAAAAAAATTTACATCACAAAATTCATTCTCTCCGGTGAATAATTAGCAAGTGATTCCCCACATAAATATTTTCTTACCAAAACTCCCTTAATGAAAGCTACTTTTGCTGGACAAAAATGACGATCGCCACATATGGGGGGAAAAATGAGGATTTTATTCACAAGAAGATAGCATCCTCCTCCTCCAAGGTAATCCATAGTACACAGATTTCCTCCGCAAATCCACTCTTACATGTGGGTGAGGACCTGCCCTTCTTTACTTCGCACTTCTTGTCCTCCTTCCTCTTTCCCTTTCATTTTCTTTCTCTTCTCTCTCCTTTTCCGCCGTTTCCTACTTTGCTATTTTATTCACTCTCCTTTTTCCTTATTTTGACAAAGCAATAAGGATGGTCCCCACATGTGTAAATCTCATGGAAGGCATTTTGAGTTTCAAATATTGTACCTTAGTTCTCTCACAGCATGCTTCCAGATACTTGCAGGCATTCCTGCTCCTTGCATCTTCCTTTCCAAGGCAACCAAATCATCTTCTTCATCATCATTGTCACCAAGTTCCTCCTTTATGGCCTTCATCTGTAAGATGAGTAAGAATTACAAAATAGAAGCAACATAAGTAACAAGAGGAGATCAGTTTCCATAAGAACCATTTATTCCTGTTCTCAAAGGGTTAGGAGAAAGACTTCGATCATATAGACCTCAATGTATCGAGGAAGATGAACCAATCTTTGAGCCAATATGACAAGGGATACAGAAGAAAAAA
Organism: Nicotiana sylvestris; assembly: GCF_000393655.2. Lineage (NCBI taxonomy): Eukaryota > Viridiplantae > Streptophyta > Magnoliopsida > Solanales > Solanaceae > Nicotiana > Nicotiana sylvestris. The sequence continues at coordinate 195,924,433 of NC_091064.1, forward strand.
CGACAAAAAGAATAAGCATATTAAGACCTAATCTAATAGTATGTCAGCAGGCATAGTAGCACATAACGTAAAATTCGCAAGAAACTCCGGTAGCACTGGCAGAGCAAAGGGGAACAAGCATGGAGTAAACAGACAGCCCTTAGGCTTTGAAAGGTATTCTTCGTATCCTTGCTTTAAAGTTTTAGGAAAGTAACACAATAACTTTCAACCAGCCCCATAACCCAATGCTAAAGTCCTCTGGTGTTGACAATTTAATAAGGTGTCGACAGCAAACACTCCCACTATTCCGACAGTGTCCCTTATCATGTAGCAAAATGGGGAAAAGCTTATATTCAAATTTCAAAATATCAAAGAAAATATCAAAAAACACAGATAAAGAAACCTGCTGTCGCAACAGAAATTCTTTCTGAGACTTTGATAACTGCCCCTCAACCTTTTGGGTAATCTTCTCTGCCACCCGAATCGACTAGACAAGCAAAAAAGGTAGATAAGATGACTCAAGTACGTGAAATCAAAAGCAACACCATCAAACACAAATGCCAGCCAAGTAGGTACCTGTAAATGCCTATCAACTAGCTCACTAGCTTTTGAAAGCCTTACTTTAACATCAACAGAATCCAGCATGGATAACTGCTCCTCAAAGCTAATCTCAAAACTAGCTACAAAAATATCAGCCAATTTATGGACAGGAACCGTCTCCAGAAGAACCTTTGTTCTTCCACCAGTCTTCTGTTTCTGTTGAAGAAAGATCAGACAAACATAATTACTAAGATTAGATGGATCATCAGCTACCCTGCTTTTCAACTTAGACACAAAAACTGGTTGCAGTTTCCTTCCATGTCAATAGAACTCATTCAAATATTTTTCATGCTATTATATAAGTAGATGCATTGAAGGGGAGCCTTGGTGTAATTGGTAAAGTTGCTGCCATGTGACCAGGAGGTCACGGGTTCGAGGCGTGGAAACAGCCTCTTGCAGAAATGCAGGGTAAGGTTACGTACGATAGACCCTTGTGGTCCGGCCCTTGGCGTAATTGGTAAAGTTGTTGCCATGTGACCAGGAGGTGACGGGTTCGAGGCATGAAAACAACCTCTTGCAGAAATGCAAGGTAAGGCTGCGTATGATAGACCTTTGTGGTCCGACCCTTTCCCGAACCTCGCACATAGCGGGAGCTTAGTGTACCGGGCTTCCCTTTTATATTAGTAGATGCATCAGCCATCTAAAAGATAGAGAGAACATCCTTGAAAATTGTGGTAATATTCATTCTTAAAATTTTACCGACATCAAGAAGACTTCATTCACATTTTAGGTTTAGAGAATCATCCATCGCGCATAAACCTTTCATGGAAAAGAAGTAGTTTCTAGCTTATAATAACAAACAGTAACAGTTTTCACATGCCACACAGATAATAATACATATTTCTACTTTATTAGAGGAATGTACAACGTACTTGCAACAAATCATCTTGTTTCTCGGGATGCAGCGAGTTTTCTATAGTTAATCCGGTTTTGCTAATATGTTTATTATCAGGGGTTGGGGAAGAAGAACAAAATAAGGGGAAGAAACATTGGATGCAGGCTCTATCCCCTGTTACATGTAACAGAAGCAGAATTACACATCTTCTAATCCACCCAAAATAAAAATCATTTCCCAACAGTAAGCGCTGGGAAATTATTAAAGACTTTTTAGCCATTACAAAGAGGTAATTGTGCAACAAGGAAATTGAGCAAAGCAGAGAAGTCATCGTAAAGAAAAGTTAGCCTCAAACTTCACCTGCTCAAGAATGGAAATGAGCTCCATCGCAGTGGCTTTAAACTGACGAGACAATGCTATGAATTCTTGGTCTTGCTCAATTAACTCCATCTCTGATCATGACAATAAAAATTCTAGCAATTCAGAAGTCTTGACAAGGTCCTCATATGTTATTATTTTCAACATTAAGCACCAACCTCCACCCCTATTTTCTTGGTATCCACACACCCATCCCCACCCCCTCTCCCCCTCATACACTGGGGTAAAAAATAAGAGGAAAAGGGCTATGATTTTACCCATCCAGATCCTACGTATGTCCAATCATCTAAAGAAGAATAACAGAACTCTTACCAGCCTTGGTCATATCAAGAGACGTGATCCGTGCTGTATAATATGTTCCTCTGGTACTGAGCTCCTGCACATTGAATCGGCATAAGCCCTCTAGTACAACTATGTATGTAACTCTGCCACTTGGTTTCTCAACTCCTCTTGAGAGATGTAAAGCTCGGGCTGCGACTCCCCTGAGTTGAGATAAAATGATAAACTTCACAAATGCCTTAATAAACATGTAAAAAAGAACTGATAGTGAACATACTAATTGGTGACATAACTGAGTGAACTATTCATCAAAACATAATAGTCAATACCCACGCTGCTAAACGTTATATCACCAAATCTACATCAAATGGCACAGAACAGGCCAGGGCATCTATGTCAATGCAACGACAAAGGAATGCATCATGATGTGTGTACCTATTATGCCAGTGAATAACTTCCTGTTGATTTTTTGAATCATGCTTGTGAGTATCTGATATACCAGTCTGATTTTTCAAGCCTCGTTCAGCTGATTCTACACCCGCACCTGCAGTATTTGCAACAAGTAAATTCAACAGGAAATAACTATACTATTCTTTCCAGTTTCCATCCAATTTACTCGTACAACTGCCCTTTCTACTCCATCCTAATTTGTTTGACCCATTTCAACACAAAACCAATGTTTCCACCTCAAAATTACTACTTTAATTTACTTTTGCATTCCCGGGACACCTTTTTCTACCCTCTTTACCATTTTACAAAATAACAGTTTTTTTTGTCAAAAGGAAATATATTTTTTTCAACAAAGTAATCAATATGTACAACTAGATCAATTTGACTCTAGAGCTAGATCAACAAAAATAACCAAAAGAGTAAACTCTAAGGCTGAATTTGCTAAGCTTTCAGTAGCCAAGAAATATATTTGACAATAATGTCAAATATATGTCTCGTTATAAGAATTCTTAGAGCAAGAGGCTTTTTCTTCCTTTCTTTTTCTTCCTAATTTGGGACATAGACAATAACATTCAGGATAAGCAAGATCACCTGAAGATGTTGCAGTACCCGAAGTGGCTGTCGCAGCTGAATCTCTAACTGGTAATATTCCAATCAATCCCTTCTCTTCCCTCTGCCATAACTCCTGCTCCACCAATTTTACACTGGAACACACACATATTTATAATTAAGAAAAATAGAAACATTACTCCCTATACATTGATCTTTTCTCTTCGCCACAATCATTTACACAATGTGCTGCGCAATATCAGCTTAAAATAATACTCTACTAACCAAGTGGTTATAGTGTATGACATCCAAACAATTAAGTAAAATTAAGCGAGTAATCTTTCCACATATAATACTCCCTCCATCCCAATTTATATAGTGATGTTAGACTGGGCATGGGGTTTCTAAAACAAGCCATAGACTCCCATTAAGGATAAACATGATATGTTCAAAGTTAAATGGTTTCCAAAAATAGAAAGATATCATTCATTTTGGGACGCACTAAAAAGGAAAGTGTGTCACAGAGTAGCTGAGAACTGTAATTCTTCACTCGATCAATTCCAGCCATCCTATCTGCTAAAGTTAACAACTTGAAAGGAATCAAAACTATAAAAATAAAAACAAAATACAGCAAAACACAACAAGTCAAACCTAAAAACAACAATCCTCAAATTCTACAACTTCAAAAAGGTCAACTACATAGCAAAGTCAACGAAACCTGCTAATCCTCGCGCCAATTCACAAAAAAGTAACTACCTTTCACATCTCTAGTACACTCAAACAAATCATTCCAGCTAAATACATGCTCAGATAATTTAAAAAACAATATATATCAGAAAAACAGTAAATTACCACAGTAGAGAAATTTACCTGCTAGGAGAAGTGCAACGAATTCGAATAATCGCACCAGGCAACAACACTTTGTTCCTGAATGGAAGAATCGCTAAACGACTCGGAAGTTCTACCGATTCCCCCATAGTTTCAAAACCTCAGCTTTTTTTTTTGTATTCTTCTTTTGATTTTTGCTTGAGAAATTGCTAGTTTATATAGGGACGAAAATTTACAGGAGAATGAATAATAAGAAGAAGAAAAAAGAAGGAGAGGTCTGAAACAATTTTATAAAACGACGACGGCGATTTCCATATTTTTCTTTCTTTTTTTTTCCTTTTCTCGCTCCTCATGATTCATTGCGTTGTTTTTTATTGGATTATTTTATTTTAATTGGCTCTTGTTAATCATGATTATTGAGAAAAGAAAGAAACGTAATTGGAAAGTTATCTTGGTTAGTTTGTTTGTTTTTAATTGCAATGGAACTCCTCTTGATCTTTTAAAAGTGGTACTATTATTTTCTTAATAATATTAGAAAAAATATTATTTTCTTAATATTACTGGTGATAGTGGGAATCAATTAATAAGTTTACTTGAATACCTATAGTGACAATTATTTGCGAAAATATTTTTGAAAGAGAGCAGGTAACAAGCTACTGAGATAAAAATAATGATTATCAACTTACTTGCGTATTAAATGTGTTCATTTAACTTAAATAGAATATTTTAATTTTATAAGGAGTTCAACGTATATGCATTAATAGTGTAATTTATAAAATTAGTTCATTTATAAGGTAATTAATATAATAAAATTTATCTTATTTTTAAAATTACGAATTTACATATAAAGGCTTAATTGTAATATGTTTTTGATATTGTAAATATATTTTATATATGACGATTCATATAACTTAACTCTATTTTTTCACAAATTGTTAAGGGGTGAGACAAGTCAACTAGTCAAGCACTACTTGAACGTTTGCCTGATGACTAATTGATGACTAATTGATGCACTTTGCCAAGTAAAAAGATTAATGCATGTACCACAAAGAGCAGTAGTACTCTTTTTCCAAAAATAAAATGATATCTATGCTTCTCATTAGATAAGTCTTTTCTTAATTTTGAATATTAAGTATTGTAATTGTTGAACGTTAGTCGTTATGACACTTTCATCAATAATCATGCTTCCTTTTACTTCTTAGGATTCAAAATTTTCAAGTAATTGTTCAAAATTGTTGAACGTTAGTCGTTATGACACTTTCAAGTTTTATTTTAATTAAATTAATCCATAGTAGATATAACAGATCGATCAAGAGCAAAAATTAATGAAAATCCTTAGCCTTATGGAGTACTGAAAAGAACTTCCAGGTCATCATCATGTAGAGCTCCCTCACTCTAATTAAATTTTATCCTTTAAAGTGTGTCGTTTTAGTTCGTGTTATAAGGGATATAATCTTTCTGTTATGCCACGTTTGATATAATTGTGATATTATTTTTATACGATATTCTACATGGAATAACAATCATGAGATAACTAATTATTTTACAAACTAAACGACCCCTTTAAAGTTTATGTATCTTAGCTTACAACCGGAAGTGAACTTGAGTAGATTTAAGATGAATAGTTTAGCTTTTTGATATCTATTGGCGTAGCTAGTTTCATTAATTAACCAATTTGGATTCATGTCGGGGTGATCGACCATGAAAGCCATTCATCTGATGAGGAAATTAGTGGAGCAGTATAGGGGGAGGAAGAAGGATTTGCATATGGTGTTTATTGACCTAGAAAAAACATATTACAAAATCCCTAGAGAGGTTTTTATGGAAATGTTTGGCGGCGAAAAGTGTAGATGTAGCATATATTAGTGTGATTAAGAACATGTGTGATGGAGCCAATAACTGGGTTAGGACAGTAAGAGGTGACTCGGGACACTTTCCTGTCGTGATAGGGTTACTCCAGGGTTCAGCTATTCGCCCATTTTTATTTGCCTTGGTGATCGATGTATTGCTGCACCACATCCAAAGGGAGGTGTCGTGGTGCATATTATTTACAGGTGATATAGTACTAATTGACGAGACATGAGGTGGGGTCAACACTAGGTTGGAGGTTTGGAGACAGACCCTGGAGTCTAAAAGTTTCAAGTTGAGCAGGACTAAGACAGAGTACTTGAAGTGCAAGTTCAACGATATCTCCCAGGAAGCAAGAAGCTGACGTGGAAGTGAGACTGGATTACAAGTCATCCCTAAGAGAGGCAGCTTCAAGTACCTTGGGTCAGTAATCTAAGCCAATGCGGAGATCGACGATGATGTCACACACCGTGTTGGAGCTGCGTGGATGAAATGGAGGTATGCATCCGGTGTTTTGTGTGAAAAAATTGTGACAGCAAAACTTAAAAGTAAGTTCTACAAGGTGGTGGTTAGACCAACTGTATTGTATGGGGCAGAGTGTTGGCCAGTCAAGAATTCTCATGTCCAAAAGATGAAGGTTACGGAGATAAAGTGTCACGACCCGGATTTTTCACCCTCGGGAGTCGTGATGGCGCCCTACTGGTGAAAGCTAGGCAAGCCAACTATTCCTATTTATTTACCCTTTTTATTTTTAACCTCTTAACAATTTTAAGTCAACATATCATAAACAGCGAAAAATAACAATGCCGAAGGAAGAAATTTAACAATTTAAGCTAATACCAAGATGAATCCATAAACATAACCAACCAGAACTGGTGTCACAAACTCACAGACTATCTAGGAATACTACAAATAGGGTTCGAACAAAATAAATACATGTCTGTCTCTAAAATAGTAAATAACAGAAGAAAACTAGATAGGGCAGGGACGCCAAGGCCTGCGGACGCCTGCAGGACTACCTCGGGTCTCCTGATGGACTGAAGACAGCAACCCCTAGCTAAGGTCCGTATGCTCCAGTACCGGAATCTGCACAAAAGAGTGCAGAGTGTAGTATCAGCACAACCGACCCCATATGTTGGTAAGTGTCGAGCCTAACCTCGGCGAAGTAGTGATGAGGCTAGGACACAACAATTAACATAACCTGCAGTTAAATAGTACATAGCAGAATAATAATAATAATAATAATAATAATAATAATAATAATAATAATAATAATAATAATAATAATAGAAGCAATTCAAAAGTAACGGGGGATGGGTAATATATGGGGAAAATACCAACGTAAAGAATCACAGTAATAGTGGAATAAGACAATTAAGGTAATTGAACCGAAAACAGCAAGAAATCAAAATGAACAGGCAATAAGTGCACGACATCACGCTTCGTGCTTTTACTCTCAATCCTCACCAATACAATTAAGTAATGAAAATGTGCACGACATCACCCTTCGTGCTTTATCTCTCTTCCTCACCATGTAAGTATTATAAGTGTGCACGACATCACCCTTCGTGCCTAATCTCTCTTCCTCACCATATGCATCAACATCACTAAAAATGTACACGGCATCACCCTTCATGCTTTATCACTCTTTTCTCACGATATGCATAATTATGAATGTGCACGGTATCACCCTTCGTGCTTTATCTCTCTTTCCTCACCCAAACAATAGCAACAACAACATCCTGGCAAGGGAATCAACTATAACCAAACTTGTACCAACACTTAACTTCACAAACAAAACCTCAACTGGAGCCAATGCTCAACAATAACCAAATACCACAAGATAATCATAGGTCTTGCTCAACACGGAGAATCAACAATTTAGGCAATTGTAGTACTTATTAAGAAACACAACGATTACAACTTAAGACTCACGGGCATGTTTGACACCGACGTATAGATACTCGTCACCACACCTATACGTCGTACACTACACTAGCACATAGCAAATAAAGCACAATACCTATTCCCTCAAGCTAAGGTTAGACCAAACACCTACCTCGAACTTCCACAGCCAACTCAAGCCTCAAACACCGCTTTTCCTTTAGATTCGCCTTCAGTTTAATTGTATCTAGCCCAGATTAATTTAACAACATCAATAAATGCTAAAGAATTCATACTCAATGTTTAATTATAGGTTTTCTATCATTTTTTCCAAAAAGTCAAAAATCGACCCTGGGCCCGCTTGGTCAAAACTCAAGGTTCGGACCAAAACCCGATCACCCATCACCCACGAGCCCGAATATGCAATTAGTTTCAAAATCCGACCCCAAATGAGGTCTAAATTCCAATTATTCAAAGAGCCCTAACTCTACCCAAATTCCTAATTTCTATGATGAAAATTCTTGATTTTTGATTAAAAAGTGATGAAAATAGTTGGGTAATTGAAAGAGTAAGGTTTAGAATTGAATACCAACATTTTGGGGATGAATTTGTATGAAGAAAATCGCCTCTAAGTCTTGGGAGTTCGAAAATATGGAGTAAATGAGTTCTGCCCGTTATTTGCTACTGTTTTTAAAAGACTGGGCAGGCCTTCATCGCATTCGCGATGGGCCTGTCGCATTCGTGAAGGGCTACCGGTTGAGGACTTACGCGATCACGAGTTCTCCTACGCGTTCGCGAAGGGTTGGCCCCTCTGGCCTTCGGGTTCGCAGACCTGCGTACGCGTTCGCGCAGAAGAACGACAACTTCCCAGCCGACCTCCAATTTACCATACGCGTTCGCGTGCAATAGGTCGTGTTCGCGTAGAGCAGCCCTCCCAGTGCTCTGCGTTCACGATTCAGGCTATGCGTTCGCGTAGAACAAATCCAACCCAGTCCCAATTTCCCTTTCGCGATCGCGATGCACAAAAGGTCTGTGCACCAGAAGCAGCAAATCTGCAACTTTTCCTAAGTGTAAAAACATCTCGTGGCCTATCTGAAACTCACCCGAGCCCTCGGGGCTCCAAACCAAGCATGCAAACTAACCTAAAAATATCATACGGACTTACTCGTGCGATCAAATCGCCAAAATAATACCTCGAACTACGAGTTTAGCATCAAAATCAAAGAAAAATCTCCATAACTCCTATGTTCAAATTTTAACAACCAAGAGTTCGATTCACGTCATATCAAGTCCATTTCTTACTAAATTTTATAGGCTCAACCTAAATACCATATAAGACCTGTACCGGACTCCGAAACCAAAATACGGATTCGATACCATCAATTTCAAATACATTTAAATTTCAAAAAACTCTTAAAATTTCAGTTAACCAATTTTCTTCAAAGATTCATTTCTCGGGCTTGGAACCTCGGAATTCGATTCCGGGCATACGACCGAGTCCCATATTTTTCTACGAACCCTCTGGGACTGTTAAATTACGGGTCCAGATCCGTTTACCTAAAATATTGACCAAGTCAACTTAAATTCAATTTTAAAGGCATAATTGATATTTTTATCAAATTTTCACATAAAAGCTTTCCGGACATACGCTCGGACCTCGAAACACAGAATTGACTCGAAAATCAAGTGATGACCTGATGATGCTGAGATGGATGTCTGGGCATACTGGGAGATACATGATTAGGAATGGAGATATTTGGGAAAAGGTTGGCGTAGTATCCGTTGATGAAAAGATGCGGAAAGCAAGGTTGAGATGGTTCAGGCATGTGATGAGGAGGTACTCGGACGCTCCAGTGAGAAGGTGTGAGAGATTGGCGATGACGGGTCTGAGAAAAAGTAGAGATATGCCGGAGAATTATTGGGATGAGGTGATTAGACAATACATGGAGTATCTTCAGCTCACCGAGGACATGACCCGTAATAGGTTTACGTGGAGGGTGAGGTCAGGGTAGAAAGCTAGTAGACAGTGCACGTTCCCATTTTTCTTTCACTAGTGGTTGCGTATTTTAGTATTTTTCATATGATTAAAATTCTATTATTACCTGGTATCGCATGCATTTTGGTTGCTCTAGTTCCTCGCTATTGTCAATGCTTTCCTGACTTTTACACTACTGTATTTTTATCTCTATACCGTTGTGACTTGCATGCTTGTTTGGTGCTGAGGGTCTACTTTAAACAGCCTCTCTACCTGCATAAAGTATATGTAAGGTTGCGTACATAATACCCTCCCCAGACCCCCATATTTATGGGATACACTGATTTTTTTTTGTTGGAGATAAGGGTACAACAACAACAAAAAACCCAGTATATTTACATAAGTGGGATCTGAAGAGGATAGTGCATACACAGACCTTACCCCTACCTAGTGAATATAAAGAGGTTGTTTTCAATAGACCATCGGCTTAGAAAGAGTGAGAAGAGGAAGAAGACGAGGTAAAAAAGGAAATAATAATAATAATAATAGATAAAATAAAAATGAAAAAAATAAATGGGGGAGGGGAATTAGTAGTACTAAACACTAAAAATAGGGAATACGATAGTGGAGGCGAACTAAATCACATGACGGAGTAACGATTTACTGAAGCATATATAGAAACCTGAGTGCTGCTAAAGAAACTGGTAGGAAAAGGAGAACTTACAACTACCTACTCCTTCTACTGTAATCTTCGACCTCCATACCTTCCTATCAAGGGTCATGTCCTCAGTAAGTTGAAATCGCGTCATATCATGTCTAATCACCTCTCCTCAATACTTCCTTGGCCTACCTCGACCTCTTCTCAAACCTGCCATGGTCAACCTCTCACACTTCCTAATAGGAGCATCAATGCTTCTCCTCTTTACATGCCCAAACCATCTCAGCCTCGATTCCTGCATCTTGTCCTCCACGGAGGCCACTCCCACTTTGTCCCGAATAGCTTCATTCCTAATCTTATCTCTCCTGGTATACCCACTAATCCATCTCAACATCCTCATTTCTGCTACTTTCATCTTCTGTACATGTGAGTTCTTAATTTGCCAACACTCTACCCCATCAAGCATAGTTGGTCGAACTAACATTCTGTAGAATTTACCTTTAAGTCTTGGCGGCACATTCTTATCACATAAGATGCCGGATGCAAGCCTCCATTTCATCCATCCCGCTTCAATACAATGTGCGACATCCTCGTCAATCTCTCCATTATCCTGGATAATAGACCCGAGATACTTGAAAATACCTTTCTTGGGGATAACTTGATTATCAAGCTTCACATCCACGTGTGACTTATGAGCCCCGTCACTGAATTTGCGCTCTAAGTAGTAGTCTTAGTCCCGCTCAACTTAAAACCTTTAGACTCCAAGGTCTGCCTCCAAACCTCCAACCTTGCGTTGACCCCGCTTCGCGTCTCATCGATCAACACTATATCATCGGCAAATAGCATGCAGCATGGCACTTTACCTTATATGTGTTGTGTCAGCACGTCTATCGTCGAGGTAAATAAAAACGGGCTAAGAGTCGATCTCTGGTGTAGCTATATCACAACTAGAAAGTGCTCTAAGTCCCCTCCTACAGTCCTCACTCGAGTCTTAGCACCATCGTACGTATCCTTAATCACCCTAGTGTACGCTATCGGAATGCCGCTAACCTCCAGACATCTCCACAAAACTTTCCTCGGCACTTTATCGTACGCTTTTTCAAGGTCGATAAACACCATGTGCAAGTCCTTTTTTCTTTCCCGATAACTATTAACCTTCAGTCATAAAAATTGAAGGTCTTCAATTTTTTGTTAAATTACAGTATATGATCTCCATTGATTTTTGCTAAAATAAATCTGAATAATAAACCCCGATTTACACGATGAAACCTGAAATATATTTCGTATGCCCTCATATTATGCCACTTTTCACTTTTTTCATGCAATTTAACTAAAATTAGAGATTGTAATGTACATTGCAATTTTGCGCCTTTTAAATTATTAAGAGAAAAAAAGTCTTTAAATGTATAAACAAATTTGTTAGAGAAGGATAAATTAATTCCAAAAACCAGCCATTTTTTGGTACGTAACATAGTTTTGAGGCACTCAAAGAACAGGTAAGAATGATCAACGAAATGATAAATTGATAATACAGGGAATTTAAAGGAGTTTTCTTCTTTAAATTTGTCATCTAAAAAAAGTTTTCACTACTTAATTCATTGTTTGTGACTTTCAAATATACAAATATTATGTTGAAATGCTAAGTCTTCTTCTTATTTTCTTTTTCTTTTAATTCAAATGTCCTCTAAAAATGAAATGTTTATTCTTCTTGAACAAAGAAATAAAAATTGAAGATAAACTATACAAAAAGAATAGCGACTTAGGGAGTTGTATACTAATGGATAAGGAAACTAACATACACTACAAATATCAAACTTCTTATCCGCAAAATATCTTCCGAAACAGTAATATAGTCTACATATCGAGTTCAGTTAGATAGCATGGAGGACTTTTCTTTATCAGTAATTTAGAATTTATCGGTCCGATTAATTTAAATTTATGCCGTAAAAAGGATATTAAAGAAAAAAAAACTCTGAACAAAAAAGAATTTCTTTACCAAAACTCAAAACTATAATGGATATTAAATGAGTTTATCTTTTGTATATTATCATTTTTAAAAAAATTCCATTAACATACTACCTTGCAGATAACTATACATACTTGCATTTAAGTAGAAGCAGTAGTTGTTGGAAAAATTGGATGATTATGGAGAATAAAAGGTTAGCTTGAGGCGTGTCAAAGACATTGTTCTTAAGGATATTTCGCTCACACTGAGATTAATATTATTGAGCGTATCCCCAAGGATTCAACAAGCTCTTCTAGTATAACTAGGAGCAGAAACAACAAAGATTAAAAACTAAATCCAGCTCAAAACAAAATAAGAAAGAAATTTTTTAACTTCATAGACACCCTTTTTAAAGTAAAACCAAAGACGTATATATATAGTGCAAAGGAAATGCACTTTCTGATATGAAATTGTCCAAGCCATAAAGGCTTTTTAAAGCTTTAGAAACGTAAGCTTCAAGAACGTTAAAAATTAAACATATACAAACGTTATAATCCAAATTGAATACAAAAATGTACGCTTCAGATTGTTGGCATAACTGTTCAAGAATTAAGGCCATTAAGGCTCTTAAAAAATTGAAACGTTTCACATTCATGGTCAGATTATTTGTCCCAAATTAAATTCAACATTAAACTAATTTCTGTTACAAATATATTTAAAATAATTACTATAATAAAGACTCATTAATATAATAGTAAGAAAATAAATCCAGACATAGTTTTAGAATATTTCTTTTTGAGATATCAAAAATATTTTTCTATCAATCCCCCACATATCTCAAAAAGAATATTAAAAAATAAAAAAAAAATAACTTGTTGGGTTTTCACAAATGAGCATAATGCGTCGAATCTGGTGTCTCTTGGACTATGAACCAGACCTAGATAAAATAAGATTAAACTTACAGAACAATTGGTGAAGTTTAAAACTTCTATGAACCAAGAATTCTTTTGTAAATTTAGTGTCTTATCTATCACATTATACCCGTACACACTTTGTTGTTTGACGCTGTTTTGCGCTAATAGGCCATGCGCGCGCCTGGTTTTCATGAGTGCTTTA